>NC_045449.1:63659870-63815763 GCF_002776525.5 Piliocolobus tephrosceles | reverse complement strand
GTTTTTTTTTTTTTTTTTTTTTTTTTTTTTGAGACAGAGTCTTGCTCTGTTGTCCAGGCTGGAGTGCAGTGGCAGGATCTCAGCTCACTGCAAACTCCGCCTCCCGGGTTCACGCCATTCTCCTGCTTCAGTCTCCCAAGTAGCTGGGACTGCAGGCGCCCGCCACCACGCCCAGCTAATTGTGTGTGTATGTGTGTGTGTGTCTGTGTGTGTGTGTGTATGTATATTTTTAGTAGAGACAGGGTTTCTTCTTGTTAGCCAGGATGGTCTCGATCTCCTGATCTCGTGATCCACCTGCCTTGGCCTCCCAAAGTGCTGGGATTACAGGTGTGAGCCACCGCGTCCAGCCAGCCAAAGGAATTCTTTGATCTAACTTACCAGGTCTTATCTTGTTATATCTCACAAACCAGAAACTGGATCTCAGTTTAAGTTAGAGTTAAAACAATAAATAAATAAGCCATTTACATATGTTAGGAACTCAGCTTACATTTTTGGTTAATTTGTTGATTTTAATAAATCCTCTGAAGTAATTTGAACTTCATCTAGGCAAGATATTTACTGATACATTGTGAATCACTTACCATAATTAATTTAGGAATTTATTTATGTCTTGCTATGTCAACAGGAAAGTCTGGGGAACAGAGAAAGTCAGTTTTTCCCTATACAGTTACTTGAATAATATTGTATTTTACGTTTCTTCATCAGAGTAGAAAAGTTGGACATGCTAAGAGAAAGAGTATGAGGTAGCCAGTTCAAAGCTCATTTTTTTTCCCCCTCAGCCAGACTGAAATATGCACAAATGTGCCTGTTTCTTTTCTCATCTGAACTTTGAAGGTTGACCTTACAGAGCTAGGAAATTACAGACACCACAAAGAATCAGGTAATAAAGTGAACAGTGTCTGGGTGGTGTATACACACTTAAAAAAAAGTATGTGTCACAATAGGAAGAAAAGAAAGAAATGTCTTATAGGCATTTCTATTTTTAAATGATGCTGCACTGTGCCATATGATGAAAGATCTTCAGAACACATAAAATTAGTCGTAATGGAAACTCCTCTTATTGAATGGCATGGAAAATGGCCTGGGGCTACTAGAGAATAGGGGTAGTCACATGTTATCAGACTGCCTTGCTGTCAGCTTATCCAAAATTCAGTATTCAGAGCTGACTCTAACTCTCATAAATCACATTGCAAACACATTTTCAGGAATTAGCACAAATCATCTTATTGAAATAAAAATGCACCATCCATAAGAATAATCAAATACCCAGTCAATGTTACAGTGCAAAGGGGTTTCTTGCCATGTTCCTTTTAAGCAATAGGTTCCTCCAGGGTATTGAAAACGAGTCTGTAAATAATGAACATGTACAAGTTTATCCTGTAAAATACATGCAAATGCACAATATTTTTGGTAGAGTGATAAGATTCAGAAGCTTAAAAAGTTAAACAAATTTTGATGATAAATTTTAACTATTGATATTTTGTCATATTTCTGCAAGATCAGAGAGCTTGTTTAGATAAAACTTTACCAGCCACTGTAAGGAACCATACTTACAAGCACTGAGTCCCACACTTAAAAATCTTATGCTCCAACAAAAGAAACAGAAAATATATCATTTAATACACACACACACAGTGTCACATTCATATATACACTAGAACATAGACAAAAGAAAATACAAAGCATCCCAATATAAATATCTGAAGATAAATATATTTCACATGCTGAGAAGCCACTACATCCATGGAAACCTTGATATTATGTAACACTTATTACATTTATTATTTTAATTATAAAATGTTATAATTTATTAATTCATCTTGATAACAAACTATATTAGTCCATTTTCATACTGCTATGAAGAAATCTGCAAGATCGGATACTTTAAAAAGAAAAAGAGTTTTCGTGGACTCACAGTTCCACATGGCTGGGGAGGCCTCACAATCATGGCTGAGGATGAAGGAGGAGCAAAGGCATGTCTTATATGACAGCAAACAAGAGAGCCTGTGCAGGGGAACTGTGCTTTATTAAACCATCAGATCTTGTGAGACTTATTCACTGTCATGAGAATAGCACAGGAAAAACCCACCTTTCAATGATTCAATTACCTCCCACCAGGTTGCTTCCATGACACGTGGGGATTATGGGAGCTAAAATTCAAGTTGAGATTTGGGTGAGGACACAGCCAAACCGTATCATTCAACCCCTGGCCCCTCTCAAGTCTCATGTCCTCACATTTCAAAACCAATCATGCCTTCCTAACTGTCCCCCAAAGTCTTAACTCATTTCAGCCTTAACTCAAAAGTCCAAGTCCAAAGTCTGATCTGAGACAAGGAAAGTCTCTTCCACCTATGAGCCTGTAAAATCAAAAACAAGTTAGTTACTCCCCAGATACAATGGGGGTACAGGCATTGGATAAATACACCCATTCCAAATGGAAGAAATTGTCCAAAACAAAGGAGCTACAGTCCTCATGCAAGTCCAAAGTCCAGCAGGCAGTCAAATCTTAAAACTCCGAAATGATCTCTTTTGACTCCATGTCTCACATCCAGGTCACACTAATGCAAGAGGTGGGCTCCCACAGCCTTGGGCAGCTCTGCCCCTGTGGCTTTGCTGGGTAGAGCCTCCCTCCTGGCTGCTTTCACAGGCTGATGTTGAGTGTCTGCCACTTTTCCAAGTGCATAGTACAAGCTGCCAGTGGATCTACCTTTCTGGGGTTGTGGAGGATGATGGCTCTCTTCCCACAGCTCCACTAGGCTGTGCTCCAGTGGGGACTCTGTATGCTCCCACCACACATTTTTCTTCTGCACTACCCTAGCAGGAGATTCTCTCTGAGGGCTCTGCCCCTGCAGCACTCCTCTGCTTGGACATCCAGGCATTTCTATACATCCTCTGAAATCTAGATGGAGGTTCCCAAACCTCAATTCTTGACTTCTGTGCACCTGTAGGTTCCATGCCACATGTAAGCTGTCAAGGTTTAGGGCTTGCACTTTCTGAAACCAATGGCCTGTGCTGTACCTTGGCTCCTTTTAGCCATGGCTGGAGCTACTGGGATGCAGGGCACTAAGTCCTGAGACTGCACAAAGCAGCAAGGCCCTGGACTCAGCCCAGGAAACCATTTTTGCCTCCTAGGCCTTTGGGCCTGTGATAGGAGGGGCTGTTGGACACGCCCTGGAGACATTTTCCTCATTGTCTTGGTGATTAGCTTTTAGATACTGGCTCATGCATGTTTCCGCTGCTGCCTTGAATTTCTCCCCAAAAATGTTTTTTTCTTTTCTACTGCATAATCAGGCTGCACATTTTCCAAACTTTTATGCTCTGCTTCCTCTTGAACACTTTGCTGCTCAGAACTTTCTTTTACCAGGCACCCTAAATCATCTCTCTCAAATTCAAAGTTCCACAGATCTCTATGGTGGCACAAAAGGTCACCAGTCTCTTTGCATAGCAAGAATGACCTTTACTCCCATTCCCAAGAAGTTCCTCATCTCCAGCTGAGACCACCTCAGCCTGGACTTTATTGTCCATATCACTATCAGCATTTTGCTCAAAGCCATTCAACAAGTCTCTAAGAAGTTTCAAACTTTCCTACATTTTCCTATCTTCCGCTGTGCCCTCCAAACTGTTCCAATCTCTACCTGTTACTCAGTTCCAAAGTTGCTTCCACATTTTCAGGTATCTTTACAGCAGCACCCCACCCCTACTGGTACCAATTTACTGTATTAGTCCACTTTCATACTGCTATGAAGAAATACCCAAGAGTGGCCAGGAGCGGTGGCTCATGCCTGTAATCCCAGCACTTTGGGAGGCTGAGGAGCGTGGATCACAAGGTCAGGAGATCGAGACCATCCTGGCTAACACAGTGAAACCCTGTCTCTACTAAAAATACAAAACATTAGCAGGGTGTGGTGGCAGGAGCCTGTAGTCCCAGCTGCTTGGGAGACTGAGGCAGGAGAATGACATGAACCTGGGAGGCAAAGTTTGCAGTGAGTTGAGATAGTGCCACTGCACTCCAGCCTGGGTGACAGAGTGAGACTACATCTCAAAAAAAAAAAAAAAAAAGAAAGAAATACCCAAGAGTAGGTAATTTATAAAGAAAACTGGGTTTAATGGACTCACAGTTCCACATGGCTGGGGAGGCCTCACAACCATGGCTGAAGGTGAAGGAGGAGCAAAGACACCGCTTACATTGTAGCAGGTAAGAGAGTGTGTACAGGGGAACTGTCCTTTATAAAGTCCTCAGACCTTGTGAGACTTACTCACTAGCAGTAGAACAGCATGGGAAAAACCCGTCCCCATGATTCAATTCCCTCCCCCCTCCTCCTCGCTCGAGGACACGTGGGCATTATAGGAGCTACAATTCAAGATGAGATTTGGGTGGAGACACAGCCAAACCATATCACAAACTGTTTAAAGAATTCTATATATTGAGTCTTAAAGTCAATTTAAAGTAGCGATTCGGGCTGCCACAGCTGCTGCACTTTATGAATCTTTGTCTTTCCTTACTTCAAATTAATAGAAGACAGCAAGATCAAAGATGAGCTGGCGCCATTCACTGTCACTATGTCAAGAAAGACTTTTAAAGAGGGAATCCTTAGGACTAGCAAAGGTTTCATGCACTATATTGGGCCTGCAAAGCTGATGGAGCCTTCCAAAGTCCATTGCTTTATAAGCTGTGCTTGTGTACTGTGAGTAGGAAACAGACCTTGTCTGGAATAAATGTGGGTGGTGGGGGGAGGGCGGTGGGAAGTGTGTAATTATAATAATTATAAAGACATTTGAAGAAGGCTTCCAAAATTGGCAACCCAGAAATTGTGACATTTGTATTTGGTCATAAAACAAGAAACCGATGAACTCTACTACAATTTACCAGTTGCCTGAATGGTACTACATTTTCATTATCACAATGGGTTTTAGCATTTGCTAGAGAGATTATTAAATCTTTGTCTAGAAGACACAATGGTGAATTCAGAAATAAATGATTCACAACCCTTCAGTGTAGCAAAGTACTTATGAGCTCAGTCTCTAGTATGCTATATATTCCTATAATACTTAACTAGTATCTATCTGGAGTCAAATTCCTACATTCAACCTTTCCACCTGTAAGAAATTTAAAAGGCTTTAATATCACATGATGCATTCCGTTATTAACGTAAAACGACAATAATAAAAGTACCTAAGTCATGCAGTTATTCTAAGGATTAAATGCGGAAATACATGTAATATATTTGACAAGGATCAATAAATGTTCATCATTATTTTAAATTTTATTTATAATATCATCACCACCACCACTACTATTCAGTGCAATTCATTTATGTACACTTCTGACGCAAATAAATTTTCTTCTCCTTTTCTTTCTTTTTCTTTTTTTTTTTTTTTTTTTTGAGGTGGAGTCTTGCTCTGTTGCCCAGACTGGAGTCCAGTGGTGCGATCTCAGCTCACTGCAACCTCTGCCTCCCGGGTTCAAGCGATTCTTTGCCTCAGCCTCCCTAGTAGCTAGGATTACAGGCGCCTGCCACCACGCCTGGCTAATTTTTGTATTTTTAGTAGAGATGGGATTTCATCATGTTGGCCAGGCTGGTTTCGAACTCCTGACTGCTTGATCCACCTGCCTCAGCCTCCCAAAGTGCTGCGATTACAGGCGTGAGCCACCGCACCTAGCTGCAAATAAATTTTCTTATATGGAAATCTGGTTCCTTGAGATTTTCTCCCATTCATTCTAATGTACTCCCTCAGGGTTTATATAAATAAATAAAGCCAATCTTGTACATGGTGCATTCAGTTATTAACATGCCCTTGGTGTAATTTTTTGTTTTGGTTCTGCTCTAAGATATCCTCAAACTTAAATACAAAGAGACAGAGAGTGTCAGAGGCAAATGGAGAGAGGCAGAGAGAGAGAGAGAGAAAGAAACAGACTGAGAGAGAGGAGGAGAGAGAGAGAAAAAAAGGAATAAAGAGACAGAAGAAGAGAAGCAAGAAGGGAAGAAGAGGGAAGAGGAAAGGCTTTCTATTCTACTATTCTCTTATGTTTTCTAGATATGTCTATATTCTTTAAATATCCTTCCATTGACATGATCCCTTCACTATTCTGTTCAGTTTTTTCTGAAGGTATTTCAATTTTTTGCTGCATCTCTTTAATGGAGGATTACCCTGTACAGAAACAATTTTCCCAGGTGTTCTAAAGTGTTTAAAAATAACTGTGGAGCATGGCAAAGAGCCTGAGAAGAAAGTAATCCGTTGTCAAATCTGGTCATTGTTGTCCTATCTGTAGAGGTGTTTCTTTTCCAGTCTCTTTGTGCTTGGTCATTTTTTCTCTTTAAACATAAGTTATTAAATTTGTTTGCCATGAAAGTTTAATGGGAAATTACATAAAAATTTGTTTGTTTGTTTGTTTGTTTGTTTGTTTGTTTGAAGGAAGGGAGAGATTTTTCTTCCTTTAATGTTAGGAACAAGAGCTCCCAGAATGATGAGATGTTGCAATGCGTATAAGTAAGTAGGTAATGTGG
This sequence comes from Piliocolobus tephrosceles, assembly GCF_002776525.5. Taxonomy (NCBI): domain Eukaryota; kingdom Metazoa; phylum Chordata; class Mammalia; order Primates; family Cercopithecidae; genus Piliocolobus; species Piliocolobus tephrosceles. The sequence goes on along the minus strand of NC_045449.1, from coordinate 63,809,257 downwards.
ATAAAGTTTGATCGATAGGTTTGTGCAGGTGTTTAAAATAAAGAGGAATAGCAAAGTTCCTGGATAACTTATTATGTCAATTTAGTAGTCAGGAAAATTCCAAGAATGATGTAAAGGAAGTGTGAAGAAACTTTAATTTCTGCTATTTAAGGGAGTAGTTTATGTCAAAATTTGTTTTAATTTATTAGAATACAGAACTTTTCAGAGATATGAAATTAGGCAATGTTAAATTATCAGATTCCCACATACAAGGGAAATGATGTAATATAATACTTCCTAAGTAGTTTTTGCATGCAATAATTACTGCTCAGTTAAAATGCAAAGTTTAAAATGACATTTTAAGTACAATCTAATTTTTTAAACATGATTATTAATAATTTTTGGTAATATATGTGTGTATATAGATTCAAAATTAGAGTCATACACCAGACTTTTAGGTTACAGTTTTATTTTAGAAGCTGTTTATGGAGGACTTTTCTAGTCCATGCTATGTTTTTCTGTAATGTTTGAATAGCATATAATGAATGTACTATATATTATAACACTTGTGTAATCTGACGAAAATAAAACAGCTAATACATTAAGTGCATGATTAGCCTAGATTTGTAAAACAATGATTCTTTTTTTCATGAAACTTAGTATTTATCAAAGGAATAATAATCTAAATTCTGAACTGTATTATTACATACAGTCCAAATCTCTTAACCATTAAGCTATATATACTCACCCAAGGTGCTTAACTATGAAGTGCTGCCATTCCATCAGAAAATAAACATGTCCCCAAAGATCATGGCTTATATGTAGCCTCAATATTTGGAACCGATTTAGCCACATCAAAGCCATTTTTTTCAGAAAGAAAAAAGTTATCCCCAAGCTGTGGACTTTCAACTCTTGAGCTCTGCCCCAGGAAATACCCTGGGCAACCGAAAGATATAAGGACACCTGGTCTCCAAGCAACCTGAGTTCCATTTAGCATGTAGCTTCATAAAGCTTAATGAGAACTGGCTATCTCCTCCACTTTGGGACGGACTAGGTTCAATGAGAACAGGGTGTTCTGGTTTTTGCACTATGTGAATGAAGAGATTGTAAAGCTGTGTGACTCTGAGCAGCTGCCTGAATCAAGCATTGTGGTTCAAAGGAAACTTCTAGTTACCACACTCTATGGCTATATGGTTTAATGAAGAATAAACCATATAAGGCTGATATCCTACTAACTCCTTTGAAGCATTTTCATTAGTCTGAAATTCTACTGATGCATGTGCCGTGATGACTGTCATTTATCTCAGGGACATAGCAGAGTGCTGAAGTTGGCAAGGCCATGGATTCGAGAGCTGCACTCTCTAGGTTCAAGTCCTGGCCTGTATGAAACCTTAAGCAAGTTATTGAAACTCTCTATGACTAAGTTTTCTCCCTGTATTAAGTAGGAATACTAATAGTACTTATTTCATGCATTTCCATGAAGATTAAATGAGTTGATCTTTGCAAAGCACTTAGAACGTTGAATATAAGTACCAAATCAGTGTTTGTTAAATTTAAACAATTACTCATCGTAACTGTTCCAGGCATTGCTGTGTATTCTGATTATCAGACTCCATTTCTTAGTTTTCAAATAGTGCTATTTTTTAAATTTAGAGAAAGTTTTGTCGGGGCGCAAATGAAGAGCCAATTCATTCTACTCAAGGAAGTAAGGAAAATGATTTCAGTAGAGGTAGTAAGAATTTCCCAGCATGAATGAAAGGTAAGGGAGGGGACTTCAGTCAGAACAATCAACATATACAAATGCAGGAACACACGAAAACATTCATTATAGTTGAAGAAATAGAGAAAACGCTGGAGCACAAACAGAACGGAGGTGAGTGAAGGTGGATTAATGATAACTTTTGGGATTTATTATGTGGGATGAGCAGATGCTGGAGATTTTGTTAAGAAGGATAGTGGCAGCAGCAGATTTATGTTAGAGAAAATAAATCTGGCAGCCACAGGGGGACAATGTTGGTTGGAGCAGGGCAGGAGGCAGAAAGAACCTGGAGGAAGTCGCTAAGGTGAGAAATGAGAGCCTATGTTGAGAGAGTGACAGTGGGAGTGAAGGCAGTGAAGATTCTTGAGATGATTTGGACGTGAAGCTGATAAAAATGTAATGATTGGGTGTTGAGGTAGAAGGAAGAATTAAGAATGAATTGCCATTTTAATAGACAAACTAGGAGTCTCGACAAACCACTACAGTCTTCTTCCGTAGGCTCCCAGATTTTTTTATTAAAACAGCAACTCATCTTCAAAGTCATGTTCATACTTTCAGGTACCACTCTTAAACGACTAACTGTAGATTATCATCCTTTCCCTAGACAAGAACAAATTTTGCTCAGTGGCATCAGCTTTTCTTAAAATATGTCCCATATTTGTAACTACCTCTTTGCCTAATTGCACTGTTGCTTTGTCTTCCCTCCTCGCTATATGTCATATATTACTATGCTTCTGTTGGTTGAAAAGCAGTCCACACTTTTAATAAATCATTTAGTGCTCTGATTACAAAATTGAGAGTTTCAGACAGAGAATAAATGTTAATTGCATATCAGTGAGGACACCCTAGGTCTTTATTTACTTCCAATAATCGTAGCATATGAATCATTATAAATTCTGTAAAATCCATAAAATCTTAATGAAGAGCATAGAATTATTCACGACCGCTTTTTCTAGAGATTAGCACCATCAGCATTTTGCTGTATTTTTAGAAGAATCACATACACACACTCACACATAATATATTGTATTTGATATTATATTTTAATAATTTTAATTATAGAACTAACTCAGATCTGTTTTCTCTTTTTGCTCATATGAAGAATTGTGAGGACATTTGAATGGTGTTTATGTACCAGACTACAAAGTACAGAGTCTAAGACTGGTGAAATCATATCCTAAATATAGTTGTCTTGTGAGAGGGCTGGAATAAATAACTGCATTGTAACTCTGCCCTATAACTCTTCTTGGAAGCTCTGTGTTTAAAGAGTGAAAAAGGCCAAGAGTACTAGATGAACAGATGATACTAGCTACTTAATGACAAATAGTTACTTGGAAGATGAGGTGCTGTCTACACAATTATGTTTTGCAAAGTGAATATTGTATATGACTTCTTACAATAATCTAAATATGTAGATGCAGCGAATTTCTTATTGTATTAACTAGTGGAAAAACTTGAAACCTTTCAGGATTTTAGTCACTGGGGCTTGAGATTTCCAGAGGACATAAAAAGGAAAAATCAAGCCATAACTTTGATGCAAATGCAATAGCGATAATGCAAATATAATGTTCCTGGGTTGGACAGAGTCTATGGACAACAAAAAGAGAGAAACAGATTGCTATAATTAAGGGTGCTAATATTCTGGTCATTTTAATTCACAGGATGTGGCTCCGGTTTGAGCTGGATAAGAAGGTGAAAAGTAGTAATATTGCTTTAAATCTTAATACTTCACTGCTAGAAGATGATACTTTCTTTAATGCAAACTTCTTTGCAGGCAAAATATGATATGTTCATTTTTTATTGCAATAAATAAGCCCTTATAGGACCAGTCACAGTGGCTCACTCCTGAATCCCAGCACTTTGGGAGGCCAAAGTAGGTGGATCGCTTGAGCCCAGGAGTTTGAGGCCAGTCTGAGCAAAAATCTCGTGTCTATGAAAATACAAAACATGAGCCAGGCATGGTAGTGTGTGCCTAAAGTCCTAGCTACCATGGAGGCTGCGTTGGGAGGATCACTTGAGCCTAGGAGGTTAAGGTTGCGGTGAGTCATGATCCTGCCACTGCACTCCAGCCTGGGCAACAGAGTGAGATCCTATCTCAAAAACAAAACAACATCAGAAAAAAACCCTTATGCTGACAGTTCAAAGAATCTGTTTGCTACCAAATTGGAAACCGTGGTAAGCTCATGACTTCTGTCAAGTTTTAGGATATCATAGTTTTAAAATGATATGTATAATCCAAAAGAAAGAGTTGATATACCTATAAATATTTGTTTATAAAAATAGATATTATACTTCATTTAACATTTCAGAAATAAGTCACATGAGGCCAGTTGCAGTGGCTCACGCCTGCAATTCCAGCACTTTGGGAGGCTAAGGCAGGCAGATCACTTGAGGTTAGGAGTTCAAGACCAGCCTGGCCAACATGGTGAAACCCTGCCTCTACTAAAAATACAAAAATTAGCTGGGAGTGGTGGTGCATGCCTGTAATCCCAGCTACCTAGGAGGCTGAGGCAGGAGCATCGCTTGAACCTGGGAGGCAGAGGTTGCAGTAAGCCAAGATTATGCCACTGCACTCCATCCTGGGTGACAGAGTGAGGCTCCATCTCAAACAAAACAAAACAAAGAAATAGGTCACATAAGCCACATTGTTGATCCCAGAATGCCAGGTGTATTCTGAGACGTGTGACTAGAACAAAGCAGGAGATGGCAGGCCCCTGAGGCACCCCCAGTTACGCTTGGCTGGGCCCTCCATGATTTTCCTAATGCCTCTTTCCTGTTAACTTCTCTTCATTAAATTACATCAAAAGCACAGGTTTTCCCATATGAGATTATGTGGGGGGAGTTTAAATTGGAAACTTTTAAATATGTGCAACTGTATTAGAAATTTCACAATACGAGTCTTACTTCTAAACACTTCTTGTTTCCGGTAAGGCTATAACTTGTCTTTCTTGCCACATTTTGGCACTTCCAGTATTCAATAGAACCAGGAAGTGTAACTGAATATGAAAACAGGGTAGAATAGAAAGGGAAAGAAACATGGAACATAATTTCTGATCATTGACGTAACTTCGCGCAGGGGCATGGGAAGATGTTTGAGCAAATTCTGACATTCTGTGATCTCGTGAACTCCATATCTGCCTTAGAATATGAGTATGAAAATACTGTGATCTGTCTAATAAAGAATTTGACTCTGGGGAAGGTAGGCTCGTACTAAATTGAAAGACAATCCTTTCACTAAAAAGTAAAGCATTCAATTATATGGATACTGCTAGAAATACATGCAAGCATCTTTATACTGGTTTCTCATAAATAAACTAATAATATGTAGATGAATGTTTGATAAGGTATGTCTGACCTAAAACCACCTTTTTGACTGATATGGGGCTTTTCAGTTGCTACAATAGATACTCTGAATGACAAGAAAGAGTTTGGTCCACGTTACAATTTCTTCCCTCTTTCTAAAATGTATGGCTTTCCCAGGAAACAATTTCTCATAAGGATCCATTGTTTTTTTCTTTGATGTTGTAAATTTTGGCTGGAAGAACAGACAATGGCATACCACGGCTGGATAGAATTCATCCAAAACCTCCCTGCTCAGGGACCCAAAAAGGCTATTAAAGAAAGACTTAGAAACACCTCACCTCAGCAACATAGCTCTGGGGCAGTGTCCCCTTCCAATGACATTTTCACTAACACGTTGCCATCTTCCATTTTCTCAGGATATAGTTTCCTTCATGTCTGCATGAGGTTAGGAGGAAAGACAAGGTGCTACAAAAAAACAAAAATAATAAGAGTTGATATTTCTATAGCATCTGTTTATGACAGTGTATATAAATAAGAAGAGTTTCCACCCCAGTACAGGACAAGAAAAAATACATATCTTTTTAGGAGTTGGCTTTCTGCAAGTGCAACTAAATGAAAGACCGTGGGGGTGGAGCCGAATATAAATGCAATGTCAGAACAAAAAAGAACCACCTACAAAAATCTTTCCTTAAAAAGCATCCATTCCTAAAGAAGATTCATGGCATGTAGGCTCACACACAGATTTACTACCTACCCAACCCAAAGTGGCCTGTGACAATGGCTTCTTCGAGAGAGAATTTTAAAACTTGAGGGTTTTCTTTCGTTGTTGTTAAAAAAAAAAAAAAAAGCAAATTACATGACTCCTAGATATTTTTTGCCAGTCTAAATATTTAACAGGAGTTGGCATGGCAGGGCATGTCATACTACTCCTAAGGGGATGCATTTTTGCAGAACAATTTATTTGAGAATCAACGTTCAGTGAGACAAGATTAATTCCTAAGACTCTCAGCTGTTAAGAAGTGCATCAATCATTCCGCATGTTTATTTATATTAACATCATGAAATGGATATTGTTTTTGTTTTGCACACACACATATATAAATATTTTTAAAATATGACTATGTACACATATGCATAGGCATATGTGCGTGTAGTAATATTTTTGAATGCATGGGGGTGCGAATTGGATGGGATGCTTTTCCATTTACAGGCTCCATGGTGCACTGCAGGAGTATACCATCCCTGGCTCCCTGGAAATAAATATTAGAAATACCCTCCATGGTTGTGGCTTCCAAAATCATCTTCACATATCCCCAAACACTTCCTGGAGAGTGGTAATGCCCTGGTTGAGAACTGTTCCATGAAACGCTGATAAGCAAGTTGCAGACTGTTTCCTTCTGAAGTCCGGGTAGCTTGAAGCTGGCTTCACCGTTTACAGCATTGTCTCTGTGTCCAAGGGCTGTTTGCAGATAATTTCTTCATCAGAGAAAAAAAAATGTTCAAGTTTGAATTTTGGCAAAACTATAAAAAACAAACTAGAACCTCAAACTTCAACCTAGATAGATGACCCTTCCTTTTTAGGTATTATGTTTTGGTGTTTAATGAATTACTTCAAACATTTTAGAAATGTTAGATTTTACTTTCTGTATTTTGTAACTTTCACATTTCTTTAACGTGGTTTAAAAAATATTCTTCCAATATATTCTGGGAAATACAGACACAGAAAATATTAATATATTAGGGTTGTCTAAAATGGGAGAAATTAGACCCCTACAATGTAGCAAGCATTGTATTAGATGCTTTGTATACATTTTCTCTTTGCATCCACATACCAGCCCTGCATGGCGGATGCTATTATCACCATTTTACACATGAGAAAACTGAGCCTAACAAACTTTAGAAACACTATAAAGTATTAGTAAGCTATATGTCACTTTTAGAACACGTGGGTTTAAAAGTTAATGTGTTTCTAACTTTGACACCAATAAAAATATTTGACACTAATTAAAATGTAAATACATATTCTCCTATCACATTCTCATGGCATCCAAAGATAGCCCTTTCATTGAAATTAGATTTGCTTCAGTTATTTTTAATGATTGCTCAAAAAAGTGTGAAAGAGAAATTATATCTGTTGACTATTCTAGGGCTTCTCAGGAGACTTAGACTGTTGCTGTATGTCCTGTGAGTTAATGATAGAACACAATGTACTATTCTGGACCAGATGTAGATACGCCCAGAATATCACATGGAGTCTAGATGTTTGGTAGAAAAACCAAAAAAGGAACAGGCTGCATCTATATGTGGCCAGAGTGTAAACATGGTAAAAAGGAAGGGTAAATGACGGACGGCAACTTGCTTGTCACTGCCTCCTCTCCCTCGTCTTCCCCTCCTTCGCTCCTTTCTTCTTCCCTTTTGCCAATCATTCAAGGAACGTTTACTGAGCACCTAGTTAATATCAGGCTTTGTGGTAGTGTTAGTTTGCCCTTTCCCCCAAAAGGTTTCCTACTCAGAACATTTTCTCAACTAATCTTTGTCGTCTCTCTGCTCTGGGAGCATGTCCTTAGTTTTTCTGATTTTCTCTCTCTGGTCTATCACAAGTTCTGTGCTCCATAATTACTTTGTTGTTATTTTTATTTTCATTAGGCTGATTTTGAGAACCGCAAAGAGAATCGCTGACTTTCTACTTACCCTCTGCTCCCTCCCTTAAGACCTTCCTCTGAGTTTGAATGTTAAGTCTTGGGAAATGGGCTCATGGGCTCGGGCGCCCTTTCTCCCTGCTTTTGTGATACTCTGTGACTGGAAATGGGACTGTAGAATTAAGTGAATATGTGATTTTTCCCTTAGTCAGCTAGTACCTCTACATTTTGGTTTTCTAAGAAAACGGTCGTTTGTTGGGTCTTTGATTTTATTGCTTGGGGAAGCAAAAAAAAAAAAAAAAAAAAAAAAAAAACAGCCACGTTGCTTAAGATCAAGATATAAGTTGCTTTTAATGGCCTGCAGAATGATCCTTCTTGCTTTGTGTTTGGCAGATACTCATCACTGTCATTGGCACAGCTGTGTTCATTTTTTCATTTCACTGGGCAAGGTTTTTTTCTTCTTTCTTTTCTTTTTCTTGTTAATTTTGTTGTTTTGGGTGTCTTGTGAGAGACTGCCACAAAAAGTGTTTTATGCTGCCATTGCTTTGAAAAACACCGATTAGGCAGATTAAATAGATGTAGAGTTACTTATTGCACTTAAATGTCACCCAAGGTAACTGTTCCCCTGCCTACTTACACACAGTAGAATAAACCGAATGACTTAAATGCCAGTTTATTAATGAAGCCCTGCTGAGTTGCATACAGCTACAAGAATTACAAGTCTCAACCTAAGAATGTTAAGGGTTCAGCTAATATATTGTCTGCCCTGAATTTAATAGGCATAAATTGAAGAATTCAAAAAAAATGTTATCTAAACTAAAAATAAAAATGTGTGCAAAACAATTCATTACATATTTCTTAAAGGTTATTAACCTTTCAGTGATTAATTCTGGCAATTATTTTTAACTTTGTGAACATCAACTTCATAAAAACAGCTGCACTACACAACGGAATTGCAATGCATGTAACATCTCCACCTAGTCGGTGTTTGAAAGTTTCTTTTGGATATGTCCTGTGATACTGTGTAATTTATTTATTCCTAGAGACTTTTAAATTGACTTCTGAAGAATGTTTCCTGTATTTATTGTGCCTCCTTCAATTTAAACAAATAATTGTCAATTGTATAACTCACGAGTTGCCACAAATTATTTTGAGGGCCAGATATATACACATATGGAAATTGAGAGTTATTATAGAAGTTTCGTAATACATAATTTTTTTCAAAGAAGCCTATACCTTGTAGGACAAGAAAACAACAAGATCAGGAACTCACAATACAATGCAAAAAATTAAACATGGATCATTATCAACCCAGGTAAATTGCAAAGAAGAGAATTATCATTTCCCCCATTCAGTGTAGACACTCACAGTGGTTCTATACAGTATAACATAGTGGATAGGATTAACTGGAGTCAAAAAGATGTCAGTTAAATGATGGCTCTGCCACTCAGTGACAATTTAATTTTAAGCAGGCTTCTTAACATCTCTCTGACACAGTTTCTTTATGCAAAATGATAGTGGTAATGCCTACTTTAAAGGTTTTGTTAAGGATTAAATGAGACTATAATGTATGTAAAATGTTCATAATAGTGTGTGGCACGTAGCAAAGTTGCTTTTATTTCATTGCTGTTGCTGTTACAAGAGTTATTTGACTAGGCCAGGTGCGGTAGCTCCTGCCTGTAATCCCAGCACTTTGGGAGGCCTAGGCGGGCAGATCACGAGGTCAGGCGATCGAGACCATCCTGGCTAACACGGTGAAACCGCGTCTCTACTAAAAATACAAAAAATTAGCCGGCGTGGTGGCGGGCGCCTGTAGTCCCAGCTACTCAGGAGGCTGAGGCGGGAGAATGGCGTGAACCCGGGAGGCGGAGCTTGCAGTGAGCCGAAATCATGCCACTGCACTCCAGCCTGGGTGACAGAGAGAGACTCAGTCTCAAAAAAAAAAAAAAAAAAAAAAAGTTATTTGACTAAATACAGGAAAAGGAGAAAAATTATAGTTACCAAAAAGCAGTAAAAATATTATATGTATATATTTAAATGTACATCCATGTGAGAGGTAAACCTTCATCCTGGGCACTGTAAGCAAAGGTATATATATGAAGATAGGAATAAACAAGGTGAAGCCATTTATTAAAATTTGTGGAAGGCCTAACTTTTGATTCCTTCTTCATGATTTTATATTCAAACTTTAAAATCACTCAAGCCACTGTTAAAATTTAACTGACACTGCACATATATAAACAAAGCTTTGTCTTCACCCTGAAATACGTATTTATTTAGTATTTGTTGAGTTATTTTTATAAAATAGCCAAAATGATTCCCTTCTCAGTGATTGTACTACTCACTAAAGAGCAAACGGTCAGGAGTACTTAAAATTCACAACCATGCTATTGACCATACTTTTCCAAAGATCATGGCAGCGCCTTTCACAAGTGATGTTTTTATTACAGTTTCTTCAGAGATTATCCAGACTTATCCTGAACAATTTAACCTTTCCTGTAATTCTTTAAAAGGAAGACATAAAGTTAACAAGATTGCCAAATGCTGGGTTGGTGGCCTTGAGTATTCATTTTCCTTGGCATTAAAAATATTTATGTTTAATTACTTCACTAACTCATTATCTGGTGAATATAGTAGATGAAGTTTATTTAGTTAATGCGTATCTTTATCCTCAGATACAATGAATTGTGTAACACGAGACAGTTTAGATTCATTTGGTTTAATTAAGGTACTCAGGGTCCTTGTAAATAGGGCCTGAAATAATGACTCACACTTTCTAATAGTTTCTAGATTACCATAGGTTATTTAAAAATTACTTTAAAGTCCTTAGGGTACATTGCTTACTAATTATGGATGTTAAATGATAATTATGTTTAGTAGAAACCTTAGGTAATTTCATTAAATCACAGGATTAACAAATCCCTTTTTGAACATTTGTACACTGTTGGTGGGAATGCTAACTATTTCATCCACTGTGGAAAGCACTTCGTTCCTCAAGGAACTTAAAATAGAACTACCATTCAACCCAGCAATCCCACTACTGAGTATATACCTGAAGGAAAATAAGTCATTCTGTCATAAGGAACACATGGACTTACATGTTCACTGCAGTGCAATTCACAAGAGCAAGGACATGGAATCAACCTAAATGCCCATCAACAGTTGATTGGATAAAGAAAATGGGGTACATATACACCATAGAATACTATGCAGCTATAAAAAAGAATGAAATCATGCCCTTGGTAGCAACATGGATGGAGCTGGAGGAGATTAAGCAACAAAATGCAAGAATAGAAAATCAAATATCACATATTCTCACCTGTAAGTGGGAGCTAAATATTGGATTCGCATGATTGTAAAGATAGGAACAATAGACACTGGGGGTCACTAGACGGGGATGGTAGGAGACGGGTATGGGCTGAAGAAGCACCTGTTGAGTTCTATGCTTATGGCCTAGGAGACGAGATTGGTAGGGACCCAAGCCTCAGAGTCACACAGTCTACCCGTGTAACAACCCTGCATGTGTACTTATAATAAGTTAAGTTGAATCTATAAGTTCAACTTATTATAGATACATAATATATCTATAAAAGTTGAAATTTTGAACTTTTAAAAGTTGAAATTAAAAAAATGTATAAAAGTTGAAATTAAACTTATAAAAGTTAAAATTAAAAAAACAAATTCCTTTTCCATTCCTAGGTGAAAATGTATGTGACAACATCAAGTAGACCTTTTTCTTCCAAGATTGTCATAGGAAAGAGCGTGATAGGAAAACTGTTGAAGACAGAATGGAAAATAACACAGACATTAACAGAGCTAATTTTAACTTGTGTTTCTGTGTATATGTACGTGGATAAAGCATGTGTATAGCATGAAAAGTTGGGAAACACGTTTGGTGGTTCCCAGGAGTAGTCAGACTAGGAGGCTTATTAGGTAATAGGCAAGAGTTCCCAACTCAGCCATAGTGGTCATTTTCAACAAAATCTGAATAGAAGCACTCACTGGGTGAGGAAGACCACTGAAAATACATGCCATACCTCTTAAATATTATTCATGGTATAATTTTAATTTCATCTCTTGAAAATTGTATCATTCTTGTGGAATGAGTTTGAAGATGTTTCCAATGACTGAAACAAGTAGGAAGAAAGAATATGACTGAATCGGTCTTATGTGAGAGAAAGAAGAATTTCTAAAGGGTTTTTTTTTCTTTAGGCCCCTATAGAATTAATTTTTTACACTTACCATCCTGGAATTTCCTCCCAGAGCCCCAGGGAAACTTTTGTCTGCCCCGAAGTCTAGATACTAAATAAAACATGCACCCAGGTATTATCTTAATCCTTTTAGACAAAGAATCTCAATCTCTTCTATAGCTCTCCAAGAATCCAAGGATTTTTTTTTCTTTTTTAAATACCCCAATTTTTTATTACATATTTAATAATTCTTCGTCTTCTTCAAACAGAATTTTCAGACAAACGTAAAATGAATCAGAGAATCAGGGCTAGTTCTGGAGAATTGTGGGGTTGATAAAACTTGTCTTGGTCTTTCCTACCATTAAGTCACCTACTAAGTAACCTTCTTCTTCTCTTTGCAGAACATTTGCTATTGGTTACTGTAAACCTTTGAGTATGTAAATAATGCAGTTCATGCAACAAAATGAAAGTGTCAAAGGAAGGACTTATGGTCTGGAAACCATTCAAAAATATCAAAGAAATAGATTCTTCAATGGTGTGGAAGAGATATAACCTCACAAGATGTTTCTCAGGATCTGGGGTCAGGCGAGGGTCTGATGTGTCCCTTGAAAAAAATGTCCATACCAAGCATGGCAGACCAATGGCAACGACCAGTCTCTCTGCCTAGCAGTTGTTTCACTCATGGCAGATGGAAGGTGAGAGACTAGAAGGAGGTAATTTCTCCTTGGTCATTCTCACTTCTGGGAAGGGCTTCACATCAAAACATTCTCTCAGCAGGTTAAACAGTGGATCACCCTGGTTTATGTTCTTCTTCTTGCTTTTGACTATTGGGCATAAGGAGGAGTACCTTAAAGACCTTAATTATGGAACCCAACCCAGCCAACAAAACTCATGGAATAGATGTACTCCTGAAACTGGTATAGCAGTTTAATCACTCAGTTGACAGAAAACCCACAGGACAGACACAAGGAAGTTTTGCCATTGACCAGTTTAGTCGCCTTATATCATGCTTACTCTTTGTAGCATAGACTTAAATTGCATGGCAAGAATGTAGTTGGAATGAGTAGAATTCATGCATTTTAGCATTGTAGGATTCTTTTTTTGTTTGTTTATTTCTTTGTTTTGTTTTGTTTGTTTTTTGAGACTGAGTCTCACTCTGCCACCCAGGCTGGAGTGCAGTGGCGCGATCTTGGCTCACTGCAGCCTCTACCTCCCCGGTTTAAGCAATTCTCCTGTCTCAGCCTCCCGAGTAGCTGCGACTACAGGCGTGCACCACCATGCCCAGCTAATTTTTTACACTTTTAATAGATATGGTGTTTTACCATGCTGGCCAGGCTGGTCTCGAACTCCTGACCTTGTGATCCGCCAGCTTTGGCCTCCCAAAGTGCTGGGATTACAGGCATGAGCCACCACATCCAGTCAGCATCGCATGATTCTAGGGAGCTGGAAGGTTGAGGAAATCCTACAGTGGAGGATTTATGCCTTGCATAAGTCAGAGGGAATTCAACTGGCTATACTTCCTTGTAATAAACATATCAAAATGCCTGCTTTTGGCTGCTGTATACATCAGCTGTGGGCAGTGATTAACTCCTGGCCTCCTCTACTTCCACTCATGCCATAAGAGGAGGGAAGAAAGAATCTTTACCGGCCGTAAAGTAAGACATATAAAACAAGGCTAACAAAGCACTGTGTGTCAAGTTGCAGCAGGAGCGATGGCAAATACATGGGAATGAGTCAATGTCGGATTAAAACAAAGAATGTAATTCATGGAAATCTCTCCAATGTACATGTCGGGATGTGCTGAACAGTTGACTTGAGTGGATTTGTAGCAGCATGTGAAGGTGATTTACATAAATGTGAGCTCATGCCCAGAACACAGATGTGACTTGCAAATTTACAACCCTGGTATCATGGAAGCTGCACACAGAAGCAAACACAATTGATAGTAAACAAAACATTACTCCTTTTGCCTGCTGTTAAATATTTAGTGAACTCCAATACTATGCTGCTAGGATGAGACTTGAATTAGCCCCACCGGTTGAATTTCTCTGAAGGGCAAAGCCTGTGCCCCCATCCTTACCTGAGAGTGAAAAGATTACATTGTTGCAAATGAGGGTGGTAACTTGGATTCAACTCAAATGGAAGAGTTCAGGAATGTCGACAAAAATAGCAAGTTGAATCAATCTGTCTTCTAGAAGCCTACTTGGTGTATCCACCTATAAACGACCTGCCCGCACCTCAAAAATCAAAGTGTATTTGTTCCTCTTCAGTTCACTCCTCCCTCCTGACTCTGTTTCTTAATTCAGCCATGCCGTGATTTTTCCGGCCACCTTCTCTCTTCCCATGATTTAAACAGATGCTGAGTCATAAACATTTCTCTTCTGCCATGTCTCTAGAATTGATCATGGCCTTTCCTTTTAAAGTTCAAGTCCTTCTTACCCCTCATCTGAAATACTGCCATACACTCATAATTGATCAACCCATTTCCTGTTTTCAACTTTTATCCCTTTAATCAGCTCTATGTTTTGTGTGGGGTTTTTTGTTGTTGTTGATTTTATTTTATTTCATTTTATTTTATTTTGAGATAGGGTCTCCATCTGTCGCCCAGGTTGGAGTCCAGTGGTGCAATCCTAGCTCACTGCAGCCTTGATTCCTGGGCTCAGGTGATCCCCTTGCTTCAACCTCCTAAGTAGCTGGGACCACAGTTGTGCACCACTATTCCTGGCTAATTTTTGTATTTTTTTTTTTTTAATAGAGATGAATTTTCCTATGTTGCCCAGGCCAGTCTCAAACACCTAGGCTCAGGTGATCCACCCACTTCAGCCTCCCAAAGTGCTAGAATTAACAGGTGTGAGCCACTGTGCCCAGCCCACTCTATGTATTTGACAACTAAGTTTCCCACAAGGCACTATGGTTATTTAAAAAAAAGAAATGTTCAGTCATTGCTCAGAACCTTCTATTTCAGGTTACTTTTCCTTGGCCTACCATTTAAAATCTGCAAGCTACTTTTCCAGTTGCATTCCCCCTTAATGTCTAAATTTAGCTCCCCTAGAACAGGGTTTCTCAAGGAAGCACTATTTCCATATTGGACTAGATAATTCTTTGTTGTTGGGGTCTGTTCTGTGCATTGTAGAATGTTTAGCAGTATCTCTGTTTTCTAGCCACTAGATGCCAATAGTACCAACTGCCCAGTTGTGACAACCAAAATTATCTTCAAACACTGTGAAATGTTCCCAGGGGGTAAAATTCCTGCCCTAGACAAAATGGGTCTCTTGTGGTTATCAAGATATGCTTTAGGTTTCTCATGTCTACATGTGTGTTTGTAGTGGGCCATTTACTTGCAACTTCTTCCCTACCACGTC
Source organism: Piliocolobus tephrosceles (assembly GCF_002776525.5). NCBI lineage: Eukaryota > Metazoa > Chordata > Mammalia > Primates > Cercopithecidae > Piliocolobus > Piliocolobus tephrosceles. The sequence continues at coordinate 63,794,025 of NC_045449.1, read as the reverse complement.
TACCTATTAAAGTCATATCCATCATTTGTGGTTTAACACAAGGCTCCTTATTACCAAAGTCCTCTCATTGTTTTAACCACTGTCCCTTAATACAAGTGGTTTCCTTTGGAATGACATAACATTTTACATATTTCTTTTTATTTATTTACTTCTTTATTTACTTTGGGGTTTTCTGGTTTTTTGTTTTTCAACTTTTATTTGAGAATTGGGGTACACATGCAGGTTTGTTACAAAGGTATATTGCATGATGCTGGGGTTTGGTGTATGAATGTATCTGTCCCTCATGTAGTGGGCATAATACTCAATGGGTAGTTTTTCAACCTTTGCCCTCTTCCCTTCCTCCCCTCTTGTATTCCCCTGTGTCTGTTGTTCCCATCTTTTTGCCCAACACTTTACATAGTTCTTAAAACATTTATCTTAATTTTTACATTTTTCTTTTAATTTGGCTGCTAGAAAATTAAACACAGAAGCAAAGTTCTGGCCTTTATTTAAATGTGTAAATATTTATAGCCTGACTTATGTAAGCTACTCTATATTTTGAACTTTACTTTCTCATTTTTCTTTCTTTTTTTCTTTTCTTTTCTTTTTTTTTTTTTTGCCCCTAACAAGCCTAATGTATCTTCTTGTATGAAATTTTTATGGGTATATAAGTACTAAAATCATAGTCCTTGTGTAATTATCTTAAAGTTATCTCACTGATACATGCAATTATATGATGCTCTCTTTTATCAAATGTGATAGAAAATAAACCACAGCCTCTTTAGTGAGAGAAAAGAACATACACAAAAACTAGAGCTGGCTGGATTTTAGAAGCCATCTGGTCCTTCATCTTCCCGTTTACTTGAGGTAACGGGAATAGGAGCATTGGAAGGACAAATGGCTTTTCCCAGGCGGTAGATACAGTCTCTTACCCACAGTGCCTGCTCAGAATTTATTGCATTAGACTAGTTGTTCCTCATGTGGGGTCTTCAGACCAGCATCATGTGCACAGCTTGGAAACTTATTCGAAATACAAATCCTCAGGCCCATCCCCAATGTACTGAGTAATCCCAGTGCTTTGGGAGGCCAAGGCAGGTAGATCACGAGGTCAGGAGATCGAGACCATCCTGGCCAACAGGGTGAAACCCCCGTCTCTACTAAAAATTCAAAAAATTAGCTGGGCGTGGTGGCGGGCACCTGTAGTCCTGGCTATTCAGGAGGCTGAGGCAGGAGAATGGCCTGAACCAGTGAGCTGAGATCGCACCACTGCACTCCGGCCTGGGCAACAGAGTGAGATTACATCTCAACACAAAAACAAAAACAAAACAAAACAAAACAAAACAAACCTCTGCAGCTAGGACCCATCTATCTGGGTTTGGTATAGTGTGGGGGTCCTCAAATCTGAGCTTATCAGGATAAGTTGGAGGATCTGTTCATATAGACAGGTTATTTACCATGTGCCATACTTAGTGAAAGTTAAATTGTTGTGGATTCTCAAGACCAGGTTGTGAAAGGCAGCTGCACTCAATATCAAATTAACCACCTGACCTATTTCTTGAAATATAAAACTTAATCCAGAGATCCTCTGTTTACACAATAAAATGTTTTACTCTAATATGGTGGTTTCTGTTTCATCTTAAGATAGCATAATAAGTTTACATCAAGTTTAAAATAAAGATCTAACATTTATTTGATGTTGATTTTTATCATGGACTATAGGGAGCAGAAATTCTAAGGTTAGGGTTAGGAAGGCAGGAGAGAGAGTTGAAAGCATGTTAAGCTTTTGTCCTAGTGAAGAAAATAGATATAAATGCTAACAACTCATAGGCATCTTCAGAATGATTTGTTGTAACACAATATAAATATAAGACAGCCACTAAAATAAAAGAAATAATATGTGTATTTATAAGCCAGTAAAAGAAAAAATAAAGGCAAATATGTTAATACAGTAATGAACGGGAAGGAAATAAAGAAAAAAGGAAAATATAAAACGTGTCAGTGTTTATAATTATTGTAAATATTCTTCTCAAATTTTGTATTAAAATAACACATAAAAATGGCATAGAAAGGTAGAAAAATGAAGGAAGACAAAAAAAGTTATACTGGACCAATACCAAGAAAACTGAAATAGCATTACCATATTAACATCTGACAAAAAATAGTCTGAGACAAAAAGTAAAAAGAGGGTTATTTTATTTGGTAAAGTTACAATACTCTGATAAGATTTGACAATCATGAACATGGATGTACCTAGTAAGATATCAATAAAATATACAGGAAGCAGATGCCATCCAAAATACAAGTAAAAACAGAATATTTCACCATCATGGTAGAGACTTGAACACACTTACCTCAATACTCGAGATTAAACAGATAAAAAGTATTTAAAATTTTGAATATTTGAATTATATCGTTAACAGCCATATAGATATTTAAAACGTGTACCTAACAAAAGGGAATGTACTTCAATTTCAAATAGCCATGACATATTTATTAAAGTTGGCCATTAGATTTTAAATAAAATATTTCATATCTTCTGACACAGTTCAATAAAACTAGATAATAAAAATAAAAGGAAAGAGATAGCCTCCTTTCACAAAAATAAAACAAAACAAATAAATATCCAACTGAATATTAAAATGCTGTTTTAAATAATCTTTGGGTTATTAAGCTACTTAGAAATTTTTGAGAACCATGAGAATGCAACGTGCCAACGTCTATGATTTTAGTTCAAATGGTACTCAGATGATATTTTAGAGACTTTAGTGTATTTATTATTGAACAAAAAAGAGTATAGGAAACATCAACTATGTGTTCAACTCAACAATCGTGGATAAGAAACAAAAAGTTATGTTTTCATTGTAGAAAATATTAAAATGATAAATAAGTTATTGGAGAAGAAAATAAGAATCACCTACAATTATTTTTTTCTTCTCCTGTAATTATAACACATATAATGGACATTATTTTTTTCCTCCCCTGTAATTATAACACATATAATGAACAATAAATAAATCAGGACAAATGCCCCAAATTGTGTGATGTCTCTACAGTTTCAGGGCTGAATTTCTCCTTTGATCTTACCAAAGTCACAAGAGAAACTCAAGAATGAGGACTCTGACAATCGCCATGGAGTGCCTTTAGTTTCATGCATGTACATGTAGAAGTTGTGTGTGTGTGTGTGTGTGTGTGTGTGTCTGCATCTGCATGTGTTATGGTGAAGTGATGGACAAGTTGAATGTCCTCAAACCTCTTTTCAGGAATACTACTTTCTTTTTAAAAGATTTTTGCAAAGGAAAATACATGATTCATTTTAGCAGATTTGCCAGAAGGATTTCAGTGACATGAATATTTGGTAAAGATTTAGCCTGCAAAATGAAGTCATGAAAACAGCAAAGGAAAAAATATACCAAAAGAAGTAGTAGGAAAAGAATCCCCTGAAGTCCGTTGAGGAAAAAACCACCTTGGACACAATGTAAGAAAGGAGATTTTCTTATATAAGGAATCCTGATAGAAACACTACTAAACCTCTGCCAACAGGACACCCTGGTTTGGCTAGAAGTTCTGGGAAAGGCCACCTCCTTTCTCTTGGAAGGCAGTAGTTTTGTTTTTGGTAAATAAAGTCATTTGGTTCAGCAGAGGGCATCTAAAACACTGAAGGCATTTCTTGTCTGGACATTGATTCTACTAGGATGTAGGCCAGAAGATTACACTCTTCTTTTCAGAAGAATGAGAATAAGAAGTGACTAGCATGTCCAAACAAGCTGTGAAATCTTATCCCTCCTGCCCCCTGAATAGAGTCCAATGCCCCAAGATAAAGGAAATCCACTCTGTAATCCGATAGGCTTGTTACTGAGCATTTTGCCAAGAACAACACCTTCCCTTCACGTAGTGCCAGGGTCCAGGTGCATAAACTCCAGCCTAATAAACTCAAATAGAAAAAAAAAAAAAAAAAAGAAGAAGTGAAACCTCTTGATATTTGATATAATGTGACTATGGATTTTCTCGGCAAAGATGGAGAAGAATGTGCTTACATGTATTGCACAAACACTTTACTGCAGGTCTTTTGGCTTGATTGCTGAGGTCAGAGGACAAACATAGAAACCCAAAATTAGGTTACTGTCATTGTTCCCATTCTCTCTCATGCCACTGAGAGCTCTTTGACAAGCCTACCTTTGAATCTCCGACACCTATCATAGTTCTAGTCATTTGATGGTTGGTAAGCATTTTTCAGAATGAGAAAAGCCCTTTGTTGTTGTTGTTATTGTTGTTTGATGGACTTAGGTATTTGTAATTTAGGGTAAAAACTATCTCAGAAAATAAAAAATTGCTACTACAAGTATAAGATAATACATATAGTGCTATATCATTTGTAAAGCACTTTTACGTAAACCATTTTCCTTTAAATCTCACAAATTCCGTTTTTATTTTTATTTTCTAGTGAGTCAAACAAGGCTCAAAATTTTTAAGGAACTTGTGGAAGGCCACTTTTTTTCACAGCCATTTTTCTGTAGAAAATGAATGAGCTTGCATATAACATTTTACTAAGTGGAACAAAATATATTTTACTACAAAATAAAAAGGGGAGCCAGCAAACCTGCTGTAAAAACCCTGTAGAAGTTCATTTGAGAATTTCTTAGAATTGCAGATTTCCTTAGGAGGAATATACGTTAAATCATACATACACACGTGTGTGTGCACATGTATATATACACACATATGTACACATATATGTATGATTATATTTAACATATATGATCAAAATTATATTTTTTCAAAAGTTGTGCTACCAAACCAAAAAAGGTGTCAGTGGTCCAGAGGGTTGGACTGGGAAGTAGGTAGGGAGCTGGACAGAAGTAATATGTACTGAGCACTCAATTTCCAAAATTTGAAAATTAGTAACATTCTTCTCTAAGAGTTAGCAAAATCACGGCATACTGCATCAAGAAGAGATAGGCAAGTCCTTTAAAAGACACAATAACAAACACAAAAGATGTATGCAATCTAAAGAGAAACTGGAGTATACATAAATATATAAAAATCAACTCAAACATTTAAAACATTAACTCAAAATGAATTAAAGATTTAAGTGTAAAACTCAAAGCTATAAAACTACTAGAAGAAAATGCAGGGGAAATGCTACATAATATTGACCTTGGTAAAAAATTTTAACAATAAGATCTCAAAGCACAGGCAACACAAGCAAAAATAGACAAATGGAACTACATCTAACTAAAAAGCTTTTGCACAGCAGAGAAAACAATTAATAGAAGGAAGTGACAACCTACAGAATGGGAGAAAATATTTGCAAAGTTTACAATTGTCAAGGGATTAATATTCACTTGTATAAGAAACTTGACAGCAAATATATATATACTTGAGTTGAGAACCTCAACTCTCCCTCCCTGAGGAGTTTTGGACCTTGTTTTTAAAAAAATCTTTGGCAGGTATGGGGCTGAGAAACAGGAGGTCACTGATTAGGGCATGGGAGATTAAAAAATTGGGAGATATATATATATATATATATCTCCCAATATATATATTGGCAAATGGGCAAAATATCTTAATAGACTTTTTACAGAAGAAGACATACAAGTGGCCACCAGGCATATGAAGAATACTCAACTTCACTAATCATCAGGAAAAGGCAAACCAAGACCACGATGAGATACCACCTCACTCCAGTTAGAATTGTTGTTATCAAAAAACAAAAGAAAGCAAGTGTTGGCGAGTATGTGAAGAAAAGCAAGCACTTACACATCGGTAATGGAATTGTAAAATTAGTACAATCACTACATAAACGGTACAGAATTTCCTCAAAAAATTGAAGCTAGAACGAGTGTATGATCCAGGAATTCCACTACTGGATATATATCCAAAAGAAATAAAATCAGTGTGTCTAAGAGATATCTGCGTTCCTGTGTTTATTACACAACTATTTATGATAGTCAAGATATGAACTCAACCTAAGTGTCCAACAACAGATGAATGGATAAAGAAAATGTTCACACACAGACACACACACACCATGTAATACTATTTAGCCATTAAAAAAAAATGAAATCTTGTCACTTGTGGCAGCATGGATGGACCTGGAGAGCATCATGTTCAGGAAAATAAGCCAGACATGGAAATACAAATACTGCATGATATCACATATATGTGGAATCTAAAATAATAAAAATAAAAGTTAATATCATAGAAGCAGCAAGTAGAAAAGTGTTTACCAGAGACTAGGGAGGGGTAGTAGGGGTAGGGGAGGATAGGGAGGGATTGATCAATGGGTGTAAAGTTACAATTAGATAGGAGAAGTAAGTTCTGGTGTCCATTGCACAGCAGGGTGGCTATGGTTAAGAATAAAGTATTGTATATTGCAACATAGCTAGAAGGTGTTATAGGGCTGTTATGTTCAAGTGCTCATCGAGCAGTAACAATTCAATATACCCAGACAGCGGGAGTTGCTGCAGAGAAAGAATTTAATAATCATAGGGGCATCCAAATGAGGAGATAGGACAGAACCTCAACTCTGCCTCCCTGAGGAGTTTTGGATTGGGGGTGTGTGTGTGTGTGTTTATTATTGTTTTTTTACTTTAAGTTCTAGGGTACATGTGCACAACGTGCAGGTTTGTTACATATGTATACATGTGCCATCTTGGTGTGCTGTACCCATTAACTCATCATTTACATTAGGTATATCTCCTAATGCTATCCCTCCCCACTCCCCCCATCCCACGACAGGCCCCAGTGTGTAATGTTCCCCTTCCTGTGTCCAAGTGTTCTCTCATTATTCAATTCCCACCTGTGAGTGAGAACATGAGGTGTTTGGTTTTCTGTTCTTGCGATAGTTTGCTGAGAATGATGGTTTCCAGCTGCATCCACGTCCCTACAAAGGACATGAACTCATCGTTTTTTATGGCTGCATAGTATTCCATGGTGTAAGTTTGGCAAGTATGGCGCTGAGAAGAAGGAGGTCACTGATTAGGGCATGGGAGATAAAATCACAAATATGTAGAAACTGCCTTGTTGCACTTAGTTCCTCAGAAGGTTCTTCACACTGTCTGGTGTCAGTGGGCCCTTAGAATGCAAGATCTGGAAAACATCTCTTAATGGAAAACTTGAGGTTTCTTAACATTAAAGAAGTTGTCTGTAGAAGTTAGGAGCTTGTGATGGGGCTACGTGAATTTTAAGTAGTAGGAAGCGAGAAAGATGTAGGCTCTAGGGAAACCTGATTAATGCTTAGCCATGCTTCTACTCAAAGCTTATGCTTTCGGTAAGAAAACTGACAGTTTAGTTTTATTAATTTTATGAGGACAGTTTTAGGGCTAGGCTTTTAAATGTCCTCATCACAAAGAAATGATAAATACATGCAGTGATGTATAAGCTAACTACCTTGTTTTGATCATGATACAACATAAATATTTATTGAAACACCAAATTGTACTCCATAATTATGTACAATGACAATGTATCGATTTAACAATTAAAAAAATAAAGATCAAGGAATCAAAAAAAAAAAAAAAAAAAAGGATAAGATGAAATCTCTGGAAAAGGTAAACTTACTTTGTCAGTGGTTTCCTGGGGCCAAGGTGGAGCTGACTGAGAGGGGAGGATTCTCTGAATTGAGGTACAAAATAAATTTGGAAGATGATGGTAATGACCATGGCAATAGTTACAAGAATGTATAAATTTATCCAAAGCATAGAAATGTACACTTAAATAACTGCATTTTATTGCATGTAAAATATACCATAAAGAGATAATTATATAAAAAATCACAGATGAAACAAGAGAAAGATTTCCAGACCTCTGAAATGTAACTTCAAATGGACTGTGTATATTCACTTATGTAAGTAAAGAATGTTTTAATTAAAAGGGAACAGAGAATGATGATACTAGTTGGCCTTGGAAGTATGTGAAAGAAGAATCCCACAAGCTAAAATGAATAGTGCTGATCCAAGCATTGTTCAGGGCAAGAGAGTTCCATCCGATGATTCAACATGACCAGTTCTTTAGTCTGATTCCCAGTTGAGTTAGATGAAAGATGCTGTCTTTGTTTGCTAACATCCTACAATCCTACAATTAATTCACATGACTTCTCCTTGCTCTATTCCCAAGCACCATGAAAAATTCACAGAGAGCGAACATACACTGACTGTAGTCTTCAAGTGTGTGGTTCCCTTAGCATTCATACTTCTCATTGTAAATAAATATTTTAAGTCCATACATCTGGCTCCTAGGGCCAGATGTGCTGATGGAATCAGACGTTTGAGCTTGTGAGACTGGAGGCAAATGCTGGACTGTGTTAATTAAACTTTATTACTTTATGTATCTTAGTGGCACAGTTATTGTACAATTTTTCTTTTAATCTGTGGAGTTTTAAAGCTGACCATTTCTAACAACAAGGGTCTTGCTAACCACAGGGTCCTTTGTTTTGCCCAGCACCTTATTGAGTTTCAAAAGGCAAAAAGAGTAGATCTCACTCTTGGTGGTGACAGATAAGAGAACGAAATCCCCATAGAAGTCCAACTTGCAAGATAAGTTTGATGTTTCGTGCAGAGTGTGTGCTGAGAACCCCTCTTTCGTCTTCCATATAACATTTTCTATAAAACCAACATTTCTTAATAATGCATTTTCATGTTATTTTGGAAAAACTCAAAGAGGAGTTGAGTTCTCATCATGGGTTGATGTGGGGCAAAAACCAAAAAACAATCAACAATAGAACAAAAAAAACAAAAATGCCAGAAACAATACATCGGAACTCAAAGACAGGAAAAGGACATGGCTGACATTTAAAGCTTTATTTGAGGAAACTCCTTTTGTGTTTGTTATGTATCTCTAGGTAAAAAGATCTGGAAATTCTAGATTCATTTAAGTAAAATTTTCCCACCTTAAACAGCCAAAGACATTCTTCAGTTCCATTATCCTTCTTCCCTCCTTCCTTCCTTCCCTCCTTCCTTCCTTCCTTCCTTCCTTCCTCCCCCCTCCCTTCCTCCCTCTCTCTCTCTCTCCCTTTCTTTCTCTCTCTTTCTTTCTTTCTTTCTTTCTTTCTTTCTTTCTTTCTTTCTTTCTTTCTTTCTTTCTTTCTTTCTTTCTTCTTTTTCTTTCTTTCTTTCTTTCTTTTTTTTGCAAGCATGTAATGTAACTGGTTTCAGTAAGCATTTAAGAAACATGGCCAGTCTGGCTTTACAAACAACACTAGCTGAACCAGCCACATTTTTTACCTGCAGGCTGCCAGCCTTCCAAAAAGGGAAAAATCCTTTCATATTTTACTTATACAAAAGACGTATTTGCCTTGCAGAAAGTCTCAGCCTCGGGTTATCACATGTAGTCCTCCAAATCAAGAGAACAGACAAGGCATATTCACGAAGAACACACAGGATTATATTTTTGCTCATCGGACACACCTTGTACCTTTGCATTTTCCTTTTTAAGTAAATTCTATATTGCACTCAACTTCATGCAAATCACTAGCAGGAAGTAGCAACCTAAGAACAAGTACATTTCAAATCATGCCAGCACGCAGGTTCAGGATTGCCCTGTTTCACTAAAGGATACTAGACAGAAGATGTGTCATTTTCTACAAGCAAATTTAACTCATCAGCCCCTCAAAAGGTATAAAGACCACAGGCAGACCCTCTAAATTCTAAATTCTAAATTCTAAACCCTCTAAATTCTGAATATTTCCCCCAGGTAAATATTGCAATGGGACGACTGTTGAGGTACTCTCCTCCCACCCTCCTCTATTGTGAAAGAAGCTGTTTATTGCAAGTAGCAACAGGATTTCTTTAAAATAAGATTTTGTTGCCCTTCTCCGCTAATTGCTTTTTTGGCATTCTCCTGTCCACCTCTTTTTATTATCCTGCAAAATGATCATAAACCTATAGAATGTTTTAGACTACAAATGCCAAAAGGCAGAGCAATTTCAGTAAGCCTGGTGAACCCAGATGGCCTGATATGAAGATCCCCTGGAAATAGACTTTGTTGTAAAAGACTCCACATGCAGACGTCAAATGTGAACCAGGGAAAGATAGAAAGGCAGAAAGTCTCGCTCCCCTGTTTTGGTAAATCTGGGCCTCATTTCAATTAAAACTGAAGTGAAGACTCCTCCTTGAATGGTTCAAATGTCTTGAAATGGAAGGGAGAAGTGAGCTGTAGACTGAGGCAAAAGTACATACTGTATTTATAATCGAACACAGCTTTTTATATAATTACATCCTTGTGCACTTTTTATTTTTGGTTCTTAAACAAAGTCACTCAGATGAAATTAAAGAGTGTGCAGGAGAAGGTGTTTCTATGCTTCCTCCAGTTTCTATGGCAACTCGGGGGCATCTTATTCAGCTGCCTCATTGACTGAGTGTGCTCAAGTGATGCTGGCTGCAACTTTAGCGGAGCCTGGAAAAGGCAGGGAGAGTGCTTTGTTGACCTCATGGCCACCAAAAGAACTCATGATAGGACTGAAGAAAACCTCTGACATGTTAATTCAACTTTCCCTCATTTTGTCATATATGGCGCCATCTGAGAGTACTTTTGCTGAGAGTGTTTTGGTAGAAATGTGTGTATACTTGCCTTTGAAATTTCTCTATTGGCAAATAATCTGTTTTATGTGAAAGTTCCTAATGCAGCTATCTATATAATGTAAAGGAACCTCCTATATACTATTCAACGAGACACTCTCTTTGCGAGACCAAATGAAGAGTTGCTTAACTGGGACTTTAGATGTAAAACTGTATTAGCAAAAATGTAGAAAAACAAAATCCAAGTAAAATGACAAAGTCTGAGACTTGATTCATTTGTTTGTTTGATTCACTAGATTGAATGTTTGCCAAAGGATGTCTCTCTGTCCATGTGTCAGGACTGGGGAAACGCTGAGGTGAAGATGATTCACATAACTAACAGGAGCAGAATAGGAGGTCAGAGCAGTCATTTAGCAGGAGGGAGGGAAAGAACAGAGTTCACGGGAGCAAAGTCCTTACAAGACCAATTTAAACTTTAAGAAGAAACACTTCCAAATTTTAGGTTAAACATTGCATTAGGTAACCATGCATTATTACTGTAACTTTATTAAGAGTCACTTCTGAGCACTACTAATTACAGCAACAGCAAACAGAGTGGCAGGCAAATGATAGAGAATTAAAAATGTTTGGGAAGAAGGAAGAAAAGAGGAGAGAAGGGAAGAGGAAGGTAAGAAGAAAAGGAAGGAAGGAGGAAAGGAAGGAGGAAAGAAGAAAGCAAGGGAGGAGGAAAAAAGGAAGGAAGGAAGAGAGGGAGGGAGGGAGGGAGGGATGGGAAAGGGAGGGGAGAGCAGGGGAGGAAGACAAGGAAGGGAAACAAGGAAATAAGACGGAAGGAAGGAAGGAAGAAAGGAAGGAAGGAAGGAAGGAAGGAAATAAGGGGAACATACATGCTATTTTTGAAATGTCTCTGGCTTTGGAGTCTCTCTATGCTTAATTTTCTTACATTTCCCTAAACCAAGAAATTGACATAATGTTTTTACCTCACAATTCCATAACTTTTATATTAGTAGAAGCTTGTTTGGGTGTGTATGTTTGTGGTCAGAAAGCAGTCTATCAAAACCAACCCAAATATACATAAACATTTAATTTTTCCTTGAGGGACTGTTTGACCTATAGAATTTCCATTGTAAGACTAAAAAAAAAAAAATATAGACTGTAAAGTAATGTATTCTGATTATGGCTGTGTGTCTATACAAGTATTATGTTTGTAAATAGCTGTTTTTTAACTAAGTTGATTTTAAGGTTATTGTTACTGATATGTGGCTAATGGTTTCAAAAGAAGTGACTAGAAGGAGGCTAGGAGGGGAAGAAAATGGTATAAATTATATTTTAAAGGTTTTACACATTTTAATTTTAAGATATTTGACGTTGAGAAAATAGGTTTGTCTCACCAAACTTACACATTAATATGAATGTCTGCAGATAATGTTTATCTAGAATTCAAGAGTAAAAATCAAAACAAGAGGTAGAAGTTACCATCATGAATTAGAAAAGAAAGTGAGAGGGAAGGAAAGCAAGAGAGAGAGAGGAGTTTGTTGTTTAAGCCAGGTAAGATTATTTATAGACATTTGAGATGTCCTTCCAAGTTATCATAGCAGAAGGTTGCTTACTTAATCCAAGTCTACTCTCTTGGTGCAGCATATTTTGTAAAGCCTCCTGGGTCATTTGAGCCAAATCAGAACCACTGATAATTAAACAACCAAACCATCTCATTAATTACATGTTCTTTAGAGTCACTCATTGGTTGTTTTGCAGGACATGATATCTGCAATCTTAATTATCCAACTTTGTCACTTAAATGTGGTTCTGACTGAGTTCTGGATTTTTCTAAACATAGAATTTAACCTTAACCAAAAAGTTATAAAAAAATTTGTCACAAATAAAATATTCAAATGATGTGCTCTGAAAACGATTCCCAATAGGGTGTTTCAAAAATACTTGAATCCACAGTGACTTCCCTGCAAAGATATTTAATCTTCCAAATGAAGATGTCCACACATGGAGGAAAAGAACCGTGAGTCTGTTCAGTGCCTAATAGATCCTATGTACTCAGTAATTGGTAGTTATTGTTATACACAAACTTTTTATATCTAAAACCCAGTTACTTTTCTTAGTTTTTAAGACAAAATAAATATATAACCATACCACCCATTTTCTAAGTTGTGATTGACTGGAGACCAAGTCCATATAGAAAACTCTGAGTGCCCAGTACTATATAATAATTGCTTAACAAATTTTTGGTTGAGTTGAATAGAATTTTCTAAAGTCAAACTCCTTAATTGCCTCAACCTCTTAGACTATCATCTCAAACCTGAAATAAAAAAGATCTCCGAAAATCAATACAATGAAAATAAAACCCCTGCACTGAAGCCAGGTCGTTTGTGTCTCCTCTGGGCCCTCTGAACCTCCCTGCTATTACTTATGATATTAGTCATAGAAGATTATGTGATATCCTCTCTGATAATATTATATATGATATGATATATGATAAACTTATCATATATGCTATATTATATCATATATGATACAATAACCTATGTCATAATGGGTTGTTCTGATTTATTTGACACAAAGAGTAAGAAGCAGAAAACAAACTAGTACTAGGGGACTTCTGGCAGTGGACGAAATATTAGCTGCTGGTTTCATGCTAAAAAAAGATTAAAAAGCATATCCCATCAGAAAGAGGTGCACATATTAGCTTGAGTCACATAAGGAAATGTTAAATAATATATATTATCTTTTGAATAAGGCAGATAATTGTATAATATTTTAGAAAACCATTCCTCCAAAACAAAAAAATGCCCTTGAGGCGACAAATTTCAGTTAGTTGGAGAGAACCATTTCCTAAGTCATTATTCACCATTATTATTCTGTTTAGTAACACTAACGTGCTACCTCTGGTTTACCTTGCTTCAATTCCTCCCTTCCGCGTTCTTAACTAGTGGGTCTCCCCCTTTCCCCCAGCCATTCTACTTCTCTACTTTCCAAAGTAGGATGACCGACTCCCTTGGTCTGCCCAGAGCTTTTCCAGTTTCAGCACTGAAAGCCTTGCACTCTGGAAAACCCCTGAGTCCCAGGCAAATCAGGACAGTTGGACACCCAATTCCTAAGCCAGGTATTCTGATACTCTTCTTCTACTTGTGCTACCTTGTAATTAGATATTTCTCTTTTTATAAAATCATTATAACAACCCTCAGATAGTGACTAATCATTAGGTCACTCAGCTCCATGGTCTGAAATATTCTGAAGAAACACTGAGGTCCTGAGACAAGCTGATCATGGATTTGGTTCTTTACTTCATTTAAAGCGCATAGAGCTAGCCGTCCTTTATTTATTTATGTGTTTATTTATTCACTCACTCAAATTTGGGCAAACAAATATGATTTATTCAATCAGTTTTGCTAGCTTGAAAATGAGCATTTCTAGACGGAAATTAGTTTTTTTCTTTGCAGGTATGACCTGGGAAGCTGCTGCTTCTGAAGGCTAGAGCTTGGAGGTCTTGCCTCACTTGTCACTCAAAAGACAGTCCAAGCAAAAGGACTCTGAAATTCCACCCCTGAGTTTTCTTTTTGTATACATATTTAATAAAATAAAAAATAGAGGCCTGTATAGCATGCAACTCACTGCCTAGCGTAACCATAACCAGTCTTGCTTAATTATCTCAATTGCCCAGAAGATTGTGTTACACCTTTGGCTGTCATGGGCAGAAAGCAAAAGTGTGCATGTGGCCGGGTGCCTGCAGCTTGGTTAGTAACAGAACTTTGTGGTTTCGCCTGGAGACAGACCTAAGCAATTCCTCGCTAATTGAAATTAATCTTAAGTTTGAAATTGACCCAAATCCCACAACCAGTGTTTGTAATTATTCTACTCCTTGTAAGTTGTTCTCTTCTCACCAAACATTAAATGAGGAATTTAGGAACAGGTTATGAACAAGGCAAGAATTCTGCACTAATGTATGCTGTGCAAACAAAAAGGATGTATTTTCATTACTGAAAAGGATAAAAACTGAAAAGCGGAAATGCCCTAACTGGTGAAGCTTTTACTAAGCATATGTACGAAAAGAAAGTGATAGAGTGGTCGCAAAAAACCACCACCTAGTGTTGAGTGGCCTCAGTTTAAGTCTCAGCACTAATAATTCATGTACGCGCTTGGACAAGGTGCTTAACCTCTCTGAGCCTGCGTTTCTTCATTTCTTAAATGAGGATAATAATACAGCCTAGTCCATAGAGCTGCTGTTAAGACTAAATTATTTAGTACTTAGAAAGGATTTAGAGTCATATTTGAAACATAAATAATAATTGCCATATTAAAGAAAAAATAGCAAGGTACAACCCATATTTTAGAATGCAAATTTTCTCCATATTTCCAACCTTGAAAAACATGTATTTATTTCAAATCTGCCAGAGAAAGTGGCATTGCCTTTGGGACTACGTATCCTTGGTAGCTCTGTGACCTGAAACGATATATAGCTGAGTAGATAAAACTAGGTTTAGATGCAGGTAAAACTGGAATCCAAATACTACCTCACTGATTCATTAGCTTTAAAATTCATAATCAGTTTCTTCACCTAAAACAGGGGTCAACACACTACTGGCCATGAGCCAAATCTAGCCCGCTGGTTGTAGAAGTTAGTAAAAATTTTTTGAAACACAGCCATACCATTTGTTTTCACACTGTCTGTAACTGCTTTCACATTACAAGGCTGAATTTGCATAGCTGAGACAAAGACCCTCTGGTTCATAAAGCCAAAAAATACTTATTGCCTGGCCTTTTACAAAACTTATTTGCCAAGTCTTAATCTATAATACAAAATAATAACATCCTGATTCGGTTTCTGTGGGAATGAGATAAAAATAATATGCAATGCAAGAACTCTACACATAGTTGAGACTCAATAAAGAGTAACTACACGTTATCACCCATTAAACAGAGAATCAAAATCTAAACTTCATAATATTTTTGTTAGTTTTTTTTTTTTTTTTGGCTAGTTTATTGGTCTTTTCTATTCCCTTTCTACCTAGGCTATTGTATCCAAAAACAAAATATGAGCTTGACTTCCTCAAACTTGAATTAAACTAATCTGCCACCCCACTGCACCTGTCTGTTGAGGCCATTTCTATGGCTCTATTCATCTAACCTCTCAGGGTTTATGTTCTCTTGTTTGGGAATATTTGCTTTATGGTGTTTCTAGAGTAATCATACAGGAAGCCCAAAGATTCTTCCACCAATTTGTTTTCAATTTTTAACTTTTTTATTTAGAAATAATAAAATAAGACATAATATATAAAAATATGTACAATCCATGGTTTGTGCAGTACAATAGGAAGACTTTAGATACAAAAAGACAGCAAATGGGAAAATAATAACTATCACGATTGTCAATGGCTAGGATTGTTCAACTTGCCAGAGCCCAGAGCTGAAACCCAAAATTACTAGAAAAGAGATTCTACTTTGCTGAGGGTTAGGGATGGGCAGGTAACTACGCCACACTTTTTTTTTTTTACCTGAACATTATTAGACACAGAGTGAAAAAGAACTCACTCTACTTCTCAGGACAAGCTTTTGCTTTTACTGAGTGGTTTCTTATAAAATATGAAGTGACATTTATTAATTATAAGGGAAATAACGATTTACGGGACAGAGCTCATCAAATAAACATCAAGAGTTGGGGTAGGAGTGTATTGGGAAGAAAGGAAGTAAAGAGAAGAAAGAATACATTAACAGAATAAAAACAAAGTAAAACAAACTTTTCTAGGAATTTGAAAATGACAACAGTGCTATAGTGACATCCTTAAAATGTCTGATTCAAGTATACTCTTAGAGGGATAGAAAACTACTCCTTTCTCAATAATCAAAATAGAATTCACTTTGTCTACATTTTATTTAAAAATAG
This sequence comes from Piliocolobus tephrosceles, assembly GCF_002776525.5. NCBI lineage: Eukaryota > Metazoa > Chordata > Mammalia > Primates > Cercopithecidae > Piliocolobus > Piliocolobus tephrosceles. Next base: position 63,777,639 of record NC_045449.1, on the reverse strand, counting down.
GATAACCAGGAATCTATGGCTCCCCCCAAAAATATAGTGCCCTTCCAGATATGGGCAAAAGTTCTTTAAAAGGGAATAAATCCTAAGTAAATTCAACAGGGAATCTGCTTGCAATAGAGAAGCAACACACATCTGGGAATCGACCCCAGATATTCACGGTGAGTCCCCTCCATCTGCATTCTAATGACATGTGTACACTAATTAAGGAGACCCAGTCAAGAAGGACAAATATTTTGAAGGTAAAATGCAGCAATCAATGTCGTGCATTACCTGTGTCTTGGCTCTTGACAAAAAAAAAAAAAAGAAAGAAAAAATTGCCATTTAAAGCTTGTAACTGTTAAAATGCTAATAACTAGAAAAAGGTTTCAAATGAACAGTCCATGCTGAAATAAATAACAGAAGAACATAGCAATACGAACCTTATAAGGCTGGTATATATTTGCTAAAACCATGCTAACCGGTAGCATATAGGTACTAGCTCTCAGAAATTGCTGCACTGACATTATACTTTCTATGGCAATTATTTTTCTTTACAGACCTCTATTTACATTTGGCTTTAAATATGAAAATATCTGATAAACTTTATAAAATGTACACTTTAAAAACATAGCTTCTGCAAAATTTTCTTGAAAAAACAAACCTGTGCACCAGAAATTTTATATTTTTTTCTCTTTTTCAGAAATAAGTTGAAATATTTCCCTCCCTCTTTCTTGCCCCCCCCCCATACCCACCCCCTTTCAAATTTCTCAAGTCTTTTTAAGTGGCAGCACTCTGTGTTTAGGGGGAGCCTCTTTTGTGGCCACCCCCTTTCTCCACTGTATCTTCATTTAATTTACGTATCACTGAATACTCTTTGGTTTGATTATTTTCCTTTGCAAAACGTCATAATAGCAGCAGCTGAAGCCCTCAATATCCTCTCACTGTCAAGAACCAAATTGTTGCCTCTTCTGTAAGTTTTCTTGTCCACTCAATCCCCAATTCCTCCAACTCTTTAAACACCTTCCCAAACCTGCCTTTACATTTGGATCTAAAACAACCACTTGCTTAACATCTCTTTCTTGGTTTCATTGAAAATAACACCTCAGTTTTCAAAGCCATCAGATCTGAAGGCTGAAAACAGCAAAAATTGTCATAGTTTTGCAGGCATGGCATTCAGATATGGCTGTTCAAGAACCAGAGACCATCACAAACATCAATTTACAAAATATGTGATTCTAGAACAAGCTGTTTTTTAATGGCATACAGAGATATAATACCATAAGAGAGTTGATTTTGAGACTCCAATTAAAAAGCAAAGTCAGTAACCCCAGAATTCACAAATAGGGAATTTTAAATTAAAAAAAAAAAAAAAAAAAGTGTTCCATTATTGAGCTACAGTGAGAAAAAAAAAAAAAAAATGTTTCTAGCAAGGCAGTCAGCCAGGCAGGGGAGGCTTCTGGAAAACAATGTGTCCGTCCTTAGTAACCTGCTCTAGGGCTCCACAGGAGACAATGCTTAGCTCACATTCAATCATAAGTATGCACACAGAAAAGGGAAATAGCCTTTTTAGACCATTATCTCCTTTAGTTGTCATTATGTTGTATTTTTATGACTCTCTTTGACCCTGAAATACTGAGACATTTTCATTACTCTCCTCTGCCATAAAAAAGGCAAGCTTCCTCTTCCTCCTAAATACTTGATCTGAAGTGCTGCATCAAATGGGCTTGTCCACACCTCCCCGTTTCCCCGCTTTGGCATTCGCTGCCCTATCTGACACTGTAGGACTCGCTCCAGACAGGCTGATCAGAGGAACAAGCGTGGAGGTCAGGTGTGGCATCTCCTCTAAGGTGAAGGTGGGCTGGCGATGTCCTGACAGTCCAGGCAATAAATTCAGCAGCAAGGGTTTAAACCCATTTATCTTTCATGCTGGATGGCTCAGTTTTGAGAATGCCAGGATGCCAAGGAAGTCCTATGAAGATCTTATCTTACGAAATGAATTTTGGAATGTGCAAAAGGGAAAGCCCAGAAAAATGTAAGAGTACATCACCATCTCGCACACTACACGTGAGCCTGGCCAGCACTGCCTAGCAGGAAAGGATGGATGTTGGTATTGTGTGTGTGTGAATTTTACTGCCCCTTTCTTCTTCTTCCTCTTAAAATAAAAAAAAAGTTACATGAAAGGACAAAATTTTAAAAAGCACTACACTGACTAGACTCGGTGAGTATGATGCTCTATTTTCTGAATAAGGTGCAAAATGAACCAGCGGTTCAAGGTCTTGCTGAGGTTCAAAGTTATTGTCTCTTGATTTCAAGGCAGCCCATGGGGCTTTGTTTTCTTTTAAGTGTAAGCTCCACTGTGCAAAAATATGCATTATCTTTGGTATTTATTTTAGGTAGTTTCACTTAAAATTTGAGATAACCCATTAACATCATGGAGGAAAAAAGAAAACAACAACAACCCAGAGGCTACCATTTGGCTAGTGTTACATAATGCCCTTATGTAACAGAGAGAGAGAGAAAAAAAAAAAAATCAATTCTAGCAAACAAATTACTGGCCTCAAAAAATCAGGCTCTTGTTTTGGCAGTTAATAGCCAAATACTTGCCACTTTGAAGCGCATCATGAGCTTTCAATCAAGTTCAACACTGACTTTAAAATTACACAAAAGGAAAACTACACTGCAACAAAAATACACATTTGTGTTCATGTAGTTAGCAGCTTTTCAAAAATTAAGGCAGAGTCTTGCCTTTGTTATGCCATTAAAAACATCCTTGTTCCCTAAAGAGAAGCATTCTGAATAAATCAAATACCCAACCAAGGCTTGCCTGCAAGTTCAAGTTTTGGAAAAACACAAAACAAAACATAAAAACCCATAACTTATTCTACAACATCTATGTGCCATCGGGTCACATGGAGGCATGGTTAGTGCTTTATGCTAATCATGGAGCTTACAGTCTTTCTTTGAAACCATTGTGCTTGCCTCAGTCCCTTGTGGCCGCTTGCTTGACCCATCTTGACCAGTACCGTCATCTGTATAACTGTTTTGGGCCTCTGACCAACAGACCGTGTTGTAAAGTAACTATTCCAGAGAAGGAATCAGTCAGTCATATCTCCGACTCTCGCCGTAAGGGCCTGGGCTCTAGAGGTACACTTGCCTGGTTGTGAAGGTCTATGTCAGGGGGCGTGTCCGTACTAGTGCTTTCTGGAACTCCATTTTCACTGTCATCTTCCTCTTTGCTTGTGAGGGCAACTTCATTTTCATAGCAAAATGAATTTGCATTTGAGAGGATATATTTCTTTTCTGCTAAGTCTCTTGCACTACAAAGGGGAGTGTTGGGGACTTCGTAAGTTTTGTGGAACCTGGAATAGTCCACTTTGTAGTAGTGCTTCTCTTCAAAGAGCACAGGCTCATAGCGGTGGCCCCACAGGATTTCATTTGCTAGATAAGAGCTACGGCACTGTGTCGTCATGGCAGTGGCTTCCACCATGCCTTCCAGTATGACCACGATTTCAAAGTCTGCGTTGTCAATGTCCTGTTTACTCAAATCATATAAAGGACTGTCTTCGTCTATTTCATGGACTATAGTGATCGGGGACACCAGAAATATACGATCGATTCCACTGTCAAACCCAACATTGATGTCTATTTGATCCAGAGGGATATACTCCCCTTCAGAAGTGATTCTGGATTTGAGGAGCTGTGCTCGGACATGAGCTTCCACCAAGTGGCTTTTCCGAAGATTGCCCACTCGCCACATCAAACACAGCTTGCCATCTCTCATGGCAATCACAGCATTGTGACTGAAGACGAGAGTCTCGTTTCTCTTCTTTGGCTTTGCCATCTTGGCCATGACTGCACCAATGATGAAAGCATCAATGATGCAGCCCACGATTGACTGGAACACCACCATGAAAACAGCAATTGGGCATTCATCCGTGACACACCTGAAACCATAGCCTATAGTTGTCTGGGTCTCAATGGAGAAGAGGAAGGCAGCCGTGAAGCTGTTGACCTCAGACACACAAGCTTTGCCCTCTTTGGATGCATCCAGGTCCCCATGGAGCAGAGCTATCAACCAAAACACACAGCCAAAAAACAGCCACGACAGGACGAAAGCCAGGCAGAAGATAACCAGCATCCACCGCCAGCGAATGTCCACACACGTGGTGAAGATGTCTGCGAGGTACCGTTGCCCCTTCTCACCCACGTTGATGAACTGAACGTTACAGTGACCATCTTTCTTCACAAAGCGGCTCCTGCACTGTTGTCGGGTGTGGACTTTACTCTTCCCGTTCCCAAAGCCATTTGCAACTGCCATGGTGGCCAACTTCATACCGTCTTCTTCTGAAGAGACAATGCTGTAGCGGTTGGTTCGCACACTGCCCATCGCTTCTGCTGGAGACTCCAGTGCTTCTGCTTTGGAAAACAGTCTGAGTTTTTGCAAAACGCTTTGGAGAAACAGTTTTGAATGTTCGGTGAAGACACACACACAAAAAAAATGAGGAGAGATGGGTGTCTCTGGGAGCCTCGGGGTTCTACCAAGGTCTGTCTACTGACATGCAGAGTTACTTTAATAACTCAGCTGACATCCAGAGAACATGTTCTGCAAGAAAAGAGAGATTGTGCATTATAAAATAAGCCACTGTTAAAGAATTCTACTGTCTAAGACAATATATCCTAACAAAAACACATAATCAGGTAAAGATAAGTATACTTCACATTAAATTATAAGGTTTTACATTTCTTTGTATCCTAAGCATGCTTTGTAAAACTTTTATGTAAAAGCATAAAGTCGTTAAACATAGGAGAGTTGTCTGTGACAGTTGTTCAACCAAAATATCAGGTCAGGTCCCCTTCCCTTATTTTTGGCCAGGGATCTAGAATATTCTATTTTTCAGGTCTACCTCTCCCTTCTCTTATTCTCTTCTTCGGCCTGCCCCACTTGCTAGGATCCCTGTTAAGCAGATGAAAGACTGTCTGATTCCAAGGTTTGTCGTAAAATTTTTGGAAAAAGGACATGTTTAGAAATCTTCACGTGGACGCAGTATTGATATTCGCTGAGTTGCATGCGCCTGATGGGAGAATATGAGGGCCCCTGATGGCAAGGTTGAAATCGGAAGACAGACTATTTTGTTTAAATGATAATAACTAGCAGACCGGATAGGCTGAGGAAATGCTAGAGGACGAAAGTCAGATTCCCACCTACAAATATAATAGTGACGTGGATTTTGGAGTAGGCTTGATTGAGTGTATCCTGAAAACAGAGGGAACTCGTGGACAAAACCTCCTACGATGGTGAATACTGCCCCTATTGCTTATAATCATCTGAAATGGATCCCAGTTTCTGGATACTGTTTGGGCTTGCTTCATCACTTCTCACACTTCAAGCAACCACTATGCAGAAATGCCTGCTGAGTCTCTATTAGTGCAGGTAATTCTGGCTTGAAGACTTTGAAGACGCAGGTTTGCTCTGGGGGATAGAGAGCAATTCTGTTGCCTAGCAATAAGAGTCCTGAAATTCTCCTGAGATGGGGCTGTCATGTGTAATGACAGGCTAGGAAGTAAGCACCATTGTGCCAAAGGACCAGGTCTTTAGCGGATTGAGATAAGGCAGGAACTCATTTCATGTCAGTTCAATGCTGTGTTCTCTCAGACAGAGACAACTGTGTAAGGACAGATCATAAATGCCAGTCCGCTTACTTTCACTTCCAGCGCTGTTATTTGCTACAGGTTCCTATGGAGAAGGCACTCACCTTTACCTAATATGTGCAAATAGTAGTTCTCAGTTTTCTCCGATTGCCTCATTCTTCCCTAGGTAAGAACTATCTATTTACTTTAACTTGCCATCCTCACTCCTAAGAAACTATTTCCCTTGACTAACTAACAAAAACCTAAGAGAAAGTCTAAGGTGTTTTCCTTACCAAATGTGTGATAACAAAACTAATATAAGTTAGAACTGAAAAATAAAGCCCATCCTTAACTTTTCATACAACCAAATCCTTCTGCTATATTAAAGGGGGGCAATGAATAACTCATGAAAGGAGTCAGAGATTTGTTGATGCCCGATAATGAAGACTCCATTTTTTTCTTCTCCTCTAAATCCATTAAGATTAAACAGTTAACAGAACTGATTTCAGCCAAGCCAGCTGCAAACAAATAAAGCAATCCATTTACGTTGTTTTTGTGCGATCCTTTAAAAAGAGGCAAGGTGCATTGCCTTTGAAAATGCCTTGTTACTCTCTTTTGACTTCTTCTTTATCCAAGTTATTATGCAAGAATGTGCCCCAACACATTTTTCCTGAGATTAGTCATCTATGAAAATTGCAATGTGTGTTACATTTTGGCAGCTTTTGACACCCAAATGATGCTTGGTTTGAAAGTGCCTTTGAATCACTTTATAAAAAGAAGTTACTGTGCTTTCTTAACCTTCCACCTGCTTCAGTGTTTTGTCTGCTTCCCTGTGAAGTTTGCACTTGGACCAAAGAAACAAGAATCCTACCCCTCAAGGTTCTAGATCCTGTACATGGACAGCATTTTTCAAGCAATTAGTTCATCTCAGTTGTCTCATATTTCTAAACAGACAGAGACAGCAACACCACCAAATGCAGGTGTACGTTTCAAACAAAAGGGAGAAGAGCTTCATTTAATGAATGCTTTGTATTCTTGAGTTCTGATTGACTTCAGAACTTTATATTATAAGCTGACACCAAGAAATTCCCTTTTCATGATTCAAAACAATCCTTCCTTGTGAGTTACCATGAGGGGCCATGAGTAGACAGTCTCAAATTTCTTCTGACTTATTTCTGTACTCCTTCCAGATTAAAACATAACAACCATATGAAATCTAAAGACTGAATTATGACTTTCCAAAAATCTTGACCCCGGGACATTTGTTTGAATTCCACAAATCACACAATACCAGCTTCCTACGAATAGCTTTCCACATTTAGAATCTTGAAAGTGGTCTGTGTTGAGAGACTATTATTGTCTTATTTCCATTGCTAATAACAGAATTTGTCCCACATGTGGAGCATCATTTAGAAATTTTACCATTTCTTCCTGGAAAGAGAAAAAGAGGAGTTTTGGATTTTGGTTTGTTTTGTTTTGTTTGGCAAAATGAAAACTTTTGCCACTTCAAATAGATATGCCCCAAAACAGATTTATATGTGTATGCATGTGCACACACATACACTATGTATTCAGACTTTTTGTGGAGCTGATTACAGAGCTAAAAGCTAGAACCTATCAGGGTTTGATGGGGTAACGGTCTTAATGTTTCATGGTAAAAATTGCTTTCACTGTTAACCTGCCCACATGCCTGAGCGACTTTAAGCAAGCAGAAAACTTCTTTGCCCGGTCCTCTCTCACTAGCAATTACCAATACATGAGCAAGCTGGGAAAAGCTATCATTACAAAAACAGGGCTTACATGCAACTTTATTTCAAGCACATATTCAAAATAATGTTTTGCGATGCAATCAATTAGGAATAGATGAGAACACTAAGTGATACAAATCCAGAGAATTGACATTTGATTTGATGAACAATGTGTAAATTTCCCTTCCAGCCAAAATAGTTAAGGGCCTAGATGTAAATTTCATGGACACAAATAATCATTTTTATCCAGGCCATAACCCATGATGTAGAAAGTATTTTTGGGAAATTGAGAGTTACATGTGGTGCTGTTCATGTTAAGACTATTTATAGGCTGAGCCAAAATTAAGCATAAGCAATGGAAAAAATAGTTCAGCGCTTTAAACTTAGGTAGATGTTAAAGCAGAAAGAGCTATGGATAAATGTAAGGTCAAGGAGATCACATGGTACAAATGGGGGATCTAAATTGCTTTGACTATATAGGTAATACTTCCAATATGGTTTATGAATAACTAAAACAAAATCAAATGAGAGTAAATGTGTCCTGAAACATGGCATGATGTGCAATGAATAAGAAAGTTTCTAGGGATAGGAAATAAAGATAGCAAAAGAAAACATACTGGGCTGAGAGGTCTGCTAATGAGTGTTTAGAGCAGCTATTTCCCAGCTGACGCCATATAGACCAGCCTGAGTGTGCTCTGGGCACATGTTGCTATGTGAGCACAACTGCTAGGAAAGCAACCTCTTAGAAGCTCAATAAACATAAGGGAGGAGGAGGGGGAAGAGGGAGGGGAGGGGGGATACCCATCTATCTACATGAGCCCCATGTCTAACATTTATACTCAACGACACTTGGCTTGTAGCACTGCTCAGCATTTGCATATGCTGAAAAACAGACATGTTTGGTAAATAAAAATATACACTTAAAAAACGGAAACATCCAATCTGTGCAGGTAGCTCTTTTCAATCTTTCAGGCTACGCAAAAGTCATACAAGGACGCTACAGCTAACCAGAGATTCTGCAACTGAGGAGTCCGAAGGATGTAGAAAAACTGTGTTCTTTTATTTTTTTAAAAGGAAAATTCACAAGAGTTTAGATCAAATATTTCTTATGGAGACCAAGAACATTAAAAAACAAAGTGTCATTAAAATATGAGAAAGGAGGGCAGGAAGCTAAGTAAAATGGCCTTGACCTTATCCTCACCCTTTCCACCATGCTTCAATTAACATCTCTTACCCCTTCTGAGCACCAGGATTTTTTCCAGATAATGGCAAATAGAAATGAAACATTTGGAAATGAGCAAGAAAACGCTAACAAGTGTACCGACAATGTACATCAGACACACAACAGTGGTTGGTGAGAGGAAATCTGGCAGCCTATTGATTATTAATGTGAAAAGAAAACAAATGGTAAAATGCAATATGGATTCTCTGCATATCCAAGGTTTTCAAATAACACCTTATTCTCTAACAAGTAAAATCTGAATTTATGAAAATCGTCAGAATGCACAGCCTTATCCTAGTGATCATCCTATGATATCCTTACCCAGACACAGACATTAAACTGCCCATTTCCTATCCTTATTTTTTTTTCCAATTGTCATGATGAATCCATGCTATGATGCAATCTTTTTGCAGAATCAAGTCGTTTTGACTATTTTGCTCCCCTAAAACCACACTGTCTTCAAGCCAGGTATTACCATTATTACTAAAAATAACAAATTGATTAGGGGAGAGTGATAATGTAATGTGAAAGTTTTGCGATCCTCAGGCTCAAATCCAACTCGGGCTCCCGCTCTCCTTTCAGGAAGGCAACTTTGAGACACTCTGTTTGAAACTCACAGCTATACTTTGAAGCAATGACGAAAAAAACCAAAAACCAAAAAACAAACAAACAAAAAAAAACCGCCAAGGATCAAGAATAGTGCTAAGTCCCAAGATTTGCCAAGATTTAAGACCAGGGCTCAAGACGCACGCCCAAACCCTCAACCACGTTTTCTTTTTTTTTTTTTTTTTTTTTTTTCCCTTAGAGTGAGAACCGAACACAGACACTCTCGCCCTTGCCTCCAAACCCAGTATCTTGCTACAGCTGGTGCACTGGAAGTTATGAGCACAAACAGATGCTGCAGAGAAATCTGTTTCTATTGCTCAACTGTTCCAAGCATGTCTCAGTATTTTTAGCTCTGGGGATGTTCTGGTGCGCACACAAACTATATAGGCATGATCTGGGACTCCGGAGCGTGGGTGAGCGCTACAGCAGTGTGACAGCTGGGCACCTCTGGAGCAGCGGGGCAAGGTAGGGTAGGGGACGGCGGCCAGAGTCCATTCCCCAGGACACACCGGCAGCGAGCGAAAAGGAAGAAAACACAGCAGCCCTTACCTGTTGCTGGCGCAGGAGCATGGGGACATGGAGGAGTGGAAGTGGGGGGTACAGAGGCATGTAAGATCCAGTGGTTTGTAAAAAGCGAGTGAGCCAAAGCACACCAGAATTCCCAAGACCCAGCCTGCCGGGGCCGGGAAGGCTGCGCGCTGGCCAGGGCTCCAGTGCGCTCTGCAATATCCTGGGCTCTTTTGAGGCGGTCCGTGCGACACCGGCTCTCCTGGCCCCACCCCCGGTCGCTGCCGGCCAATCGCAGCGCGCCTGGCCGCGCGGCCGGCCCCCGAGAACCGCGGCGGGGAGGGGAGGATGCTGCGAGGCGTTGCCAGCGGAGGGAACCTGCCGCCGCCTCCTCCCCCTCCACCCTCGGAGCCCGGCCGGGGGAGTCGGGCGCCGGCCGGGGAGGAGGAAGTTGCGGCCCAGCTGGGACAGCAGCAGGTGGGAAGCTCCGCGCCCGGCTGTTGCGGCTGCCTGATTGCAGCCTGGCCTTGGGCAAAGCTTCCTACTCCGTCTGGAGCCCCACACACTTCCCGGTTCCCCCGCTCGGGGGCCGCTTGCCCTGCGTGCTCCTCGAGGGGCCTGCGAGGTGCCAGCGCCGGGGAGAGACATTTGCCGCCGGGGCAGGATTGCTCGTCGGCCCCGGCACGTCTCGCTCTCCCCTCCCTGTCTGCCGGAGCCCCTCGGCCCTTGGAAGCCCCCCGGGGAGGCTGCAGCGCCCGGAGAAGCCGCTGAGTCAATGGGGCGAGGGACTGGGGCGGGCGCGCAGAGCCCCCAGGATTGAGACGCGCGCAAGTGCGGTCACTGCAGCGCTGCTTGGCTGTTTCTTCTCCCGACAGTTCGCGAATTACTTACAAGGAGCCTAGGCTTCTCTGAAGGGTGGACGGCTCGTTCCCTCTCGCCTTGTCCGCCCTCAATCTCTCCACCGCCGCCCGGCACGCTTTGCTGATCTAAAATCAGAACAATTAGAGAGTAATGATTTTTTTGGAATAGCAACTCCTACAGACACTGAGATCTGCCCTCGCTTCAGCGCCTCCCAGCCCTCATTCCCAGCAGCCAGGCAAGAGCGCGCAGACCCCTAAAAAGCAGCTTGTGTTACCCGGGTCTGGATCCTGGAAGTTTATAAACTAATCCGTGTGTGTGTGTAAACCGAAGAGTAAGTGCCTATTATTTCTGAGTACTTTGGTGTCCTAACGAAGCTTTGCTTCTAAAGGAGAGGATATATTTTAGGAGTCTCCTTCCACTGAGTTTTTTAAATGTTTATTTCCTCGAGCGATCAAATGTGTCTTTTGTGCAGTTTATTTAAACTTCGAAAGGCCTCCTTGAGTCGCTAAACTAATTCAGCAAACTAGCTGGTATTGTGGACGGCGCAGTCGGGATGGATTCTTGTGTGTAGGAGAGGTGAAACTGACAATTCAAGGAAAGGTTCTGTGCGAGTCCCCACCTCCCATCCTCATATCCACACGTGGCCCCTAGGAGGTGCTGGTGAAATATGGTTGCTTAGGTTTTGCAGATACGCACTTAATCCTGCCTCACCAAGTGTGCCTTTTTTCTTAGCACTGAGCAAGGTACTTAAATTAAAAGGGTGTGCAAGAGATGATTCATTCAGTGTAGCTGCTCTGATAGCCAAATGGCGATGTGATTCCAGTTAATTTGTTGAGATTATACTGTTCACCAAGTCCTGTTACCAACTCTGTTGCCATGCACGTGGGAATAATACCTGCCCCAAGGGAGGTCTTCTTTACCATCTATTGTCACGTATTATTTATAAACAGCTTGAATTAACACTGTAAAATAGATGGATGTGTAAGAACCTAGGCTGTATAAAAGAACCTGAGGATAGACAAGTTAACTCTATATTAACCAAAGGATAATGAATGAGTTCACCGCTCAGTTCAATAAGCTTCTGACATATGCTTCCTCCTGGACTTCTAAGAAACAGGTCAAAACTTTAATTATCCTTTAAAACATGTTAAGCCTAAATAGAAGAAGGAAATTAATCACTTATAGATTTTCTCCTCTTTATTATGATTCTGTTGATGGCTAAGATTTTTCCAAACCATGTGAATTCAGAGAGGCATCACTTTTGTTGTTGTTGTTCCAGGTAATGAGCTCTCTTTGAAAACCAGTCACTCAGAAACGGATGCCATTTTTATGCAACTTGGATTGAAATGGTTTTGCTTCAGTATTCTACTCTAATTAGGATGAATACACCACAGGCCAAAATAGTTTCATATGATAGGAAAATCTTTAAAGAAAGGAACACAGAGTTATTAGGCTATGATTGGCTGTATAAATTTAGCTGGGCAGGGGGAGGAAGGTCATAATAAATGTATCCTGCTCTCTCTCATCAATTATCAGCATCAATCCCCCAACATTCTCTCCTCCCAAAGACTGAAGGATGTGCAACAAAGCTTATTTCTAGAAGGAGAAGGTTCAGGAAAAATTAATGATTTTAATTAGAACTTTCCAATCTAAGTAGAATCATTACCTTAATTAGCTAAACAAGGAAGTGTGAAGGATGAAATTTTGTAAATGCATGGTAGCATAGAATACCTCCATTGCTTCATTTTAAACAAAGAAAATATAAATGTATTTTAATTAATAAATGACTTTTCATCATGTCCCTGTTAGGAAAATTCTGTGTGCCAATGCTTTCAGTGTTTGAGTTAATACATCTTTTGAAGTGATGCGTGATACAGATTTCTGTATTCAGAGTCTATCTTTTTTGGCTGAATCAGGCCTTATTTAGCAAAAATCCCCATTAGTCTTGGACACGAATGCAATTGGGTGTTGGGATCCATCTGTGGATTAAATTTTTCCAAGGAAATGACAATTATGCTCTTACTGATTCTCTCCACGGTAACCACCTATAATATTAGAGCCAAATATTAGTCACAATCTGGATCTGCAGTCAGATTGTGAATAGCTGTGTGACGCAGAAGGTGATTGTTTCACTAGAAGCACAAATCTTTCCTTTGCATTTATATAAAGATCCCCAACAATTAGACATACTTTCAGACTTCCATTCACCATATATATACAGTTCAATGTCACACTGATAAAAGATGAAACGCTCCTGGCATTTGTATCCACTGGATATTAAAAACCACTTTCTAATCTTCAAAGTAATCATCATTAGCAATAAATAGTAAATAAATCATTGTCAGATTGCCCGGAAGTGTAGACAGGCTGAGTTTGCAATCTGCTGCTATGAGAACAAGCCACTTACTGTGGTATTTTAAAGCACTGTATGTAATCTTATTTATTGGGAAACAGTTTTGGCCTTAAGTTTTACTTACTGCACTGGTAACATTTAATCTTCGTATTTTTAAATTCAGCGAACGTATTTGTTGAAATAACTACTTTGTGCTTTGTCTATATGCTAGGTGAGATGAAAGGCAGAAGGATCCCAGGGGGAGCAGTACCTGTTCTTAGGAGTTCAGAATGTCCAACTGAGAAGACAAACAGGGCAGAAGTGAAACATTTAAATGATCAAACAACAATATAAGGCAGCTTATGATTATGCACTAAAATGGATCAAGCAACAATTAAAACAATAATTTTAGAGAGATTTTGAAGAATGGAATGAAGCAGGGTAAGACTTTGTAGTGGCAGATTTAATAAATACGACATATTACTATGTGTAGTGGTATCAAGGATGCTGAGAACACATCAGAGGATAGGAGTGTCTCCTCATTCAATTACTTTCCTAAATGCCCACTATGCCCCAGACCTTTCTATATACAGGTAATCAAGCATATAAATTATAAGTTGTTTCTAAGAATAAATGTCAGTTACATGGAAATGAATGCAAGGAACAGTATGTTTTAGTATAACTTTTGATAATTACTCAATATGATTATAATAAACATAAGCTCTTTCATTTTTTACCTGTAATACAGTAGGCCCATCAGGGTATGGTAGAGGCTTTTCTCCTGCATTAAATGACCCTAGACGAAGCTTATTTAAGCCTTTCTGCTTGTTTTTCCTTGTCCATCAATGTGAGCCTTCCGTTCTCATTTTTGCTTCTGATAATGTGTCTTGGATCTGTCAGGCTGTCACCATGCTCTGCCTAATTTGTTGATTCTAATCTGTGCTGGGCTGATAAATTATGTAACTAAGGTTGCTAAAGTAATGTAAAAGCAAATATGATTTAACATATCTAAAGATGCATTTTTGAAATAGTAATGAGTAGATGCTGAATTTGGAGTTACCTTCACTTGCTCAACCTCCTTTTCAGGTAAAAAACCTTCAGGATTTGGATTTATGGCATCTACTTTGCTTCTCAGAGCATTTAAATGGCTTGGTCTTTGTATTTGCTGTTATAAATAGCTGAGGAAAACTTCTGAGTAAGTGAGATACCTGTGTGTTTGCAACTATCCATATGTTTATATGTATACATAAAACAAAATCATATACTCATTTATTGAGAAAATATTTGAGTGCTTACTTTATCCATTTATTATTATGACCTTCATTTTCCATCAAGTATGTTAAAACCCAAAACAATGAGTGGCGCTGTTCTTTAAGAAACTCACACTTCCAGAGCCTGCATGTTATTATTTAGTAAATTAACTCTTCTGTCATGCTCTGGAAGACTTCATTTATCTCACATGAGTGAGACAAGTACACTCTGAAAATACCATATTCATTTTAGGGCCAGACCCTACGTTACTATGTTTCTTGATTCCATGATTACAATGATCATTTCATCTGTGTTTTCTGGGATGCATGAGGTCTCCCAAAGGTAATAAGTTTACAGCCTCAGTTTACCCTCTATAACCACGGATAGCAGTTCCTTAGATCAGGTAGCCTTGCCGTAAGCGCAGGTCATCGGTTAGAAGAGGTGCCAGCTGAGAAAATATCAATCATTATGCACAGATTCATCATTGCCACTGGGGAAAGGCAAGCCTTATAACTGGAAGGGTATGGTATCATCATTTAATCATAGTAATCAAGCAGTAATAAGAAGACTAATAATAAGCTAGGCTGTTTGGAGGGTTTTCCAGGAAACAAACACTGCTTTTGTGCTTTACAGGATGTGCTATTCTGATATTCTGTATTGCACGTACATTTGCATGGGAAAATAATGAAGAGAGGGAAGATAGGAAGGAAGGAGGAAGTAGAGGAGACAAGAAAATATTCATTAGAAATTATTGGTTCTAAAAGAGACACAAACACGTTCAGTAGCCACCAGGGAAAGTGAGACTGCCACCAGCATCCATAGTCCCCCTGTACAGCACAGTAAGAAATGCTTTTCAGTGCGAGGTGCCACCATCAGCAAACTGAATCTCATGTTTAAAACACCTATAAGAACGTCTCTTTGCTTTAGTAATACGTCTTTGGAAGATCATAAGAGTCACGCAACTTGACTTTTTCCAGAACTTATAAAAACAAAACAAAAAATTAAAACAAACAACACAAACTTCAGACAGCCAAAACTAATCACTATTGTAGACATTTATGGAATATGCCACAAGCTACGAAGAAAATTCAAAACATATTTTGAGTAACGTCAACAACACTGTAATGATACTCTTGAAAGAAAATGTACATACTTGAATGTCTAGATTTTCAGATGTGGGCTTTAAGAGTTTGTGGATTTTTTTTTTAAAGAGTATTTTTTGGTATTTTAAAAAATTATTGCTAAAATGATGTATGTCTGTTTTGGAAAATGTAAAAGATAAGCATTTTAAAATGTAGAAGAATGTAGGTAAATGTGGAAAATAATATAAATTCATATTCCCACCATTGAAAGATAACCATTATAAATACTTTGATATATCTTTCTGCTTTTCCTATATTTCTGTTTCTATTTTTAAATCTATGTTTTATAACTTTTAAAAATTAACATAATGGGTTTTTTTTAATGATGAGGTCTCACTATATTGACCAGGCTGTCCTCAAACTCCTGGCCTCAGGTGATCCTCAAACTCAGCCTCCCAAAGTGCTGGAATTATAGGCATGAGCCACCGCACCTAGCCTCTATAATTTTAAGAAAATTATGTCATATTTTCAATACATGAGCATCACACTTTTTATATCATGCAAGTATCTGTCATGCAACTAAAAATTATTTGAAAGTGTATATTTTAATGCTCACATTCATTTTATGAATTATAATTAATTCTCACCTATTCTTATACCTTTATATTCATTTTTGCTTGTTTGTTTTTTACCCTTACAAGTATGCATTTACCTGGTCTTGGAGATTTTTTTTCTTCATGTCTTTCTCCATTCATTATAGATTTCTAGGTGTACAAGTACTAGGTCAAAGCTTATGAACTCTTAAAGGTTTTTTTTTTTTTTTTTTTTTTTTTTTTTTTTAAATGCAGTTCTTTCTAATGCAATCCCAATGGATTGAATCTTAAGGATGTTCTAAATTATGTGACTTTGCATAGTGGCTGTATTGCCCAGTGGGGAGAGGTTGAGCTTTGGGTCAACTTGACATGTGTTTGCAACCTGCCACTTACTAGTTGTGAAAGATTGTTATAGGAATTAGAAATAATAAATCTAAAATGCCTAATACTTTGTGATCAACTAATCAAAGGTATCTTTTTATTCTATCACTATTGCTCCTGCCACTAATGATGATGAAAATGATAAGGTGAATAAATCAAACATGTTAACTAGGATAATAAGGCATGCATACCATAAGTCTGTAAATAAATAACAGAAGTTTATGTAGTGCTTGATTAAGTGCTAAAGTCATAAATGAAGAGGTAAGCATCTGGGGAACTTAGCAATAGATTCATTCTATATTTGATAGGACAGGTTGGCATGAAACAGAAAACAGTAAAATGGATTTCACAATTGATCATCAGAATTTGAATAAATTCATGTATTTAAAGAAATATTAAAATTGAACATTAAACTTGGACCAGAGTTTAGTCTTTCAAGACAAAGATGTTGAGTTGACACTTGATTCTTTGCACAGGGAGAGATCTACAGATGACTGAGCAGAAGGATAGGGTGTGTAAACAGGGCTGTTGGAACATTAATCGGACTGTCATTTCTTCGTCCATTGCCTCTGGCTGCAGCCCTACCATCTTATCTTTGCTTCCATTTTTGTTTTCTTAATGTGATTTCCAACATTCCAATTTTTATTTAAAAGGAAATAGAGATACAGAAATTATGTTCCAACTGTTCATGTGAATAGGACCTATACATGTGGACTCCTAACCTGTTGATACCAAATTCAATGTTTATTCCTCTACTTTCTGCAGAGTATAACTTTTCCTAGCATCTCTGCTCAGACAAATCTAGAAACCTAAAATAAGACATCTGTTTTTCAAAGCCACTTTCTAATGCTCCCCGACAGATCCTCCACATTATTTCTCTCCTAACTCTGAAATATATGAATTTGAATTTTTGCTCCTTATGCAGGACCCAATTCCAAATGCTTGGCTCAATTTTCATGCTTCCCTGTGCAAGAGTTTCTTCCATTTTAGAAATAAATTTGATCAGTATCTACAGGTTTAATTGAATGTTTCCTTTATCATTGGACCAGCTTCCATTCTGTAGGCACTTATCCTCAATTGAGATTTAATTTCAGTGTTCCAATAAATTTATGTTTTAATATTCAAAGTCCTAGTGTATAAGTTACAAATAAATAAAACTTGTATTGCAGCTATGCAAAAATAAAATGCTATACCCAACTACTATCAATAACATTAGTGATTTATGATAGCACAATAATATTCATAATATTATATGACTATGAAAAGAAAATACAAGTTTTCAGGTGAAACTTTTAGCTCCATGACAGACCAGCCTGTAGTTATCAGTGTATACAGTTTACAGCTACAAACCCGACTTTGCTATTTATTGCAGAAAAGTACTCAAAGTAAGTATTGTTCCTTCAGCAAAATATTCACTGACCCAAAACTGTTTGTGACATTTTACAACACACACAGCCTCATGCAAGTTTAGACAAGTGGACTTATACTGTCTTATGAGTGCCTGCCCCTAATAAACTACCTCATAATGCAAAAGTAACATATCTTTCATGACTATTTTGACAAAAGTTTAAAACACATATGATGAAGTTCAACTTTCAGGAACCAAGGACTGCCAGAAAACATTAGTTTCTACATTATATGTGCATTTAGAAGTTTACTTGAAATCTGCCTTTTATAAAGGATTGGTATGAATAAGTGAAACTGTACATTTTTAAAATTTGATTGCCATTAAAGCAGAAATTATAAGGTTGAAAAAAATAGGTGCTTCATTAGATTTTTTAATGTACTTTACTAGGCTCAAATCCAGACATTTCATCTGCATCATTTGGATTTGAACGACATACAATTCATTTTAAGTGTTAAAGAAATTTAAATGAATTACTATTATAAGCAAATGTTTTTAGAAATTGTTTCTAGGATTAGCGATAGAGCAACTCAGAATTTATATCATAGACTTAAATTCTATCACCAGTGTTTCAGCTTCTGATCTTTTTATCGCAAAGATCTCATTTCAAAACATGTAGTAATACAAAAGTCTATTCTTTTGTATGGTTTGCATAACTGAGTCACCAAGTTTTAGCAAGGCAGGAACTGACAGTATAAATACTGTTTTTTTTTTCTTTCTTTTTTTTTTTTTTTTTTTTGCAATCTGATTGTCATTTCCCTGCATGTAAACAGAAATATGTGAATACTCACATTTTGCCTGTTAAGTCAACTTGGGAAAAAATTAGGAGAGCCAGCTTTCCCATTTACTGAGATTAAACCTCTTTTATGTGTTAGCATATGTAAGAATGCTTTAAAAAAAAAACCTTGAAAAATAATCTGTCCTACCTATCAAAGTCCAAAGCTATTGCTTTTACTGTATATTATTTTTATATAAAAAATAATGCCTTCTTTGCACAGATTAAGGAAAGTATATACTACTTAATAATTTAATTGGCAGAAAGCAAATTCAAAAAGTATATGAACATGCAGGCACACACTACAGACTCATGCACATACACAATTATATCTGTTGACCCAATGATGACACATCCAAAAACCTCATAAAAAGATGAAGAGGGCTAAGATTTGATTTGCAGTTGCTTAGTTCTAACAGAAGAGCTGTGGTCAGTTCTGACTCTTTCTCGTAACCTGCCTTCATGATCTTGATTTTATGATATTTAGAGTCCAGTTACATTTTGCAATTTAAAAAGTCACCTATTCACTCGTTACACACATATTTATTATGCACTACATTATGAAACATTCAAAATAGATGCTGGCAGCTCTCAATATTTTTGAAAAGTAGAACAATCTGTAAAGCTCTAAGGCTAAACAGCTTCAACATGTCAGTAAAACATGAGCTAAGTACACATAATTTAAGCAGTTCCCTTAGACTAAAAGACAATGCACATATTATTCAAATTTTCTTTCAGAAGCAATCTGAATATCTACCTGGTCAAAGTATCATTTAGCCCAACAGCCTTAGTCCCCAATGCCGTATCCATAGTTTCAAAATCCAGATAGTATAATGGAAATTTATACAAGTCTCTTTAATCCTGGGTTCAAAATGAATTCATGCTCTTCTCTAAGTGAATTAAACACAGAAATTAGTTTACTCCTCTCTGTATTCTATCTTCTTTCCTTAAGCATTGCTTGCCTTTGTTCCTTTTTTTTTTTTCTCTCCATAGTCCATACATTAATTCAAGTCCTACATAAAGGGGATAGGTACCAAAAAATAGCCAGTGATCCACGCGGAATGCTCTGAATTATATTACTACCACGATTTAGCATTGGGTTCATCTCTGAAAATACAGCTCAAGACCTGCATGATTCCAGCTCCACAGGCTCCGCTGAAAAGCATTGCCTATCAAAGCAACACACAGAAAAAGCACCAAACATTCTTGATAATATAAAACCAAGCCATACCCCCACAGAGTGAGACAATCCAGTCAGCAAGAAAAAAAAAAAATCATTATTGGAATTATTTCTCCATAATGGAAAGCAATTCTCTGTGAATTGACTTACAGGTCATGACACAAAACCAAAGAAACAAAGAAAGAACTCTAAGCATTGACAGATGTTCTCTGCTCGCTCCTGCCTCCTGAACCCCTCCGAGTCTCCATCAGAAGGCAGCCTGACCTGCAGCCCCTTTCAAGCAACTTAGGAACTGGAGAGCTCTCATACAAAAGGTTTTACCCCTCATTCCACTGAAGACCCCCTCGAACCAAGAAAACATTTTCTCACAGGAGAATTTAAGAGAGTCTATGGATTCATGCTCGATTTCATAATTTCCTCTCTGTACAAAAACCAGGGTATTTATTTCTCTTACGTAATTTCCAGGGAATCAGTTGCATGACCTGACTTGTATTCTGTTGGTCTACTGAGGGGACCTTACCGTCAGTCACCGTTGGTGAGAACATACCTAAGGGCTGATATATGACTGCAAAGGAACTTAACAATTCCTGGAAGGAAAAGGGTTAAGAGCCAGTAAAAACAGCATAAATTTACACATGACCTAGTGCGATTACACTTTTATTCTCTTCCTTACAAGAAACAACAACAATGACAACCTCCATAACTAATGCTTCTGGTCTAAAAAACCTTCTCCCTAAAGGACATGTTTTCACCCACTACCGATGATCTCAACAACTTTCTGGATAGAAAGGACCTATAGACAGAGAGATGTACCTGCCGGTGAGTTTTCTTTCCAAAGGATCTAAAAAGTCCATTCCAGGTCATGGGAAAATCATCTCAACGATTGTGCTGAAGGGAGCAGCCTTGTATGATTGGTTTGTGATGGTTCGATTCAAGCTGACAAGTTCTAGAATGATAATTGTTTTGTCCCAATCTTAACTTGCTAAGAAGGGAGACGGCTTGAATAGCCAGAGGCCTTGACTCCAGAAAGAACTGAGTAGATAAAAGCTACTGCAGTGGCTTCAGTTAAAAAAAAAAAAAAAAAGCTGGTCTCCTGATACCATTGCCTTCCATGAGGCAGAGTGCTCTGCCTTTTTCTTTGCAAAATATAGGAAGAGGATTGTCTAAGCAAGTGAAAAGTAGTTGGGGACAAATAAAGGACACGCGTTTTTTTTCCTTTTATAGGTGAGATCAAATGCACCAAAGACTAAACGAAGCCAATGCCTCAGTCCTGTCTGTCCTAGCCCTGCAATAGAGGCATCACTAGGTGAATAAGCTAGTTACAAACTGACTTCTCAGTATAGGGTTCTCTGGGGCCAGCAGAAAGGGGGCAGACAGGTGGGTTGCAACCTCTCCCTCCTACTCATGTCTCTCAACAACCCAACAATCTCCTTTCCTCTTTGTCTTTCCCTTTCCTCCTCTAGGAATTTTTCAAATGCTGAAGAACAGGGGCATCTGCTGCCACAGAGAGAAGTTGCTCTTTTGCCTTTAGCCATGGATGTATCAGGGTGGTAATGTATTCACCTGGAGAGCCCACAGATACCACTGACACAGCAGCTGCTCTGACAATAGCCCATCAATTGTACTCTCTTCTCTTTCTCCCCTCTCCTCCTCCTTCCTGCTATCCACACACAAATTCTTCAAGGAAAACCTCTACGATGCTTCCTGACAACAGGGCTGAAATATCTGGAGTAGCAGATACCTTAGAAGGGCTATCTTGGAAACTTCTGAATGAAATTGATGGTATTAGAAGTGCTGATGAAGAACTAATTTAAATGGAAAAGGTAGACATCCAGAAAAAAGGAAACATTTAGAGATAGCGTTAATTGGAAGATTTTTATTTTAAAATCCATTCTTAAAAAAAAAAAAACTTCAATTTTTTTGTGTGGAGTGACTTTCCTTGCACCGTACATATGGGCTATTCTAAAATACATCTCTCTCCTTTTATTCATGAAAAATAATACGACGAAGAGAATTTTTGATGGAGAAGTATCTGGGTCAGGAAAATGACCCAGAACCGAGATTTATGCTTTACCGGAGAATATCCTTATATTACTAGACCTGTAGAAAAGAAAATTCTGCATTTTTCTCATATATTTAAGTAATGGCACCACATGTTCCCTTCTGGAAAGAATAAGAAGGGTGTGCAAACTGTGTCCACAGGCCAAATCAAGCTCACAACTTATATATACAGCTTATGAACGAAGAATGTTTTTACATTTTTAAGGTAGCAAAAAATCAAGAGAGGAATACTATTTTGTGACATTTAAACATTTTATGAAATTCAAATATGTGTATTCATGAATAAAGTTTTATTGGAACATAGCTATGTTCATTCAGTTACAGATTGTCTCTGACTGCTTCCCAGCTGCAACAGCAGAGTTGAGTGGGTGACACAGGGCCTGTAGGTGGGCCCATACAGTCTAAAATACTCACTATCTGATCCTTTATTTTTAAAAAAGTTTGCTGATTGCTGACCTAGAGTAATGCGATGAAGCATCAGGCTGAATTGAGTTAAAAGGATGTGAGAACTGTCTCTCATTTTGATTCTTGGAGGCTGAGTAAATTTGACTAATTTACTTAAATGTTGGTGCTTCCTCATTAAAGTGGAGATAAAATTCAGGGCCAGGGGCAGTGGCTCACGCCTGTAATTCCAGCACTTTGGGAGGCCAAGGCAGGTGGATCACGAGGTCAGGATTTCAAGACCAGCCTGGCCAAGATGGTGAAACCCCATCTCTACTAAAAATACAAAAATTAGCTGGGTGTGGTGTAGGGCACCTGTGATGCCAGCTACTCAGGAGGCTGAGGCAGAGAATTCCTTGAACCCGGGAGGTGGAAGTTGCAATGAGCTGAGATCATGCCACTGTACTCCAGCTTGGGTGACAGAGCAAGACTCTGTCTCAAAAAAAAAAAAAAAAAAAAAAAATTATCTAATTTGAACAAAATAATGATTGTAAATATGTACACAAACAATAAATGTGTCTGACTGTGGTGACTCATGCCTATAATCTCAGCACTTTGGGAGGCTGAGGTGGAAGGATCACTCGAGCCCACAAGTTCGAGGCCAGCCTGGACAACCTACAGCAACCCCATCTCTGCAAAAAATAGAAAAATTGGCCAGGTTTGGTGGCACATACCTCTAGTCCCAGCTACTCTAGAGGATGGGGCAGGAGGGTCACTTAAGCCTGGAAGGTCAAGGCTGCAGTAAGCTGTGATCATGCCACCGCATGCCAACCAGGGTGACGGAGCAAGACCCTGTCTCAAAAACAAACAGAATGAAAATCTAATACATGTTATTTTCTGTTCAGACTAATTGTAGTTGACATGCTTTGATCAAATACCCTTACATATTAAGTGACTTCCAAATGGGTTCATAAAATAGAATGAGAAATATTATTAATATCAGTCAATAAAATCAATGAATGTGAATGATTCCATGAAGATAAACTTTTGACCTATTTTTCGACACTGTGTATTTTCTTGATTTTTGCAAATCTATCACTAGTCTGTTGTAAGCCAGCTGTTCC
Source organism: Piliocolobus tephrosceles (assembly GCF_002776525.5). Classification (NCBI taxonomy): domain Eukaryota; kingdom Metazoa; phylum Chordata; class Mammalia; order Primates; family Cercopithecidae; genus Piliocolobus; species Piliocolobus tephrosceles. The sequence goes on along the minus strand of NC_045449.1, from coordinate 63,754,523 downwards.
ATAGAGGGATATAGGAGCCTGTAAAGTTTTCAGGCAAATGTTTAACTTTGGGTTGCTTCAACTAAACACATCATGAATTTGATCTCATTGGAGATCATGAAATGCTGCATTTAAGAACTCAAAACACCTTGAATATGAACTCATTAGTGATCATTAAATGTTGCACTTAAGAGTACTTAGTAATTAAAAAGCAACATCAAAAACAATAATTGAATAAATTGGACTATTTTGCACCAAAATTATATCCTGAAAAGTGTTTAAGACCTTCACTTAATTTTGAATGCATATTGTACTATTGTTTGATTTTATATCTTTTATTAAAAAACAGATCTGTTTATACCGATGTCTATATTTTTATCTTTTGCTATGTTTGACCTCAGGGCCAGAATTAGGATGAGGTAAGTAAGGCACTACACTCCTCGGGTGTAAAATTTAAGAGGCACAAAAAAAAAGAAAAAAGAAAAAAAACCCGCCAGTAATCAAGATAAACAATACTGTAATGCACTATTTTTTAAATAAAAAATTATGCAAAATAACTTACAATAAGCAAAATAGATCATGTGTATGTGTGTATATAGATTAGTTGGAGTTGTCTACAATAGAGAACTTCAAAATAACAATATACTACCCAAATAGACATATTTTTCTCTCATGATAAAACATTTAGAGATGAGTATTCCATGGCCGGATGGGAGCCCCATGGCATTTTCTGAAGGTCAGGCTCCCATATCTTTGCTCCAATATTATGCAAACACACACACACACACACACACACACATACTGGCACACACACGTATATATAATTTAACAAGTGACATAGTTAATGTGATTATAATTGTTTTTTTTTCTTATGTTTGTTTTCTATTTTTCTCTAAAAATTTGTTATTTCATAATAAGGAACAAAACCTGATACACTCTATTACTTTACAAATACAAAAGAGATATGATTCCATTTTCATTACCTCTTATGTTTGTTTTTCTTATTAAGGCCATGATGCAGTTTTGATCTTCCATTTGCTTAGGTGGCTACCAAGAATGCTGGTAAATGCTCTTTCAGGGCATGCGGAAGTCATATTTCTCTACTCATTAGGAGAAGAAAATCTTTTATCTGTCTAGAAACAACTAAATCATTCATGTAACATTTTGATTTTTAGCTATTAAATGAGTGAAAGCAGAAATAGTTCTAAACCAACATAAATTCACTAGTGGGAAAGGCTCAGGAAAATTCCCTTGCTTGATTTAACAAGGAAAAATAAAAAGTAGAATGCATATTTTCACCATAATTCATTTTGCAGCTTTTACCACCATGCCTCATAGAAAGCAATTCTTGGTAACCTTTCTCTAGGAACCTAACTACAAAGTCATAAATGACTTGTTCTTACTAGATATTTCCAAAAATTAATAGAAGTTTGTTGATTTCTCCCTGAACCCCTTTAGACCTACCTTTAAGCCTAATGGAATCTTATTCTGTCAGCGTCAAGTTGTCAGTTTATTTTAATATCAAAAGCTCAGTATTAAACAAGGCTTTTAAAGCTTCTGCTCATTTGAATATTTTCTTTAAAAGCAAGAGGAAAAAACACATCCTATTATTAACTCTCCTGCCCTAGGTTTGTTTGTCATTGCACTATTAATAATATGAAATGCTAAACCCACAGACAGCCCCTGAAAATAAGTGAAAAGCTTCTTGAAAATACTAGTTTTCAGTGAGATTATGTCTGATGGGTTTGTTTACCTGACATGGATTTTTTTTTTAAGTTTTCATAACAGTTACATAATGGGTATGCTTCCATAGAGGAGAATTAGCCAATCAAACCATGTGGCAGATGTGGGTAAAAATTTCAGAACAGCTTCGAGGAATCAATTAAAGTAAAATGCAACAGAGGGGGAAAAATAAAATATGAAGATGAATGGGATTAAAAAATAATAAATGATTGCATTTCATGAGAAATTCTAGGAAGGGAATTTATCAAACATTAAAGATAAATAAAACCGACCCACAAATTTTGGTGAAACCTTAATGTTCAGAATCTATTCCAATGAAATAGAAACAGCTATGCTAATGACCTCAAACAAAATGGGATGCTTCTGAATCCTTTATATTTTAGGACTAAAAAGTTTTATTTAAAAAAAGATTTTAGTGGCTAGGCATGATAGCTCATACCTGTATTCACAGCACTTTGGGAGGCTGAGGCAGGTGGATCACTCGAGCCCAGGAATTTGAGAACAGCCTGAGCCACACAGTGAGATCTCGTCTCTACTAAAAATATTTTTTAAATGGAGCAAGGTGTGATGGCATGTTCCTGTAGTATTAGCTACTTTAGAGGCTGAAGCAAGAGGATTGTTTGAGCCTGGGAGATCAAGGCTGCAGTGAACAGTGATCATGCCACTGCAGTCCAGCCTTGGCAACACAACGAGATCCCATCTCAAAATTAAAATAAAATAAAATAAAATAAAGTAAAAAGGGATTAAGTGATTATTGAAGTTAAATACTTATCAGAACCCTATGGACAAGTTAATTCATTTATCTTATCCTGATTTTATTCTCCAAACAAAAGAGGGAGTTGAACAAGACCTTCCTTAAGATTCCCTTGTTACTTTTCTCTGTGATATTTTTGGTATAACTAAAATGGCAGAAATTTTGCCTCATGTCATTTGGCCATCTTAATAATTTGATTTACTAGAAATATAATTGTTAGTATCCATTTTAAACACTTCTGCATGAATATAAATCCCCTGGGAGTCATACAATGTAAATGATTATGATAAGAACACAGTTAAATATAAGTTATTAACTTAATTTTCCCTGACCTGGTGTTTTTAGTCATATAACAACGGCCCCCAACATTTGGGCACCAGGGACTGGTTTCATGGAAGACCATTTTCCACAGACAGGAGAGGGGTGGTTGTAGGTGATGGTTTCAGGATGATTCCAGCACATTACACTTATCCCTAGAGTCTCATAAGGAGCACGTAACCTAGATCCCTCGCCTGCACAGTTCACACTGGAGTTTACACTCCTATAAGAATTGAATGCTGCCCCAATCTGACAGGAAGCAGAGCTCAGGTGACAATACTCGCTCACCTGCCACTCACATTCTTCTGTGTGGCCCAGTTCATAATAGGTCACAGGTCATGGACCAGTACTGGGGGTTGGAGACCCCTGTCCTATAACATTCAACATGACATCACTGTATTATTTCTTCTGCTTGTTTTTTACATAGTGACTTTAATCTGATATCTCTTAGGGTCCACCCAAAGACGCTATTACTAGTGTTAGTATCATTATAGTTTTCAGTAGAGTATGCCAAACTAAAGACAACTACTTACTTTCTTCATGGCCAGTAACTGCATACGAATTTGAAAACCGTGTTTCTCTGTATCTTTTCAATACAATGTTCTTAACATAGATATGGATTTCCTTCATACAGGCTCCTGGAAAAACTTAGTAGACTGGCAGCTTTCATTGCAAATAAGCAGGAAATAAGAAGATAGTGCATTTGATATTTTCAGAAGTGTTTCCTCTGTATTTGTAAACAAGCTTGCCAACAAGTTTTTTGAGCCTCTGTCTTGCTTATATGCTATGACAGCTAACAAAAATCAATGATTTGCTGTAGCCACCTGATAAACATAAACTTTACTGAAAACTAAATATCCCTCATTCACATATTGTATCAAATATCCCTCATTCACATACAGCAATTAAGTTTATGGCAGTCACAAAAAGTATATTAAGGTAGAGATTTGTTTCCACTATAAATGTCTTTTTTTCCATACTTTAAAAATATATTGAACATTGTTCATTGAGACAGTAGCTACAATGCCTGCTCTAACATACACCCACACTCCCCTTTATGAATACTTCATTTATTCACTAAAAAGCTATTGTCAGACTGGAATCCATTCCATCCCTTTCTCTCATTCTCACTTTTTTTTTTTTTTTGGAACACTAAAAGTATTCCAAAGGGATATCAAAGAATATATCCCAGAGGAAGGCAGCACTAAATCCATTAAGGAGGCCTGGCATAGTATCTCATGCCTGTGATCCCAGCACTTTGGGAGACCAAGGTAGGAGGATTGCTTGAGCTCACGAATTTGACAACATAAGGAGACCTTGTCTCTACTTTAAAAAAAAAAAAAGGAAGAAAAATTGCTTCTACTCCCACTCCCAAAAGTGGGGGGCTGGCTTTAAGGGAAAGAACCAGTTTTGACATTGTACACGAGTGCGTAAGAAAAAAACAGCAAATCCATGGATGGAAAAAGTAAGTAAAATTATTATGAAGATGAAGAAATATTTGACTGAAATCTTCATTTCTCAATTGATTGCTATTTAGCTCCAGCATCAACCCACATAGCCAGGTGGCTGCTGTTCTAGGACAATTTTAGTTTATACAGCTCTTGGTTCTCTAGCTCATGTATTCTGCACTTAGTACCTTCTATTATGTCTTAATATGATATACCAGAAAGTTTGTGAAACAGTACACAGACCCATGGGCTAGGATAAGTGTTTCTGATAGAGTCCCAACCACCTTTCCTATTTCCCTTCAACAGTTTTTGTAGTATGTGACCAAATAGATAAAAGGATGAAGAGCTGGCACATTGCAGACAGTGGATCCTGCTCGTGTTATACTTAAGTAGCAAGAGGTTCTTCTTGAGCTGTAATGGTGATCTTGCCACATATTTCCAGATCCTCACAATTAATGTTTCAATGGCAGATAAAATTAGTCATCTATTTTATTGAATTGTGAGTGCATGTGTCATTCACAAAAATGAAACATGTCATATTGGAAAGCTGGATTTTTTTCAATGGATTTAGTTTCTTGGAAACTAAAGTTTATAACAAATGTTATAGATGAAGAAAAACTTACAGCCATGCTCAGTCTTATGTTACTTTAAAAGTACAGTCTGGGCCGGTGGCTCACACCTGTAGTCCCAGCACTTTGGGAGGCTGAGGCAGGCAGATCACTTGAGCCCAGAAGATCAAGACCAGTCTGGGCATCATAGTGGACCCTGTCTCTACAAAAATTAGCTAGGCGTGGTGGTGCATACCTGAAGTCGTAACACTCTGGGAGGTTGAGGTGGGTGGATGGCTTGAGCTCAGGAGTTAGAGACGAGTCTGGGCAATATGGCAAAACACTGTCTCTAAAAAATATATAAAAATTAGCTGGGCATGGTGGCACACACCTGTAGTCCCAGCTACTTGGGAGGCTGAGGTAGGAGATCACTTGAGCCTGGGAGGTCGAGGCTGCAGTGAGCCAAGATTATGCCACTGCACTCTACCCTGGGTGACAGAGTGATATCCTGTTTCAATTTTAAAAAATTAAAAATACAATCCTGTTGTATTGTCTGACAATCCTATTTAATCGTCCTAATCTATTTAATCTCCTAGTGTCTGACATGAGTTTGAACCTTTCCTGCTTGCATTCAAACCTCTAACAGTATCCTTCACTCTGATCTGATTACCTTGCTTCTCATTGCACTGAAACAAATGGAAGCAGAGAGAATAACTTCAACCTTTAGTTCTCTCTCACCAACGTGAAATCCACCTCTGCGTCTCTACCTGTGCGTGCTTTTCCCTTTCTGTGTCTGTAGCTTAGATGAGCTCTCACCACTCCCTCTACTTGTAGACGAGATCCCTTCTCATGTATTCAAGGACTCTGCATCTTTAATTATCCTTTCTCTCCTACATTATCTATTTTTTCCTTAGAGAGGGATCATTCCCATCTGTTCATAAACATACTGAACTACCTCCCACTAACAAAAGAAAGCAAAATACAAAGAAAGAAAGAAAAAAAGAAAGCTTCTAATGACCCTATGTCTCGCTCCAGCTATTACTTCATTTGTCTTCCCTCCTTAGCATCAAGATTTTTCAAACGTTTTCTCTGCTTTCTCACCTCTCATTCTCATTCTCTATTGAACCATCTTCAGTTAAGCATTTACCCCAGATGTTCTTTCCAAAGTATTTGATGCTTGGTTCTGTCACTGACAATCCATCACCTCTCTCTTCCTTGGATCACATTCTTTATTTAGCTTTTAAGTAACCATTCTTCTCTGCCTTTTCCCTTATGTCTTGCAATCATTTGAATATTGTCCCCTCCAAGTCTTACGTTGACATTTGATCACCAATGTTGGTAGCGGGGCCTAATGCCTGGTATTTGGGTGACGGGGGCAGATTCCTTATGAATAAAATAATGCCTTTCTATTTACCTATTCATGAGGAATCAACCCCATGGGGAGTGAGTTCTCACTAAATTCCCATGAGAACTGGTTGTTAAAAAGAGCCTGGCACCTCCCTCTTGCTCTCTTGCTTTCTCTCTCACCATGCGATCTCTGCATACGCCAACTCTCTTGCACCTTCTGCTATGAGTGGAAACAACCTGAGGTTCTCACCGAATGCAGATGGCAGCACTATGCTTCTTGCACAGCCTGCAAAACTGTGAGTCAAATGAACCTCTTTTCCTTGTAAATTGCCTAGCCTCAGGTATTTCTTTATAGCAGCACTAAATGAACCAGGACATACCTTAACCTCACAGTGTTACAGTGATTCTAGCTCTACCTCACAACCTAATTCCCTATCTCCATTTGATTCCTAGGAGGTGTCATTCAAGCCTATCTCCATTTGATTACTAGGAGGTGTCATTCAAGCCTATGTCATTATCTATCTATCTATCTATCTATCTATCTATCTATCTATCTATCATCAATCAATCTATCATCTACCTATCTACCTACCTACCTATACAGATTGTTTCCAAATGTGCATCTTATGGATCTTTCTTTCACAACTCTAAATTCACATATACAACTTTCTAGTCTTTGTCACCCTTTGAGTATAAAATGGGTATCTGACACATAATCTGGCCAAAACTGAATCATAATTTTTACTGTCCCCCGTCCCCTGCCCCCAGATTCTCAAATTCTTCTTCAGGGCCTTTGCACTAGTTTAGAATTCTGTTTCTTCAGGCATCCACATGGCTTGCTTTCTCTACTCTGGTTATCCAGGTAAACATTACTGAGAGGTCTCTATTGACTACCCTACCTAAAATGGCAACTTATCTTTGCACCGGTATGTTTCTTTATTTTTTATTTCATTCCCCTTAATGGTACCTGACATTAAATTGCAGTCTTGCATTGCTGAGCAATGGAGATATGTTCTCAGAAATCCATCATCAGGTGATTTTTGTCATTGTGAGAACCTCATAGAGTGTACTCGCTCAGAGCTATTAATAGATGATATAGCCTACTACATACTCTGTGATATGGCCTGTTGCTCCTAGGTTACACACCTATACAGCATGTTACTGTACTGAATACTGTAGGAGTTTGCAACACAATGGTAAGTATTTGTGCATCTCAATACAGAAAAAAGCACATTAAAAATATGGTTTTATAACTGTATAGGACTACCATTGTACATGTGGTCCATTGGTAATGAAACATCATTAGACTTAGCATGAGTAAATATATTTGTTTCTTTACTTTCTGACTCTCCCCCATGTATATATAAACATATGTATATTTATATTTTATACAATATATATATCATACATATATATATTTGAGATGGAGTCTCAAATGGCTGGAGGGCAGTGGCACAGTCTCAGCTCATTGCAACCTCCACCTCCCAGGTTCAAGAGATTCTCCTGTCTCAATCTCCCAAGTAGCTGGGATTACAGGTGTGCACCACCACGCCAAGCTAATATTTTGTACTTTTTAGTAGAGATGAGTTTCACCATGTTGGCCAGGCTGGTCTCAAACTCCTGACCTCAGGTGATCTACCCGCCTTGGCCTCCCAAACTGCTGGGATTACAGGTGTGAGCCAACGTACCCGGCTGCTCTCCTACTGTATTTTAAGTTTCGTGAGGGAAATACTTTTTTTTTTATTTTGTTCATTATTACCTTCAAAATGTCTAAAATGATATATATGAATGCATGAATTAATGAATTTTATAAAAATCGAGTACTTGTTGAAAATTGTTATCTCACTGATTGCATTAATTTAAGAAAGAAAGAAATATATAAAAAAGGAAGGAAGACAAAGAAAAAAGAAAGAAACGAATAAAGAAGGAAGGAAAGAAAGAAGAGAAGGAAAAGAAAGACTACTAAAAGAGGCATGATTTACATTGGGAATTATTGTTCATTGCAATGAACTGTGTGTAAGGATATAGAAGATATGAATTCTTGTATCAGATCTACTACTCAATAATTATGTGATTGTAAGTAAGACACCTTCTTCTGAGCCTTTCATTGATAAAGTGGTTAGAAGAAGTACATGGGAGATGCATTTTTAAAATTCTGTGAGTTACATCTGTCACTTATTATACCTATAAAAAAGACAGTATTAGAGCATCTTATGATGGTACAGATTGGAATACAAAAAATGTATACATTTCACAGACAACAAAAATAAAAATAAACACCATATATTGGCCATTTACTCTGTGCTAGATTTTGTCTTAAGGGCTTTTACAACATGTCATGTTTAATTTCATTGTCAGAACAATTTTATGAGGTAAGTACTTTAACCCCTAAGTTCTTTAACCCCTATTTAACAAGAAACTGAGGCTTAGATGTTTGAGTTTTCCTAAGGCCACACCATTAGTAATCTATTAGTAATTAGATTACTTGACCTCCTAGATTTCAACGTAAATTAAATGAGAGAGTGAAATGGACACAGAAACGGACAGAGAACGAGAGACTAATATGTAGAGAGTAAGAATAAGAAGTAGAAAAAAATCAGGGAAAGAGAGAAATCGATACATATAAGGTCAAGAAACAAAGAAACAGAGACAAAGAGACAGAGAGATGGATGGAGAGACTTAAAACCAACACTAGCATGGCAGTATATTTGTGAGAGTGCATTAAGTTATCTTATACACTACTTCTTTCTTTCTTTCTCTCTCTCTCTCCCCTCCTCCTCCACCCAAATTCTACACACACCCCAACGTATAATGACACTACTTATAATGACAGAATTATGAAGACTTTGTTGTTTCTAATATTTTTATCTTTAATTAAAAAGAAAAATCACAGCCTTAATCAAATAAGCACTGATGGTATAAGATGGTGGCCATTAAATGTCTGAGTTTGTTACGAAATATATTATTTGGTTCCTAGCAGACAGTACTCTATGGGAAAGTGGCCAATCCTACCTTTCTCTGTTCATCACATCTGGATACTGACATAAGTAGGGTTTAGAAAACAGAAAAATCCTTTAAACAAATATCACAATTCTTTGAAATGTATACAAATTATGAGATTATAATATACATATTTATAAAGCAAATATTCACTCATGCCATTAAAATCATGTTTATTAAGCTATACCTATATATCCATTAGCGTGATTACTTTAACACAATATTGCTAATCGATGCCCAAATTTTGGCTGCCTTCCCTTGCAGTAAATAGAGTGTTGAATTATCTATTAGATGCTCAATGGATGCCATGCAGATTTTCATGTCTATATTTGTAGATTGAGAATGGCAGTCTAAAGAAACTACAATTTTATCTTCTAAATATATAATCCATGTTGAAGTAACTGGGGGAAATCCAGTACATGGAATCTATACTTAGAACAATGTTGTTTGTTGCTTTTCAGTGTCTGCTATTTTCTGATTTGAATGGTGTCCATTATATTTTGTTTATTGGTATGATTGACCCCAAGCATTCCAAGTTATTTTTCCAAATATCATTCCATAGCAGTGGGGGATAAATTAAAACTTAATGGATTTACTTCATGAAAAAAACATGTGTTCTCTTGTGACCACAAGGTGGCACAATAGTGACCAAAAATACTCAGCCTCCTAATAGAATTGCAATTACTAGAGGCATTTACATAATTGTTATTATTAATATTGTTATCACTACAATTATGACATTTCATAATTAAATATCACCCCAAACTTTGGGGAAAAGGCAGAGTGCTTTTGTTTATTTTTTGTCTTCTTTCTGCCTGCAACATCATTAATATTTGTTTTTCTTCCAATCTCCAGTCCCACTAGGACAAGCAGGTCCACAGAGTTATCATTTTATTTATTGCTCAAAGGTTTAAAACAAAGAGTAATAACTTAAATAATAAGTTACACTTTTGAAGAAGGATAAACACAACTTAATATTGTTCAATGGATCTAATGCTGCTCTCCATTCAGTCTTAGTTATGACCGTGCTAACATTTATTTATAAGAATAAAAATACCATTCCAGAAACTTCGGCTTACACTACAGATTCAGATTTGTCCATTGAAAATTGCTGCTTTTCTGCGTCTCATGCCAGGCACAATATTGGAAGAGATCCCAGAATATCCCAGTGTGGCCCTGAATTTATTTCGTGATGGCTTTGTATTGAGAACAGGCCATCTCTCATCCTGTTCAGGAGACTGGGAGACCACTGATGCCTGGGAATCTAGGTGTTGCAATGATGGTGAGCTACACTCACTTGAAAGGTATGCAAGAGAAACTACCTTTTCCCCAAGTTAAAATGAAATACAGGCTAGCCAGGTACAGTTTGCCATTCATCAAACAAATCACCCACCTGAAGATGCACTCCTTTTTATTATTACTATTATTACTATTATTCTTGAGACAGAGACTCTCGCTGTTGGCCAGGCTGGAGTGCAGTGGCACAATCTCAGCTCACTGCAAGCTCTGCCTCCTGTGTTCATGCCACTCTCCTGCCTCAGCCTCCCTAGTAGCTAGGAATACAGGTGCCTGCCACCACGCCCGGCTAATTTTTTTGTATTTTTAGTAGAGACGGGGTTTCACTGTGTTAGCCAGGATGGTCTCGATCTCCTGACCTCATGACCCACCCGCCTCGGCCTCCCAGAGTGCTGGGATTACAGGCGTGAGCCACTGCGCCCGGCCCTGATGCACTCCTTTATAAAAACATGAAGGGTTAGTAGCATCCATAAATGAGCATTTTTCCCCAACTTCCCTAGATTAAGAATCCTGGTATTTTACAAAATAACATGTATGAGGATGCCTTTTATTAGTTTATGTCATGAGTGTAAGGTGTCCCCATTGGAATTTTAGTGTTCTACCACAGTTACTACATTTTTCATGATGCTACTTTCTTCCTGCTATTATAATTGTAAAAGCAATATTTCATCTTTTTTTGAAATCAATTTTTGTGATGTTTTTAAAAGCTTCAATTTTCCTGTTTAAAATAGACCCAATTTTAGAAAAGGGCAGTAATAGCAGAACTGAAAACTAAATTCAACAAATATTACTTCAACTGACTTGTCAAATTATTATCATGGGATGTATAAAATGTACATCACAGTGAGTTGTACATTAAAGAAAGATTTTTAAAGTTGCACAAAGTATTGTAAAGTTGGAACTTTCAAGCTGAATTCAGATGATACAGTAATTATGAGAATAGAAAAGGCTGCACTAAAATATGTATGTACCTAACCCTCTTCAGTCTGCTGTAACAGAATGCCATAAACTGGATGGCTTATCAACAACAGAAATTTAATTCTTAGAGTTCTGGAGACTTGACAGTCCAAGATCAAGGCAGATTCATGGTCTCATGAGAGTCTACTTTCTGGGTCAGGGGCAGCACCTTCTCACTGTGTTTCCACAGGGTAGAAGGGGCGAGCGGTCTCTCTCAGGCCTCTTCTAAAAGGGCACTAATTTTACTCATGAGGCCTCCACCCCTATGAGTTAATCACCTTCTGAAGGCCACACCTCTGGATGCCATCGCCTTGGGGGCTTAGGATTTCAACATGAGAATTTGGAGGGGACAGAAACATTTAGACTATAGTAATATGCCAATGAAATAAAAGCATTGTAAGTCAACAACAAAAAAATCGGGCCTACAAGTAGAGCGAGGAAAAATCAGCACATTTTGTGACTGTAAAGAACCATAAAGTAATTTAAAGAACATCCATGTCGTTAATGTTCAGAAACAGTGGAACAAGGAGGTTAATTTCCCCCAAACCCACAGCTCATTAATGGCAGCCCTGAGATGGAAATCAATTTCCCTTGGGTGCAGGAGAAGAATATGATCTCATACATCAACCTCCATATCAAGATGAAAACATAAGATATTTTCTAAAATTGTGATAATCAGTAGAGCATTACTATCCTACTGCTAATAATGCTTTTGCTTTCAAATTCCTCTAAAATACCTTGATATTTATGGATTATATCAAGGTAATATGGAAAATACCTTGATATAATATATATGGAAGAAAACAGAGAATATTCATTTACTGAATAACTCCTATCTGCCAGATAGTTGGATGTGTGTCTGTCTATACATACATATATATACATGTATATTAGCATACACACATATATTTATAGGTATGTTCATATATATGTGTTTGTGTGTAAGGGTATCCTAATACACTCTTTGCAATTAGCCCATAATATAGTTTGAATGTTTGTTTCCTCCAAAATGCATGTAGAAATTGAATTGCCATTGTAACAGTATTACGAGGGGAAACCTTAGAGAGGTGATGAGGCCATGGAGGCTCTGCCTTCATGAGTGGACTAATGCCTTTATCACAGGAGTGGATTCGTTGTAAAAGGGAGATTTTGTCACCTTTCCTCTCTCTCTTTTGCCCTTTCCTGTGTTTCCACCTTCTACCATGGGATGACACAACTAGGAGGCTATCCCTCAATCTTAGACTTCTCAGCCTCCAGAACTGTGAGTCAATAAATTTCCGTTCATTACAAGGTAATCGGTTGGTGGTATTTTGTTATAAGCAGCACAACAAGGACGGAGAAAGCCCACAGGTAAATATGATTAACTCCATTTACACTCACGAAGAAACTAAGGCTCAATGACAATTAGAAAATTACCCAAGTTCATACAGCTGCCAAGGCACATGCCTTTAAAAAAGGAATCTGAATCCACGTCTGCCTGATTTAACCATGATCTTCCTACAAACGTATGTCATACATTAGAGAAAAAAATGAATCGTTCTTCTCCCATCTCAAATGTGCTCAACACACCTCTTCTTTCCCATCATGAGGTGTGGTTCTGTCTTCTGAGCAGTTTTTAAAAAGCTCTGTGGGATCCACCAGCACATCGCAGGCCAGTGAGGTTTTTCAAGTTTAGTGAGCAGCAGCTTAGTTGAGTAGTGATATGTTATTTTGGGATGATAAGCCTGCGCCTCTCAGGACCCCTCCAATTTAACTGGAACATGTTGAACAGTTTGAGAATAACACATGTTATTATGATATGAAGCAGTTAAGTACTTTTGGAAATGGCTTTAATTTAATGCCCAGTAAGTAGATGATGCGGGAGGATTATCCTGTATTATATGCAGTTTGATTTTTCCTCTGTTTGGTGCTATTCACTAAGCCTTAGGTGTATCTGAGTATAGTAGTATTTTATTCTCAAAACTGTATTTTACTGAATGCTCATGCCTCCCACAATGGAAAGGATGTATGATAGAAATCATCCAAAGTAATTTTGGTCAGATAGTACAGAAACCATTTACACTTGGACTGGGAATAATTTGTATTTCTTCTACTAAACCATTGCATGATTTTTCCTTTTTAATTTTTTGTTTTTTTCTTGATTAGGTCAATGTTAAAAGTTAAGGAATGTAAATTATGAAACACCAAAAGAGATGAGTTTGCTGCTGGCAGTACTAATTGCCTATAGTGTATTAGCATTCATTATGTGCTAGGCATTCTTCTAAGGACCATATAAATATTTTCTCACTAACCCTTTTAACAATTGTAAGGTGGTACTGTTACTTTCTTTACTTCACAGTTTAGAAAACTTGGGCCCAGAGAGGTTAAGTAAATTGTCCAAAGTGACACAGTGAGAAAGTAGTAGAACTAGGCCGGGCGTGGTGGCTGACGCCTGTAATCTCAGCACTTTGGGAGGCCGAGGCAGGTGGATCACCCGAGGTCAGGAATTGCCACTCTGACCAACATGGCAAAACTCCATCTCTACCAAAAATACAAAAAAATTAGCTGGGTGTGGTGGCGTGCACCTGTAATCTCAGCTACTTGGGAGGCTGAGGCGGTAGAATTGCTTGAACCTGGGAGGTTGAGGTTGCAGTGAGCCAAGATCGCACCACTGCACACTCTAGACTGGGTGACAGAGTGAGACTCCATCTCAAAAAAAAAAAAAAAAAAAAAGTAATAATAATTAATTTTTGAAAAAGAAAGTAGTAGAACTAGAATTCAAACTTAAGGCATTTGATTCTTAATTCTGCACCCTTAAATTTGCAGCTTAATACAGAAAGGAAATCTATAGCTAAGGAAACTGAGAATCAGAGACAGCAGCTCAGTTGCTCCAGGTGGCACAGTTAATAAACAGCTATACCCAGCCCAAGTCCGTGTGATTCCCTCAGATTGGGCTATTTTCTTCATAGCACTTGTTTCAAGAAGGGAGTACGTCCATTTAATGATAAAAATGAAAACAACAATAAAAAAACTCCGTTGCTCCAAAAAAATAAATAAATAAAACAAACAAAAAAACCCTGTTGCTCCTTGTGTTTGCTTATTCTTTTAAGCTGGCCCTGCCAAAAGACTAAATATTTTTGCTTCCAAGGTAAAAGGCTTGGTGGCAATAAATCAGTGTACATAGGTGTGCCTCACTGTACATTAGCATTTCCCTGAAATGGTGCAAGCTTTTTTTTTTTTAATTCAATCATTGTTTGTGCACATTTTGAAGAAGTTTATCTTCCTTTATCAAGGCTCTTAGCAGCTGCCTCCCACACTTGTTTCTTTTTTTTTTTTTCCTTTGCTTTCCCAGCTTCTCTAAATACTATTTTTTTTTTTTTTTTTTTTTTTGAGACGGAGTCTCACCCAGGCTGGAGTGCAGTGGCATGGTCTCGGCTCACTGCAGCCTCCGCTTCCTGGGTTCCAGCAATTTTCCTGCCTTAGCCTCCTGGGTGGCTGGAATTACAGGCGCATGCCACCACATCCACCTAATTTTCTATTTTTTAGTAGAGACGTGGTTTCAACAACCATGTTGGCCAGGCTGCTCTCAAACCCCTGACTTCAGGTAATCCACCTACCTCGGCCTCCCGAAGTGTTAGGATTACAGGCGTGAGCCACTGTGCCTGGCCACTTCTTTAAATACTTAATGATCAATAGTACTTCTAGAAAATACTGGCTTGAAATGATCATTTGTGCTATTTACTGATTAAAAAATAGCAATATTTCCACCTTGGGCAGCATCAGGTCTGCTTGCTGCCCCAGGTTGGTCACTGGTAATTGTGTTTTCTTCCTCTGTCCCTCCATGTCTGTCACTCTTTAGGCAGATAACTCCCGCGTTGGAGGTTTCCTCCTACATAAAAAGGGATCTGATTAAATGAGCCGATGTCCTCCTGATACCCTAAAAATCTTTGGTTCTGGAATTAGCGGCTAGCAGAGGTTAGCTCTGTCCTTACCCCGGCCCCCATGACTGGCCTCCCTTCCCCAGGCCAACTAGTGTCAGAAAGAATCAACCAGCAGCACAATAAATAATTGATCTTCAACATGTGCTTCTAATTCAAATAAAGGGCATTTAACCACAGTGAGTATCGCATGTGACTGAAGTATTTTATGTGGAAATTTGAAGATTTCTGATAACTTGCTGTAAAGAAGTTTTCACAGTGACTAAATCTCCAGGGGTTCTTTCTATCTCAAGTTCAAGTTACTTAGACAGTGATTAAAGACCTTTTATAGGCCCCTGTGGTAAATGATAGCATAGAGGAAAAAAAAATAGTATTCGTTGGCCATGTAATTTAGCAAGACTTAATCTATCTGTTTGAGTTTTCATCCATCAGGCTTGCTGAAATACTTTAAATAATTAACCTGTTTCTCTGCAGCCTGAAGTGTCCCCAGAGTTTCCATTCCAGGCCTGAGATGAGTGATTATCCAGCACAGATTGCCTTATTTATTTGGAAGACTCTCCATCTCAGTCCAGCTGCTTTTTCTTGGGACAGCAGACAGACCCTGGACACGGTATCCTTTTACGTTACAGTATTTACAAAGTAGAATAAATCAGTGAGATCCAAGAGCAAAAGGCTACAGTTTATTTTATTCACTTTATTTTTGTTTTTTTCTACTGTCCCTGCTAGGTGCTCAGCAACTGAATCTATCGAATTTCAAAACATGTAGAGGTGTCGACGTAAGTCTCCAAGCTCCGCACAGAGAATCCCAAACCACAAGTTTGGACATTTCCAAGGAAAGAAGCACAGGGTGGCAGGATGAGGCAAGAGGCTGCTTACTCCAAGCCAAATCTCATGACCCAACCGCATAGTCATAAGAGGAGCGCGTTCAGTTGCTTTAGGAAACCAAGAGCAGTGAAAGAAACACTTGGGAATTTACTGGTCGATAAAGTTTTTCTGATCGAAGAAAAGCTACAAAGTAATGCAGACCAAGGATGGTTTCTGGGCAGCATCATGATTATGTATTTTTAGGAAAATGCCCCTTCTAGGGGACCTTACTTGCTGTCTGCCCACAGATTTATCTGAACTGAATCTCGGTTACTAGTTTTTGCTTTCAAAGACCTCCTATCTAGGGGAACATTTGAAAAGAATTTACCAAGCACTTCCCTGCTGCATAATCTGTCTGTGTGTTCTGTGTTGACGCCAACTTGCATTTTACATGTGAAGCCAAAAGCTCTCTTCTCGGGAGCCTGGGTCATACTGCTCCTTTAAAAATGAAAGTGAGAGAGAGAGAGGCCACGCTGATTTTAGAATTGAGTCAGGGCTTTGTGATTTATAGAGTACCCAGGGTGAATAGGCGTGGTTTCTAGATATCCACAGGCAAATCTTACCCTAAAAGACACAGGACTTTGCACACGCCTTGCAGAACATTCGGAACAGAAGAATCAAGACTTGTAACCGATGAGACTCATAGATAGAATATATTAAACTGAGTAGAATCTGGTGCCTAATAATTTACATAAAAGTGGCCCAGAGAATCTACTAAGCACATGTCCTGGCCAACTCAGAAATTAGGAAATACAAATATTTAAAGAAAAATCTGTGTGTATCTGAAATCCTCTCAAATATTCTAAATGGATGCAGTTTGGTCTTGGTAAGGGATAGAGGGCCTGAGACAGTATTAGCAGAGTTTTATTTTTTTGCCCAAGTTGTGCAGTGCCTGCTTCATCAAGGCTTCTGTGGATTTTAGACCATTCACCCTTAGTGAAAGTCCCAATAAAACACGGAATGTAATTATGTTGGGGGGAAGAAAGAAGCAAAAGAGCAGGAGGCCTGGTTAATCCTTTTATAAAGGTAGAAAGAAAGAAAAGGAAGGAAGGAAGGAAAGAGAGAGAGAGAGAAAGAAAGGAAAGAAAGAGAGAGAGAAGAAAGAAAAAGGAAAGAAAGAAAGAAAGGGAAAGAGAAAGGAAAGAAAGAAAGAAAGAAGAAAGAAAGAAAGAAAGAAAGAAAGAAAGAAAGAAAGAAAAGAAAGAAGGAAAGAGAGAGAAAGAGAAAGGAAAGAAAGAAAGCTATTTCCACAGTGATTGACTTCATCAACTGTCATGGACAAGCACAAGTTGGACCTAAGTTGTGCATCATTTTTTTTTCCTACCAGCCTTGTTTCCTGGATAATTTCCCTTAGATATATTGCTCACTGTGTCAATTATAAATCATATTTATTTTCACTCATGAAAAAGACGTCTGGAGATATGCAATCTAAGGCTGCAGTCTTTCCTACCTTTCTAGTTTCCCTTGTGGGGGTGTCCTTGATTTGCATTCTTACAAGGTGGCTTCAAGAACATAAGCTACCAAGTTAGAAGTCCAGATGGAGAGAAGGGTGAGCTGGGAGAGGAACAGGGCATCTGCCAGCCAAGTCAGCTTAAAAGCTTTCATAAAAGCCGCACCCAAAGATTCCTGCTAACATCTCATGTGCCAGAACTATGCCAGTTAACCCTACCCTCCAGCAACCTGCATCGGGACTGGAAATACAGCTGTAATTTTTTTTTTTTTTTTTTTTTTTAACCCGAACACATTGTTTTCCAATTAGGAATTTGTTAGGGAAAAGAAGATGATTGGAGAGTCGACGAAATGGAAGTTTAAAATATCCAGCTTACTATGTTATTGTGGGGATTAAATCTATGCGTAAATCACTTGATAATACTCACTAATCTGGTGGCATATGAAAATAATATTTCCTTCTCTCTCCCTAGTCTTACTCACTTCTCCAGGGCCCTGTTCAGAAACCAGAGCACATAGTGGAGCAATACCTTGATGCCACAATTTGTTTTTTATCTAATTAACTTCACTGAATAATTTCATTTTGGGGGAAAAAGTAGATGGCATAAGAAAAAATACTCACCCAACTTCTCGTTATTGGTAGGGCATTTGAAACTAGAATTCCATTTTACACAGAACCTGCTTGTGATACTTACAGAAACAACCAACTTTTATTTCAGATAAGATATACCTGTTCTACAAGCTTTAAAAAAAAAAAAAAACATAAAAATGCTTTACAATGCTGCCTATGTTCCATTTATACGAAGCAGCATTCTTATTTTTGGTGCATGGTACCCAATGCTGACCGCATCCGCAAAGATAACTTATACCACTGAAAATACAGGTATATGTACACACTTTTTGCATTAAGATCTTTATTATTAAGTAACTTACTGGGGTTGTCAAGTATGTTATAAAATTACACAGATAATTAGAGATAAATATCACATAGAAATGCTGATTTTACATTCTCTTCTGAGTATAAGCATTTGATTATAGAGGCTCAGAGCACAACAAAATGTATTTCACGGGACACTGATGCCCCATTCTGATATTGACAAGGCAAACATTAGCAGTAGCGGACTCAACAAAGCAAAGCAAGGTGACATGAAACTATATGTAGGTCAAAGGTAAAACAAGCTAAAAGATTTTTAAGTGTTTTTGTCTATTGTCATGGTGACTGTTTTCTACTTACAAGATTGCAGTACTCTAATTTAGCCAAGTAATTGCTGCTGTACAATCCAAATCTACGGTGTGCATAATTTTTTAAATGGAGTGTGCATTCCTCAAGCAGGACTAAAAATCATCTTACTTGGGTCTCTAATATTAAGCTTCAGAACAGTTTTGCAACTTTTGACATGAACAAATCTCTTATCCATAAAACAACAGGAATAAAAGATTGCACATGTGCATTTAAAAAGTAATTTTATTACTCCCAGGCCAAAAAAAAAAAAAGCAAAAAACAAAAAAAACGAGGGAAAAGGAAGGAGAAAGGGAAGGATGGGGGAGGAGGGAAGAAAGGAAAGAAAAACAAAAAAAGAAAAAAAAAAGAAAAGAAACAGAAAGGCACTCTATCTACCTATACCTATATATTTTACTTTTATTTATAATCTTGGACTATGTGATTTGGTTCATTCACTTGTGTGTTTTAATTTAAATTGAGAGAGAGAGAAAGAAAGATTTTCCAGTAAAAGCAAAAACTGGGTGTGTGTCTCTGTGTGTGTGTATTTAAATGAAATAAATAATAAAAACTGTGCCACATACTTATTGCCAGTGCAGCAACAATGTAAAACAGACACAAAACACAAAGAATTCTGAATGTACCTAATATTTCTTTGATTTATAAAGTTTAAAGTGACTCTACTCATAGGCCAGTGGGTGTGGGCTTAAAGTAATCATGATTAACATCTTTTAACATGAAGGTAGAGTATACAACTTTATCTCATGTTATAAAATTTAAGAAATTTCATTGTACTCAGATTATCCACCTACTGTGCATTAAAATCACTTTAATTGAATTCTATCTCACAAAAATCCTTCATTTAAATGGTTGTTTCAAGTTCAATAAAAGGGATTCTTGCAATCCACATCTTGAGTCATTTGTGTCTTGTACGGTAACCAAGACAAGAAGCATACATAACTGCTTCTGGGCACAAATAAGTATCTTCCTCCCCTCCCCCCAAAAAGGTTCTATCCTTTATGTAGCAGCCAAAGTTGCAATCTTTCGGCACTAGCAAGCTAGCAACAGTTTCTCTCCAAGGGTCTGAGAATGTTTCTCGCTACTAACCATCCCCTCACCTCATCTATATGATCCTGTCCTTTGGTCACGTCCTGGAAGAAGGGGGGACATGAACATAGAACCTCCCCTTCTCAGAGAACCTAGCAAGGTCATGGTTGCCTTATTTCTGGTCTCCATTTGTTGGAGTCAACCAGAGACTTTAAGAGAGAAATGCTACTCTAAATACTGTTAACTTTTCTTCTGCCTCATCAGTTAGAGAAAAAATCGCTTCTAGCTCTCATTGATCACTACCTGGACAAGTGGCAGTGGAATTGGTGGCGTGGACAATTTCTTACCGCCACTAGCTATGCTCACTGAAACGAAGACTATCCAAGTGGCAAACCTAGTGACTTGAACTGGTGAGCTGATTTCACAGTTACATTTCTCAACATTACAGCTTACTGAATGCATCTTTTGCATATCTTGGTTAGATATCATACTTTTTATAGCAAATCTTCATTGTATTATCAATGTTGACATATTTAAAAATGTATTATTTATGCTGCCTTACTTGTCTTTTCATTTTTATTTATTCTAGCCTCCTTCCTGCCTTCATATCCCCATATTTGAATACTACCCCTCCAACTGAAGATACAAGTATATAAGATAATAAAAAAGATACATTTTAATCAATTAGGCTTCTTAATAGCATTCTTAATTCAAAATTGGCTAACAAGAAAAATTTTAATAATCGAGAACTATGGAATTTTTAGATTATCTTTTACCAAGTTTAACTTACTCTACTTACCCAGCATCATCATAAAACATAGCTATAACACTTTCAAAAAAGCCATGTTTACGACGACTTGCCTACGGTGATTGGCTGGAAGATAAAATGATTAAGTGGTAGCCCTCATAATCACAATTTAGGACTACATTTGGGATTCTACAGAGATTCTGTTTAAAGTCAGGAGAGCTTTCTGATAAGGTGCTTCTCTATACTCATGTGTGGCAGAAGTGGTGGTTTCCTCAGGATTTTCACAGCTGCTGACAATGGCAACGGCACTAAATGACCTTCGTCTCGCCTTGGTGTCTGATGTGCAGGATCCTCGAACTGGTGGTGCCTTTTCTATGTGAAGCTGCTGGTCTTTCCAGTCCAATTGCTTGGCACTGCAAAAGGGGGCATATACTTCCACACTTCCTTCAAACTGTAAGCAGTTCACTTTGTAATACTTCCTCTTAACTTCCAAGACATCATTAAACCTATGGCCCCAGAGAATTTCTCGGGGAACATAGGAGCTTCTAGATTGGTGGGATGTTCCAGTGGAATCGCCAGTATAGATAAATGTCACCAAAATCTCAAAGTTATCTTTGGCTACTGCTTTGCGGTCAAGGGCATACAGAGGGCTCTCATGGTCAATTTCATGGACAATAGTTACTGGGGTGACCAGGATGATTTGGTCATTGACTAATTTGAGGTCTTTAAATGCCATTGTCATCCTCCCTTCACTGTCTTCTGTGTAGCGGAGAAGTTGGGCTCTAACTGTTCCTTCTACCACGTGGTTTGGCCGAAAATCACCAATGCGCCACATGAGGCAAAGCTTCCCATCTCTCATGCCTATAAGTGCAAAGTAGCTGAAACGAATAGTTTGGGCTCTCTTTCGAGCAGTTGCCATTTTGGCCAAGGCAGCTCCAATGATAAAGGTATTTATGATGCAACTTAAGATGGACTGGAGGATCACCATGAGCACGGCCACAGAGCATTCTTCAGTAACACAGCGATAACCATATCCTATGGTGGTTTGGGTCTCAAGGGAGAACAAAAAGGCCCCTGTGAAAGAATGGACGTTGTCAACACAAGGTGTGATGTCTGGATCATTTAATAGATCGCCATGATGAAGGGCTATGAGCCAAAAGACAGAGCCAAATATCAACCACGAGAGAATGTAAGATAAAGAAAATATCACAAACATATGGCGCCACTTAGTGTCCACAAGAGTGGTGAAGATGTCAACCACATAGCTTCCCCATTCTCCAAAAATGTGCTTGAAGTAGACATTACAGCTGCCATCTTTGTGAAGCAATCGTCTTCTTGCTCTTCTCTTCTCAGCTATTATGTGCTCTGGTGGGTAGCCTGGGTATTTTGCGTCCACATTGACAATATGATAGCTGCTGCCGTAATAGCTCATTCTTTGCTGTGCCCTTAGGGATCCAGGTGAATTTTGTGGAAGTAAGAATTCTAGACGTGTTGTTATTTCTTGGTTTGGGTTTTCAGTTAGAACCTAAACAACAACAAAAACACACTTTTTAGCTTTTGATGTCCACCTTTACAGAAATTTGCCAACTTTGGAGCAGTGTCATACCATCTAAAATAGCTATTACTTCATCTGAACATTAGCGGTACAGTATTGATTACTCATTTCAGTTTAGAATTCAACCAGTCATTATAGAGGCAAAATATGCAATTAGAGAAAATAACATTTTTATATATGAATAAGGCTTGAGTAAACACTATGATTATCCCAAATGATGCCTCACTAACTTTTCTGACCTGATATAAAAAAAAAATTCTGCTTTATTTTTGTAAACTCTTCTTGCATGAGGGTATTTAGAAAACAAAGTAATTGCTGATATGAAAAGGCAAAATACCATTCAGATATGTGTCTAGCAGTCATAAGCTTCCTAACTGTTTAAATCAGGTTTTTCCTTAAAAGAAGGATGCAATAAAGAGTTTCTAC
Source organism: Piliocolobus tephrosceles (assembly GCF_002776525.5). NCBI lineage: Eukaryota > Metazoa > Chordata > Mammalia > Primates > Cercopithecidae > Piliocolobus > Piliocolobus tephrosceles. Next base: position 63,731,908 of record NC_045449.1, on the reverse strand, counting down.
TTTCATGTCATAATGTAACTTTCATAATCGTTACTGTTGTAATAGGTAATCCCTCACCTTCAGCACCTGGCGCTTCTTCTCTCTTCCACGGAGGCTCTTCTTCCTTGTGTACGTCCCAGGACAAACAGAACTGAAGGGGCACTACTTCACATTAAACCCATTTCCCCCTAGCTCCAGCTTTAGTCTTGAAAGAAAAGAAAAAAAAATGCATCTTTCTTAACCTCAGTGGAGCTAAAACTACTCCCAGGTAAGCTTTCAGAAAGGTGTAAAATTGCCTCTGCCTTTGTCTCATAACATCCATCCTTTTTTTTTTTTTTTTTTTTTTTTTGACACTGGCAGCTCTTCTCTTTCCTTCTGAATAGAGTCCCAAAAATTTGCCAAAGTTGCTAATCTCGTTTCCCTCTTAAAGGGAGCACACTACAGCTGAACCCTTCTCTCTGGCTTTTCAATGCTTTCCTGATACTTTCACAGATGTCCTTAGGCAAAATAATTTTTCTCCTTCCAAATTCAGTCTTGAAAAGATCAAGGCAGAACATGCAGCTCTTAACATTTTTAGCATCCATGGTATAATAGGCCAATGGATGTCCCAGCTCAAGTCAAAGTGAAATTTAAAACTGCAACATCAAAATCATCTTGAGTTACTCCTATGCAAAACAAAAGAAATAGAAGTATTGTAGCCAATTTTAATAGCTTAGTAACTATTAGCATATGGGTTTTACACAGTCTACCTGTGCTAGATGGGATGAAGGGAGTACAATGGGGAGACTTTAGGGAATCTTGCCTCTCTAGTGCATAGAAAATGCACTATGAAAATACTATTCCTGACTTAACGACCCCTTGGAACGAACCAGGGAAATTCATCACTAAATATGTGTTGAGCACCTTCTCTGCTGCAAAAGGACAGAAAGAGTTAACTTCTCTCCAGTGAAAAAGAATCAATTTTCTTTTCCTTCAGGGATCAGGCCCACTTTACAATAAACTCTTTGTTTAATGCACCACTTACAAGGATGGACTCCGCTTAAAGCCAGAAACTCCTGTAAGGCATGTATGGGTTTATCTCTGTCCTCTACCTGCCTGTCGGCCACTTCACTCAGCCATCATCCAGATCAGTTTTGATCTGCTACATCCTCTCCTTTCTCAGCACTTCAACCAGTTTCGGGGGGAATCAACTGCATAATTCCCGGACGTGACCTAGGGCTGCGAAAATGCTTACTGGACGGTTCAATGTAAAATATTTCCACAAATTTTGTCCACAATAACCACCATGCTTTGGAGGTTACCATCTGTCTGACTTGTCATTGAACGATACTTTACAAACAGAAGAAGCTGATGTATGGTTCTCAGTGTCCACTCTCTCAACTGGTCATAGGAGGCATGAAAATGGGATGAAGTATAATCAAAGGCCCATGTGATTTCAAATTAAAAAGCAGATATGGAGGGCCGGGTGCGGTGGCTCAAGCCTGTAATCCCAGCACTTTGGGAGGCCGAGACGGGCGGATCATAAGGTCAGGAGATCGAGACCATCCTGGCTAACATGGTGAAACCCCGTCTCTAATAAAAAAAAAAAAAAAAAAAAAACTAGCCGGGCGAGGTGGCGGGCGCCTGTGGTCCCAGCTACTCGGGAGGCTGAGGCAGGAGAATGGCGTGAACCTGGGAGGCGGTGCTTGTAGTGAGCCGAGATCGCGCCACTGCACTCCAGCCTGGGCGACAGAGCGAGACTCCGTCTCAGAAAAAAAAAAAAAAAAAAAAAAAAAAAACTTTACCCTGGGCCTGGAAGCTGCCAGGTGGGTGGTGAATAACTCCTCCCTTCTCAGGCCCAGTTCCAAGACTCAAGACCACTTGCACCACCAGCCTGCATCAGCAAGATAGCAGAAACACGAAGACAGGAGCCGGAAGACACGTATCTGCTGAAGACCGAGAGAGAGGCCGTCCTGCTATTGCATAGCAGTTATATCAGACTAAGACACTTCCTGTTTACAGGAGACTATATAAACCCTTGCCCCGTACTCATTTGGTGCTGACGCCATTTTAGGCCTCAGCCGGTCTGCGCCCAGGCGCTCATTAAAACAGCGTGTGGCTCAATACCGCCTTGTGGTGTTTGTTGGCGCGCTCTTGGGGTTCGAACTGATACAACAGCCTTGCAGCTATTTCATTGATTTAAAGGTTTTTTTTTTTTTTTAATTGCAAATGAAAATTACTATCAACTATCATTATAAAGCTGTAGAATATAAAGTTCAAAAGAAAACGCTGAATCAGGTAAGGTCTCTTCTGCCATATAATAATGACAAAGGTAGTAAAAGCACAGCCATTTGTTCGCTTAGAAATGACTTAGAGTTCTTTTATAGATGAGGCTAGAGAAGAAGCAGTGCCCTCAGGATGGTGAAGCGTTTCCTCAGAATGCCATCAACGTTTATTGAATGCGCACAGACACTGAGGAAAGCAGCCAGCGACTCCCTGATTTACTTCATCCCACGGGGAGGACTGAGAGAGGGGAAGGTAGAAGGGACAGTAACCCCAACGCTGATAACCACTTTTCTCGTATCTTACTCATTGTCTTAAGCTCAGATGCAGAAACATTTCTTAAGCTACTGTGACTAGCAGGATCTGCTTTTAGGCCTCAGCTTTCTAAATCTTTGTATGTATTTAAGGAGAAACTTTTAATAATTTAGCACATTTCAAATAAGCTATACACAGCAAGGAACATTCTCAGCATAACATGCACATCCTGTTTATTTGTCACCGTTTCCAGTACACAAAAGCGTCTCAATTAGACTCATCAATTTTGAAACAATTCCTCTGCCATTTTGCCACCTCCTCTCAAAGTCAGCAACTTACTAGGTAAACTTCTCTTGTAGATTGCTCTTCAAAGGTAAGCTCAAACCGAGGGTACTATACAGTGGTTAAGACACTGGTGATAAAACTGGATCTTTCCTCTAGCATCTACTTAACATAATATATTAATATGAATTGTGTGCTTTGTATACTTTGAGATGCACCACAAAAAAGGTCTAAAATTTCTTCAAAAAATCCAGTTCTGAATGGCTGTGGTCTTTGAGGTAACAAGTGCCCTCTTTACCATGTAAAGGACCTGAGGTAGCTAACACATGAAGTCCTCAGTATTCAAGTTACTTTCCTGACAACTATAAGATGAGATAAGTTTTGGTGGAAATTTGAGAGCTGATGGGGTGGAGAATAGAAGAGATGGATGGCCTAATTCTGTATGCAGGTCATTGCCTTTGAAGACAGGCTTAGGTGGAGCTCTGAGGGAGGGGGAGGAGACAGGGAGGATGGGACCCAGGGTAGGTGAAGTGTAGGCCAGTAGAGGAAGGTGCAGTTGGATGGTACATTTGGGTGCTGAGAAGCAAAGAGAGAGAGGGGTATTAAGAGTTAGGACAATGCCGGGCCAAATTAGGCTATGTGGCTATTTTGCTCAAAACCTGTTTTACAACTTTTTGCCTTTGCCCTAGAATTATGCAGGAGCCTGAGGCCTGGAATCCTCCTAAGACATTCAGACCCCCTTAAGTGGAGCTCTTCATTTGGCCACTGAACTCTTGCTTTACCCAGAACCTACTAGATAACTGTCCATGCTTCTCCAAATACTCCCTGACTCTCTAACTTAAGTTTCTCCTTTGGTGACAAGTCAATGGCATTCTCAGGTTTTCTTCTCATCCCCAGAGCAAGTTGTCCTACACCTTTTCTTCCCTTTCTGTTCTCTTCTCCCTCTCAACTCTAACCTCTAACCCTAATCCACCATTTTGGTGAATGTGGATTTTCTCCCTCTCCTGCTATAACTCTACAGTTTCTCCTCCTGAATCAGTATAAGAAAACCTTGTGCCAGTTTGCTATAGAAAGGGGTTATAATATGTTATGAGGAAACAACTAAACTGAAAGCTGGAGCTGGAAAGAAATCCAGTGTAACAGCATCACTAGTAACATCTGGAGATCCTGTTTCTAGCCCAGTTTTTCCTTAAGTAGTATCTACATCCTGATTATAAATCGTACCTCTCCCCAAATGTTGCTCTGTTTTATAAAGAAGTAGGAGAAATGTGGAATCTGGGATTACGTTTCTCCATGGTTCTGGATCTCAAGATTGCACCAAAACAATATAAATTGTAATTTTAAGTTATCTAGTTTAGAAATCAAATTCCCTTAATATTAGTTTGGTGCAAAACTTAAAACCACGATTTATTTTGCACCAATCTAATGAATAGTCTAAAATAAAACGGTTTTCGGTATTGCAGAGAAGGCCTGAATTAGGAGGCAGACCCCAGTTCCAGGTCTGCCCTCAACTTCCTGAGCATCTTGTAGAAGTAACTTCTCTGAGCCTCATGGTCCTCATTCATGAAATAAGGTTATGATACCTGTGTCACCACATTACTGTGAAGTTTGAATGAGATAATGAATGGGAAGCCACCTTTTAATGGGTCAGATGCACAGGAGTCATTCAATAATTATTGCTTGAATCTGAACCCCACTGTCAAAGGCATTCAAACCAGGGGACTCCATCTTGGAATAGGAGCTGGGTAAAATGACGCTGAGACCTACTGTGTTGCAGCCCCAGGAGGTTAGGCATTCTTAGTCAACAGGATATTTACAGTTAAAAGAATAAGTTAATCATGTTTACTGAACAGACCTACGACCTAACAGACCCAGGAAATGTCCTGATGTCCTGATATCTTAAGAACAAAAGCGGCCGGGCGGGGTGGCTCAAGCCTGTAATCCCAGCACTTTGGGAGGCCGAGATGGGCGGATCACGAGGTCAGGAGATTGAGACCATCCTGGCTAACACGGTGAAACTCCGTCTCTACTAAAAAAAAAAAAAAAAGAAAACTAGCCGGACGAGGTGGCGGCGCCTGTAGTCCCAGCTACTCGGGAGGCTGAGGCAGGAGAATGGCGGGAACCCGGGAGGCGCAGCGAGCTGAGATCCGGCCACTGCACTCCAGCCTGGGTGACAGAGCGAGACACCATCTCAAAAAAAAAAGAACAAAAGCATTCTTAAACTAAGAATCAGTTTCGCTTTAAAAATAATAATATAGATTCTTGCAGAAGACTGTAGTTACACAAAAATTAATAATCCTTTGTCAAAAGCTCTTGTAGAAAATCACATCTCCCCCATGATTTTTTTCCTTTGTTATCTTATATATATATAAAAGCATTGCACCCAAAGTGGGCATGTTCCTCTATCTGGTTTTTTGAATGCTCTGCCCTGTCTATGCAGTACCTATTCTTTATTCTTTCATTCCTCTGTTTTCTATTTTTCTTTTCTTTGAGACGGAGTCTTGCTCTGTCTCCAGGCTGGAGCGCAGTGGCGTGATCTTGGCTCACCGCAACCTCCACCTCCCGGGTTCAAGTGATTCTCCTGCCTCAGCCTCCCAAGTAGCTGGGACTACAGGTGTGCACCACCACGCCCAGCTAATTTTTTTTTTGGATTTTTAGTACAGACGGGGTTTCACCATGTTGGCCAGGATGGTCTTGATCTCTTGACCTCGTGATCCACCTTCCGTGGCCTCCCAAAGTGCTGGGATTACAGGTGTGAGCCACGACACCCAGCCCATTCCTTTGTTTTCTTAATAAACTTTTTTTCACTTTACTCTGTGGACTGACCCCGAATTCTTTCCCGCACAAGATCCAAGAACCCTCACTTGGGGTCTGGATCAGGACCCTTTTCCAGTAACACCATGAGAGCTGAGTTTCATCCTCTGTAGAATATCAGAACACTTGCTTTCACTCTCTCAAAGGGTGCTCCACTGGCAGAGAGCATGTGGTTCCCAGCACATATTTCTATCTAAGCTCAGAAATGGTACCATTGTTTCCTACCACAAAGCAACCTGGGTTACTTTTCTGTCCTTCCACTAGTTCCTCAAAGCCCCAGAGATAAGGTGACTTTTATTTCTTTCCTCTTTTTTTTTTTTTTTTTTTGAGATGGAGTCTTGCTCTGTCGCCCAGGCACCGTGGCGTGATCTCAGCTCACTGCAAGCTCTGCCTCAGGTTCACGCCATTCTCCTGCCTCATCCTCCCAAGTAGCTGGAACTACAGGTGCCCACCACCACGCCCAGCTAATTTTTTTTTTCTTTTTTAGTAGAGACAGGGTTTCACAATGTTAGCCATGATGGTCTGTATCTCCTGACCTCATGATCCGCCCTCCTTGGCCTCCCAGAGTGCTGGGATTACAGGCATGAGCCACTGTGCCCGGCCTTTTTTTCGAAACAGGGTCTTGCTCTGTCACCCAAGTTGGAGTGCAGTGGTGTGATCAGAGCTCACTGCAGCCTCAATCTCATGGGCTCAAGCCATCTTCCCACCTCAGCCTCCCAAGTAAGTAGCTGGGACTGTAGATATGTGCCACTATGCCTGGCTAATTTTTAATTTATTTTTAGAGACAGGGTCCCGCTGTGTTGCCCAGGCTGGTCTTAAACTCCTGACCTCAAGCAGTCCTCCAGCCTCAGCCTCCCAAAGTGTTGGATTACAGATGTGAGCCACTGTGCCCAGCCAACTTTCCTTTCTTTTTACAACCATCACTACATGGGAGATCTCCTGCTCCTTGTTGTCAACACACATATCTGAACAGACACACAAACACACACCCATCTATCCAACTCAGTTTAAAAATGTTATTACTATTTACTCCTTTGCTCTGTATTACTTTAGGAACGAGCCTAAAGGAGACAGGACTGACAAGATTGGCAAAGTTGACAGGTTAAAGAAATCCACAAGGTGTTTATCATGCTTATTCTTTGTCTTAAATGGTGTGTACATGTTTTACTAAGAGGGTTCTGAAACTTTCTCTTATTCTTATCTTGAAAATCACCCTGCCCATCCCTGTCTTGGGTGGATGTTAGCCCAAGTTGCTTAGATTTTTTACCTTGAGCTGGATCTGGGTTGGCAAGGAAGTCAGATAACATGGGATCTGATGTTCCTTTAAAAGACCACAGCTCAAGTCTCTTTTCGTTGTATAAGGAAAGCACTTCCCCCAACAGCCTCTACATTCCCCATGGGAATATTTGCTACTAATTATTTTCATTCTTGTTTTCTTTTCATTCATTAAAAAAAAAAAAAAAAAAAAAACTCGAGTTCCTACTATGTTCCATCCACTTTTAGGCACTGGAAAACAGAATTGCAGCATCTTGGAGTTTACATTGGAGAAGCGGGTATCAACAAACATGAAAGCAATACAAAGGGAAAATTTCTGATAGTAATGACTATCATGGAGGACACAAAATAAAGTGCTACTATGGAGAAGGGCCTGGAGCAAGGAGGGAGGTTATGATTGAACCGGGCCATCGGAGAAGGTTTGGTCCAGGGCCTGACACTCAAATTCAGAGTGAGCTCTTCATTCCTAGCCTGAGGTTAAAATGCTCTCAACTCAGACCTTGCTCCCTATCTTGTTTTGTTTGTTTGAGGTACAGTCACTATCTGGTTGTTAAGGCTCTCACTATTTATAGGTATAATTTGGCTGCAGCCTCCCTCTTTCTAATCTAACTTTAAGACCTGGTTCTCGTAAGAAGTTATCATTACAGGAACGCATCTGCATTTTATCATTGCATGCAGGCTTTCCAGATCTCTCACCTGGCTTCACCTGGTTTACATAACAGCCTTTCAACTCATTTATTGCCTCTTTCATCCAGAGTGATCATTTCTAAACCTGAAATGTAAGTATCTCTCCTCCTGCTACCATGGGTACAGTCCAAGCTCCAGAATGTGGTCTAACAGCAGAATAGTCAAAGGGCAGGAATATGAAGATCAAAGACTTGGATTCTCATTATTATTATTATTATTATTTTTTTGCCACATCTTAGCTGCGTGGAATCACCACCTGTAAGCCTCGTTGTATTTATTTAAATCAAGGGGACAACAGTCGATTTATCTCAAAATGTTTTTCCGAGGATTAAATGACATAAAATGAAAGTGCATAATAGCTAACACCTGGGAAGCTGTCTTTTATTTATAGTCATCCTTATCCCTTAACTTTAATAAATCTCTCTCCTCTGACAGCTTATCATACAGGCCTTATCTAGTCTGGGAAAATGCATATCCAAGCTATAATCTGAAAGAGGAAGAGGAATTAACTGCACAAGAAGAGGAAGCAAAAATGTTTTCCAGGCAAGAGAAAACAGTATCTGCAAAGGCTCCATGACTCAAACGTGCACAGGACATGCTTTCCAAAGACCTGAATGTGGGCATGGGTTGAAATGGGGGAGAACTGAGGCTAGAAAGAGAAATAGAGCCAGAGCATAAAATACCTCATAGGTAAAGATTTGGGTCTTTCTCCCAAGTACAGTGAAAGCTATTGAAGTATTTGAACCAAGGGCATTGCGTGATAACTGTCGCATTTGAAAAAAATCATGCTGGCTGTCCATTGGAAAATCAGTTGGGGAAATTTAAGAGCAGAAGGAGGGAGGTAAACCAGAAAGCTCTTTCAACAGTGAGGTAAGAGATGATCATGACTGGGATGAGGATGAGGCCAGGGAAGATATCAGAAGCCACCTCTCACACGGTGCTTTCTCACCCTTCAGGTGCAGAAGGGTCACGTGACCTAAGAGTGGCCAATCAGAACTTCACAAACTAGGCTGAATCTTGAGGAAATGAAACAAGAGTTGCTGACTCCTATTATTTAAGGAATGGCAGGCAGTCAAGAGGCCAGTGGTGAAAGAGAGAGGCAAATCACAGCTCCCTAACAGGCAGTCTCTGAGACAAGATTTTTATTTTGCCTTGCCTCTTGTTTCTGCTCAAATCGGATTCTATCTTCTTATATTTGATGCTATAAGCTAAACTGTTATCTTTTCAATAATATTTTCTTCTGCTGCTTGAAAAATAACAACAACAAAAATCAGTTAAAATTTAACTACATGTACCTTTTGAAAAAGTATCCTGGCTGGGCGTGGTGGCTCACACCTGTAATCCCAGCACTTTGGGAGGCCAAGGTGGGTGGATCATCTGAGGTCAGGAGTATGAGACCAACCTGGCCAACATGGTGAAACTCTGTTTCTACTAAAAAAAATACAAAAATTAGCCAAACATGGTGGTGGATGCCTGTAGTCCCAGCTGCTTGGGAGGCTGAGGCAAGAGAATAGCGTGAGCCTGGGAGGCAGAGTTTGCAGTGAGCCAAGATCATGCCACTGCACTCCGGCCTGGGAGACAGAGCGAGACTCTGTCACAAAAAAAAAAAAAAAAAGTATCCTATATGCAAGCATATGATCTCATGGTTCGCCCTTAAATCATCATGCCAACTACCAGCAAGCCCTTTAGTTCACTTCTAAGTAGATATTAAATCTACTCAATTCTCCTTGTTGTCGAAACCACTATGTCTTCAGTGGGTCACGGCAACAGTTTCCTAAGAGGTCTCCTATTTTTGCCCTTCCTACACGTCAATCTATTTTCTGTTCTTTCCTTTTGAGACAGTCTGCCCAGGCTGGAGTGCAGTGGCATAAACTTGGCTCACTGCAACCTCTGCCTAACAGATTCAAGGAATTCTCATATCTCAGCCTCCTGAGTAGCTGGGACAACAGGCACGTGCCACCACACTCAGTTAATTTTTCTGTATTTTTTTTTTTTTTTTCAGTAGAGAAATGTCTAAGCAGCACAATGTTCTCTAGGGGTTTTACTGTGTTGGCCAAACTGGTCTTGAACTCATGGCCTCAAGTGATCTACCGGCCTCAGCCTCCCAAAGTGCTGGGGTTACATGTGTGACCCACTACACCTGGCCCTCTTTTAAAACAAAGTCAAAACATGTCACTCTTTGCTTAAAACTCTCCAGTTTCATTCCATTGCAATTAATTTGCATAATCTGTATGGTAAGCAGATTGATACATCTAAAATCTGGCCACCTCTCTAAAGTACTTCCTACTACTCTTCTCACCGTTCTGTGATAGGTAGAGATCTTCACCATATCTTCTGCTTTCACTAACAAACACAAGGGTCAGAAAACTGCAGTCTGAGGGCCAAATCTGAGTATTGAGTTGTTTCTGTAAATGAAGTTTCATTGGAATACAGCCAGACCATTGTTTAAGGTCTCTGGCTACATATTGTTCCTGAAAATGTTCAGGAAATGCCACCCCAAAATATGCCACTTTGGTAGCTGATTACATTAAACTGGGGTTTCTGTGGGACAACAGATGCAGGCAGTCTTTCTCTGGGATCCCCTTATCTGCCTAGGGACAGATCCTCCAAAAAGAACTTCTCAATTGTCATTGACACCCCTGCCGTCCCCCAGTTTTATCAACCAGAGATTAACTCATATCCAGAAGAGGTAACTGGAAGTTCATGCCACACCCAGACAAACTTTGTCACAGACTGTCACCTCTTCTTCTATGGACCCCATCATCTTTCCCCCAAATCATTTATACCCCCCAACTTGCCTGCATCCCCACTCTCTTCTCTCTTATAAAGTGGGTATAATAAGCGTTTAAGTCTTAACTGGTTTCTTGAGTATTCACTTTTCTTTCCTAGAAAAGAAAATGCACTTGATAAATGCATATACACTTTCTCCTGTTAATCTGTGATATAGTTTGGATATCTATCCCTGCCCAAATCTTATGAATCTCATGTTGAATTGTAATGCCTAATGCTGAAGGTGAGGATGACATGGGGTGGGGTGGTTTGGATCATGCAGACAGATCTCTCATGGCTTGGTGCTGTCTTCATGACAGTGAGTGAGTTCTTGCAAAGTCTGGTGATACAAAAGTGTGTGGCATCTCTCTTCTCCCCAGACACTTCTCTCTCTCTTGCTTGCTTCTGCTTTCACCATGTGCAGTGCTTGGTCTCCCTTCACCTTCCTCCATGATTGTAAACTTTCTGAGGCAACCCCAGAAGCAGATGCGGGCACTATGCTTACTGTCCAGTCTGCATAACTGTGAGCCAATTAAACCTCTTTTCTTTATAAATTACACAGTCTCAGGTATTTATAGCAATGCAAGAACAGCCTAATATAGAAAATTGGTACTGAGAGTGAGGCATTGCTACGAAGACACCTGAAAATGTGAAAGCAGCTTTGAAACTGAGTGACAGGCAGAGGTTGCAAGAGTTTGGAGGACTCAGAAGGTGGAAAGATGAGGGAACGTTGGGAATAGCTTAGTGTTACACGGTTGTGACTAAAATGCCAATGGTGATATGGAAAACGAAGTCCAGGCTGACAAGGTCTCAGATGGAAATGAGGGAAATGAGGAACTTACTGGGAACTGGAGCAAAGGTGACTCATGCATGTTATGCCTTAGCAAATAACTTGGCTGCATTGTGCCTCTACCCTAGTGCCTTCTCTACTAGGGAAGTGTGAACTTTATAGCAATAATTTAGGTATCTGGTAGAAGAAATTTCTAAGCAGTAAATTGTTCAAGATGCAGCATGGCTGTTTCTAACTGCCTATTTTCAGATGCAAGAGCAAAGAAATGACCTAAATGTGGAACTTATATTTAAAAGGGAAGCAGAGTGTAAAAGTTTGGAAAATTTGCAGCCTGGCCACATGGCAGAAAAGAAAAGACTTTTTGGGGAGACAAATTCAAGCAGGCTGTGGAGCAACCACTTGCTAGAGATATGTGCATAGCTAAAAGGGAGCCAAGTGCTAATATCCAACGCAATAGGAAAAAGTCCTCAAAGGAATTTTAGAAATCTTCTAGAAAACCCCTCCCATCACAGGCCCAAAGGACTAGGAGAAAATAATGGTTTTGTGGGCTGGGCCTAGGGCCCTGCTGCTTTGTGCAGACTTGGAATACTGCTGCCTGCATCCAGGTCACTCCAGCTCCAGCCTTAGCTCAAAGGGCCCCAGATACAGCTTGCTTGAGTTGCTGCTTCAGAGAGTGCAAGTCATAAGTCTTGGTGGCTTCTATGTAGTGTTAAGACTGCAGGTTCACAGAATGCAAGTTAAGAGTAGCCTCTTACTTGATTTCAGAGGATGTATGGGAAAGCTTGGGTGTCCAGACAGAAGCCTGCTGCAGGGGTGGAGCCTCCACAGAGAACCTCTACTAGGGAAGTGCAGAGGGGAAACATGGGTTGGAGCCCCCACACACAGTCCCCACTGCGGCACTGCCTAGTGGAGATGTGAGAAAGGGTCACCATCCTCCAGACACCAGAAGAGTAGATCCACCAGCAACTTCCACCTTGTGCATGGAAAGGCTACATGCATTCAGCAACCTGTGATAGTAGTCTCAGGAACTAAACCCTGCAAAGCCACAGATGTGGAGCTGCCTGAGGCCTTATGAATCTGCCCCTTGCACCAGTGTGCTCTGGATGTGGGCCATGGAGTCAAAGGGGATTATTTTGGAGCATTAAGATTTTATGACTGCCCTACTAAGTTTTAAACTTGTGTGGGGCCTGTAGAGCCTTTATTTTGACTAATTTATTCCTTTTGGAATGGGAATGTTTATCCAATGCCTGTTTGTACAATGCCCCCATTGTGTCTTGGAAGTAACTAAGTTGTTTTTGATTTTACAGGGTCATAGGTGGAAGGGATTTGCCTCATCTCAAATAAGACTGTAAACTTTTGAGTTAATACTAGAATAAGTTAAGACTTTTGGGAATTTTGGGGAAGGAATGATTGTATTTTGCAATGGGAGAAGGAAATAAAATTTGGGGTGGGCTAGGACAGAAGTATATAGTTTGGGTATTTGTCCCCACCCAAATCTCATGTTGAAATGTAGGGGGGACCTGGTGGGAGGTGTTTTGATCATTGGGTAGAATCTCTCATGGTGTGGTGCTGTCTTTACGATAGTGAGTTTTCATGAGATCTGGTCATTTAAAAGTCATGGCACGTCCGTCCTCCACTCTATCTCTTACTTGCTCCTGCTTTCACCATGTGATATGCCTGCTCCCCCTTCACTTTCCATCATTTTGTAAGCTTCCTGAAGCCTCCCCAGAAGCAGGTGCTGGCATTGTGCTTCCTGTAGAACCTGCAGAACTATGATCCAATTAAACCTCTTTTCTTTTTTCAGCATTTATTTGTTTATGTATTTTTTTTTTCTTTTTTAAAATTATACATTAAGTTCTGGGATACATGTACAGAACATGGAGGTTTGTTACATAGGTATATATGTGTCATGGTGGTTTGCTGCACTCATGAAACCGTTATCTACATTAGGTATTTCTCCTAGTGCGAAACCTCCCCTAGCCTAGCCCCCAACCCCTGACAGGCCCTGGTATGTGATGTTCTCCTCGCTGTGTTCATGTGTTCTCATTGTTTTCTTTAAAACAGGTTTAAATTACCTAGGTTTTAAATTACCCAGTCTCAGATATTTATAGCAATGTATGAATGGACTGATACAATCTGCCTTTTGTCAGCTTATTTTGTAGACTCAAGTTCTGAACAATCGTAAGTTCTACTGAATTACTAAACTTGAGGCTAGAGGGAAAGTTTTGCCTCTGCTACATCACACAAACTTACAAAGTTGAGTAGCTGCATCAGAGGCCATGTGGTCCACAAAGCCTAAAATATTTACTACCCTAAATATTATCCTAGTTTATTTGAGTCTTTGCAGAAGAGTTTGCCACATCCTGCTCTAAAGCCCAAGTTACTGCCACTGATTAACTTTTTTGTTGGTTAGATTGTTCTGTGAAATAAGTTGTAAACTCCATGAGGGCCATGCTTGTCTATTTACCACTATATCCCTAACAGCTAAAGCAATATGTGATGTATAGGCACTTACTAATTATATTTTGAAGAAATAAATGAATAAATAATTGAATAATACAAAGATGATATTTATCCTCAAGGAAATTTCACCCCTCATAAGGTAATTAGTACTCCTAAAACTACAAAAACATCAGTGCTGACAGTTCTCCAAACACCAATTGTCAATTCCTCCCATTTATCCTACGTGTTCCCTGTTGCAGATACCAGCTCATAAACAGAAAACAGAAAAGTTATACTATTGGTTTTCACTTATCATCTTCCTCAGGACTGATGATAGATCTCAGTAAGAAATTTTATATTATTATTATTTTTTCAACTTTTAGATTTGGGGGTACATGTGGAAGTTTGTTATTCAGGTATATTGCGTGATGCTGAGGTTTGGGGTATGAATGATCCTTTCACCCAGGTACTGAGTATACTGCCCAATAGTTAGTTTTCCAAACCGTGAAGCCCTCCCCACTCTCCCCTGTAGCAGTCCTCTGTGTCTGTCATTGCCATGTTTATGTTCATGAGTATCCAATGTTTAGCTTCCACGAAGTGGAAGTGAGAACATGCAGTATTTGGTTTTCTGCTCCTGTGTTAATTCACTTAGGATAATGGCCTTCAACTGCATAAACGTTGCTGCAAAGGACATGATTTTGTTCTTTTTTATGGCTGTGTAGTATTCCATAGCATATATTGACCACATTTTCTTTTTTTTTTTTGAGGCTGACCACATTTTCTTTATCCAGTCCACCATTGATGGGCCCTTAGGTTGATTCTATGTCTTTGCTATTGTGAATGGTCCCTTTATCAACATGTGAGTGCCTGAAACTTTTGGTGAATGATTTGTTTTCTTTTGAATATATACCCAGTAATAGGATTGCTGGGTTGAATAGTAGTTCTGTTTTAGGTTACTTGAGAAATCTCCAAACTGCTTTCCACAGTGACTGAACTAATTTACATTCCCACCAACCATGTGTAAGCATTCCATTTTCTCTGCAGCCTCACTAACATCTCTTGTTTTTAAACTCATTAATAATGGCTATTCTCACTGGTGTGAGATGGCATCTCATTGTGGTTTAGGTTTGCATTTCTCTGATGCTTAGTGATAGTGAGGATTTTTTCATGTTTGTTGACTGCTTGTATGTCTTCTTTTGAAAAGTGTCTGTTCATGTAAAAGCATTTGATTAAATTTGTTGAGTCTATAATTGAATTACTAGAAATGTGACTCCCCTAATATTAATGTGTGTTGTCATATTGTCACTTTAAAGATGTATTCAAATGTACACTTTCAAACTATTTCTGGAGGTAAGCTAGCTATGTGTGACAGGAGTCTATGAATCTGGTACACCCTCCAATGCAGCAATTCCTTTCCCAGCAATTTTTTCTAAAGAAATTATTATGGATGAATACAAAGACATGACTACATTGGAGGGCTATTTGTAGTGACAAAATCTGGATGTGAATTAGCTGTTTTATAAATGAGAGGTTGATTTCATAGGTAATGGTACAATCATATGATTACTCTATATATAGCCATTAAAAGTAATGGAGTAGAAGAATGACAGGAAAAAAATGTGGGCTTTTTAAATGAAAATAAAAACAAGGCTACAGAAAATCTCATACAATAAATTTTTTAAGTTTAAATATATTTTAAAATGGAGAAAAAATGATATACAACAAAATGTTAATTTTGATGTGATTATCTTTTTCTTCTGTTCACATATTTATATTTTCTAAAATGTAACAGTAAACATGCATGAATTTTGCTGAAAGAAAAACAGGTATTTTCAGTTAATACTTCAAAAAATATTAATTCTGAGGCTTTGTAAAGGGGAAACAAATCAATAGCAATCTAAAAGCATTTATTGACTGTTTTAAAGGCAGCTATAAATAGCCTAGCGAGGCAGACAGTCACATAGACATTTAAAGTCAGACATTGATGCTGTAATTTTTGCTGGAACAATTTACAGAAACAAATATAGTGACATTTAATTCATCTAAGTAAAACCAGATCTCATTTAAAACAAGGAGGTGGGGGGAAGAGGGAATCAGATCACATTTGGCCACTGGAGACCAATTGGGGAAATCATGAAAACAGTGGATAACAAATCGGGGATGAAGCAGAGTTAGCATTAAATGGGCATCAAATGCATTTCCCCTTTTTGGTGCCTCCTTTTGTCTCTTTCCCATTCCAAACCATATTAAACTGTTAATAACTTTATTTCTTGGCTTGTATAACAATGTCTGTTTTAAGAATCTTTCTTTTATCTTAGTATTTTCAATAACTTTGGAAAGAAAATGTTAAAAATTGTGCTGTTTTGCAACTTTCCTACTTTAAGGTCTGTATTGCTAGATGTACAAAACTCAAGTAAATGGTCCTTTAAATGACTGAGTTCTGAGGAGGGCAATTACGTATTCATCATGCAGGTTTGCCTAAATAGCTGTCCCTAGCTAGATATTCATAACCTCAAACTACATATTCATAACCTCCAACACCTCACGTAGATACCCCTACAAGCAGTATAGTATAGCGGTGTTTTTTAAAGTGTAGTCAACTATTTGCTTTCAAATTCTAGGGGAGCATCTTAACACTTGTAGATTCTCGAGTTTCACCCCAATCCTGATTTGGTTGGTCCTTTATTGATTCTTATGTGTTTTCGAGATTGAGACCTAGATTCCGATACATAAGAATTTGAGTTTAAATACCTGCTTGATTGCTAGTAAGACTGTGCGCTTTTGCACCAACTAATCAACCTCTTTGAGCCTCTGTTTGCCCATCTGAAAATGCAGATCAGTGGATTGCTGTGAGGATGAAAAGAAGCTGTGCTTCCAAACCTCCTTTCATACTAGGTAGTATTGTTTAGTTTTTAATCACAGTGCGTGTAGCTATGACTACAGTCTTAGCCAAACCAAATAACGAATGGAAAGTGGAATTATCTTATGCAGATTAATATCATCGTTCAAGTGTAGATCCAAATGGGGAAGAGAGTTAACTGGCATTTTTCCACGACCATTAATTATAAGATTGGCAATTTCCCAGACTTGTTTCAGAATTCTGTTTAGCATCTAATTGCCTTGACCTTCAGGGAGACATGACAGAACTGCCCAAAAGAACTACAAGTATTGCTAAGAATAGAAGTCATTTTGTACTAGTTACCTGCTTTGTGTTTTTCGACAGAATGACAACACTCTTCATGGTGTTTCTAAATGCCAGGTTACCTATGACTAATCTTGAATAGCTCCCATATAGTTTTGTGTGGGAGCTGCTTTGGTTGAACATAACTGTTCATTTCAAAACAAATGTAATTTATGGAAAGCATATGTGTCATGACTTTTGACCTTCTCAAAATTTGGTATTTATGGTATGCCAACAGAAATCCAACTCCTAGCTCTCTGTTGCTCTTTTCCCATTTGTGAGAACTGCCTGCAAACTGTCCTCTTTGGCAATTTACAGGGAGTCTATTTATTAGTCTATTCAATCTGCTGGGAATCACTGAACTCACAGATGTGATTTACTCGTAGACCAGAAACTCCCTGGATAGTGTCTACAGTTTCTTTGACCTTTAAGTGATTGAGTTTCTGTTTTAAGCTGTTGCATTGAAAACTCAGGACATCTTTATTGGAAAGGAAAATAAAGTAAGTGTTATTGGCTGATGGCTCAATTCCCATTTTCCCTGTGGATATAGATAAATTAAGAAGGCCTTAATATATAAGACAGAAGATCTTCCTAGGAAGATCCAGATAGATAGCGTCTTGAGACAATACCTTAAGCTATATGTTGCTTGTCACATGAAATTAACTTTCTATTAGTGTTTGCCTTCTCAAGGCCTCTTAGCAGGGAAGCACTACCACTTACTACAGATAATAGAAGATTTAGAGAGCTGACAGCAGTTAGTGTATTTGATAGAATCTCTTTTTGTTTTTTTGATACTTTCTCTTCCAATCACATTTTTTATTTCCATGATAGTGCTATAGAAGAATAATGAATCATCCTGTCCTGATTTGGAAGGTTGGAATTTTATTATCTACGAATGCCTATACACATAGCAGCAACCCAAGTTAGTAATATTTTCCTTAAAAAGAGAAGAAAATACAGCTCTTTGAGAATATAGTCTTCTATGGTGGAATAATATCAAAGTGAGAAAGATGCTGCTAGATCCAAAAGACAGGTGACTAGGGTTGAGACTTTTCCCAGCATTTAAGGAACAAAGATGCTTCCCTGGTATTTGGGTTGGGTGGTTAATTCTTGATTTTCTAGGCAAATGAAGGAAATTGGTGCCATAGATAAGCCATAAAAGGAAAGCAGTGATAAATCAATTTGCATTTGACTTGGAATAAATGATATGCTTTGAAAAGAATGCCCCATTAAAACTGAATTTTTGTTCCCTTGAAATCAAGCTATCAGATGAGAAAGATGTAACCAAGGAGAACATTCTGGGTTGTTGAGCAGAAGGAAGTTTAGGAATTTTAATTTTAATTCCTTGGGCTAATTCTTCCAGCAGATAACCTGCCTAAGAAAATTTGAGTGGTGCTTGCCTTGAACAAATAGGTTTCCTGCATCCACAACATAATTATTTCTTAGCCAAGAACGTGTACAGTATAGCTACATAGAGAAAGATTTCCAATATGTATTTAAAAATCAGTAATTTTCAAAAAACTAGCCAGGCGAGGTGGCAGGTGCCGGTAGTCCCAGCTACTCGGGAGGCTGAGGCAGGAGAATGGTGTAAACCCAGGAGGCAGAGCTTGCAGTGAGCTGAGATTCGGCCACTGCACTCCAGCCTGGGTGACAGAGTGAGACTCCATCTCAAAAAAAAAAAAAAAAAATTCAGTAGTTTTAAATACTGATTTAATTAAATATTATTTATAACAATTTTAACTGTAGACCACATGGCCTTGTTTTATTTGAGGTTGATTAGAGAAGGGGACAGAGATGAGATGAATATTTTCTCTGATAATAAAATTTCCTTTTGCTTCAACTTAACCAAAATGCCATTTGTACTCATAAATGATAGATAATATTTATGAAAAGATCATTCAACTGATGGGTTTGGGAGTACTGCAGAACTGTCAAACACAACTGGAAGGATTATACTATAAACCAACACTATTTTTTTTTTCATTCATAGAGTTGAAGACAGGAGAAAGAAATACTGGCGCTTTAGCTGAGAGTTATAAACATCATTGGCATTTGAACTCCCAAATCTCATGTAATTTTCCCCTGGAAACATAGACTGGATGCCCTCATTAAAAAAAATTAGAAACCAGTCCTCCAAGACAGATTGTCAATAACTTGTGAATGTGCCCCTGCCAGCTCCCTTATCCAGAAACATTTATGAGAGAAGACATAATAGGCTGAAGGAATATTTGTCCTGTTATTCATATTTGGCTAAATATCACTAAAACTTTGTGAAAACCAAAAGAAGTGCAAGGCCCTGCCCATCAACCCCTAACCCTCCAGGATTCACACTTGGTTCTTGGGTGGTCCCAGGGGTACCTGGGTGTGGCAAGACACCATATATGCTGTGTCATCAAGCAAAGCAGGTCTCCACTCCCTGTCCTGAGCAGGACCACTCTGATTTCTATTTTTCTTATTTGTATCAAAGAATGTTCTTTATATGAAAGCAACACATTGGGATTGGTGACCGTATTAGTTTTCACGCCGCTGATAAAGACATACCCGAGACTGGGTAATTTGTACACAGAAAAAGAGGTTTAATGGGCTCACAGTTCCACGTGGCTCTGGGGAGGACTTACAATCATGGTGGAAGGCAAAAGGCATTTCTTACTTGGCAGCAGCAAGAGAGAGAATGAGAGCCAAGCAAAAAAGGGTTTCCCCTTATAAAACCATCAGATCTTGTGAGACTTATTCACTACCATGAGAACAGTATGGGGGAAACTGCCCCGTGATTCAGTCTCCCATCTGGTCCCTCCCACACACATGGGAATTATGGGAGCTGCAACTGAAGATGAGATTTGGGTGGGGACACAGCCAAACCATATCAGTGACCTTGCCTGTCTGTGGACATATGTACCCCGTTCCTTTCCCCAAAGAGATTTTACTAC
Source organism: Piliocolobus tephrosceles (assembly GCF_002776525.5). Lineage (NCBI taxonomy): Eukaryota > Metazoa > Chordata > Mammalia > Primates > Cercopithecidae > Piliocolobus > Piliocolobus tephrosceles. Next base: position 63,712,245 of record NC_045449.1, on the reverse strand, counting down.
CAGTTTAATAGAACAACACTAATCAAATCTCAGCTATCCAAGCAGTAATGGTCAAGAAGTCTAACAGTACAACCAAGCGTTCAGTGTGGTACAACTTTGAAGGTCCAGCCCGCAGGCAGTCTATGATGCTAATCAAGGTTTTTCTGTGTGCTCCCAGCTTCTGCTTTTAGTGATACCTTCCCCTTAGCCCAGCTCCATCTCCTCTTTTTTGGGCTCAGTGCTGTGTCACTCTCCGGTAATCCTAATAGCCATCTTGAAAAGCAGGTTGTATTATATCTTTTGTGTTTTGCAATTTAACAAGCTAAGTCTTAGGGAAACGAAGCCGTTTACTAAATGTCATTGAGCTGGAAAGCAAAAAAAACTAGCATTGCAACCCAGGTCTCTATAACTAGTGTGAGTGGTGCATAATGGCTAATGTCACACTTGGGCTCTCAGGTGTGCATACCTTTTGTATATACAGCTTGAACCACGTTTTCTAGAATTAAGGAGATTATATCCTATTCCCTGCAACTCCAGACACCAGGGTTGTGGTGAACTATTTCAGCATCTGAGGTCATTTTTAATTTTTCCTGAGATACATGTACTCACTCTCCTCACAATATCAGCCCTTGATATACACACTGGGGGACACAAATACAAGTAGCAAGTGACTGTAACAGACCTCCACCAGATCAAACCATTAAGAATCTAAAACATCAGCAAGGAAAGAGGTCAAAGGAAGCCGAGACTTGGGAGGGGTGCTCTGCGTGAGAGCTAATTGAGTGATGCCTTTTCATGCAGAAGAATGTTTCCAGTTGTGGGATTATGTGGCCACTGGGTAGACTGGAAGGAAGGCTTGTTGTCTTCAGACACCCTTTGGAATGAAGCCAAAGTGTTTTAACACAAAAGGAAAAACAATCCAGTGTGGGTGATGTCACAGGGCATCCTGAGGAAAGCAGCAAGCATAAGCTTCCTACTGCGTGGATCCAAAGTACACAGAATTATCTTGGTATTAATTCCTTCTGCAGCCAGAAGCTAGACTCTAATGGAGGAACTAGCTCTCATCATAAAGACTCGATGCTGAAAATGAGTGTGTGTGTGTTTGCGCGCGTGTGCGTGCAGTGTGTAGGTGTGTAAGTCTAGGTCCTGATCAGAGAGTTAGAGATCAACATTCCAGTCTCCTCGCAGGCTCTAGGTTGTCTGTGAAATCACTGTGAAGAACCAAAGTTTGTTTTCACTGGGTAGACGGAAAATCGTCCTGTTTGCCTCAAGGACACTATCAAGCTGCGATCAGAAATTTGCCTTCTAATATAATGATGGTGATTATTAGATATGGGAAGGATGGGGGTACAGAAGAGTGACCCAAAACAAAAAGCACTGTATGTCAGTGGCAGCCCTGCATTAATGAAATGAAGAGACATTCATACTGTAACGGGTGATGATGGAGAGTCTATTTGTCATGTCAAATTAGTGAAAAAAGAATGCCTGAGACTGGGAAGCGGAAAAGCACATTTCCATCTTCGTGTCTGGAGAAACTTTACAGGATTGAAGTATGTATTGTCATCACAATGGAGAACTGTTTAAGTAGAAGCAGTGCCTTCCCCTTTGAAGAGGTTATATCTCCTAATAGCGTAGGTCTGGAGAGCCAGGTTTCCGGCTCCTTCAGCCTTGGGAGATCTTTGCTGATGGAATACAGCTTTCCCAGCTCCATGCTAGCAGATGGTGGGGCTGGGGAGCCGAGAGGATCATCCCAGTGACCGGCAGCAGTTATTTAGGGAGAAGATAGTCAATCTTCAACTAAGTATTACTAGATCTGACACATGTGGATTAAAAAGCAATGTAATGGCCAGACTTCGAAGGTCGAAAGCCAAGAGTTTAGGATTGCCTACTGGAGTGTGGCATATTCTGTTCTTGGGACACACCCAGCTATGATTGTAAAAGGACAGAAATTCAGTTGAGCTGCTGGAACAGGGAGTAAAGAGGAGCAGGGCTTTAGTTAATCAGCTTAACAGACACCCAGTGAGAGAACAAGGGAAGAGAAAGGGGGGAAAACCCAGTGTTGGGGAAGTTAAGAAAAGGGATAATAGGCAGTATGTAGATATTTGTGTAGGTAAGAAGTCTGCATCAAATAGGTACAGCAAAAAAAGTAACTGGGATCCAGATATGGAGCTGGGGTTTAGGACCTCCAAACTGAGAGAGGATAATCAGATAACGATTATCAGCCAGAGAGAAACATTTCTTACGTACCAGGCATTTTATGTCCATGAAATGTGTTTAATTCTCCCAGTTACCCTGAGAACAAGGGATCGATATTATCCCCATTTTAAAGATGAAGAATCGAAGCTTAACTAGTTTGGGGTATTTATTCAGGGCCACAGGATAATAAATGTTGGGGGAAAAAACATGAGAAATGTATCTCATTTTATTGCTAAAGTTTTAAGCCTTAGTAATAAAAGGAACTGTTGGACATGGAATCAGAGTGATGGTGGCTATTTGGACCTGAACTCTGGAAAAAATAGAACGTTCAGTCACTAGGACTGGAGCACAGGTTCAGAGCAGAACTCACTACAAGAAATGCTCACCAAGTCCCCTGAGATGAGTTTTAGAGCCACTCACTTAGGAGTTCTAGGAATGACCCATCCCACGACCTAGAGCAGAGGGGCCTGCGTGTGGAATCAAATGCCCTCAGCTCTAGGGATTGGAGAAACTCACAAGCAGGGAAATTTAGGCAACTGATTATACTAAATAGTTATCAGTGTCAAGCTCAGAGGGCTAGCAAAAGTGGGCAAGGGGAAAGAGAGGGAGGAAGGTGAATGGTGTTAAAAATATATCTTTCCCAGAAAATCAAGGCAAAGATTCAACAAAAATAGTTTTCTAGCCACAGAGAATTCCCAGTGGAAGTAGTGAATGCTGGTTTATTGGGAGATATTTCACATCTGAAATGTAATGTTTGATTCCTGGTACCACTTTTGTTTAATTGAGGTCACTATAGTGTTGAAGAAGTAGAACAGAACCCTCCTTCAAAAGTGACAATGGTAGAAGAAGCCACTGGGACACAGCCACTTTAAAGCAGATATTTTGATGTGGTCATTTATAGAGAGCAAAATGCAAAATGACTGATTCGCCTTTACTAAACTATGCACACACAAAAGAATGTCCCTAGCTCTAACTTTCACCTTGACCCTCATTACCCCTCGTGTCAGCCCATCCCAACATAACTTCCCTGACCTCTACTGCGTGACTGACCTGCAGAGATTGGACTCACCAGACGGGCAAGGCCCGGCGTGGAATGTGGATGTGTGAAATCAGGAAAAAGAAAAAACAGAGAAGAAACTATTAAAGATGATATATACCTTCTTCTACAAAGCTATTATTGAACACCAACTACGTTCCCTGTACCGTCTAGATATGCTGAGATAGTCAAAACATGGCCCTGGCTCCAATTGGTTCACACGCTTGAATGCAGTAACAAATACTCTGTATTTGTTACTCTGCAGGAGAGACGGGGGCCCTGCTCTATGATGCTACAAAGAATGGGGCTAGAATCTGCTTATTAATTTTATAGGGATGTAGATTTAATGTCTGTATCATGAAGAATGTTTTTGTTGTTAGTACCTTACGACAGAAACAATCTATTGAGTATTAACTCTGAATTTGGATCAACTTGAAGAATTTCTGGAAGAGTTTCCTGAGTTTGCTAGATGGCTGAACTAGAAAACTCTGAAGTTCTTTTAACATTAATATTTAAATGTTTTATTTTATGCCATTTTCTTATTAACTGGTAAACAGCACTCCAATTTTATGACATAAACAGTGGTGAAAGTCTTTCCAAGAAGACTGGAAATAAACAGTGTCAGACTTCGCCTTCTCAATAAAGTCAAAAGACTTGAGTCTTCTAATTTTTTTAAAAAAATAATTGTGAGCCATATTTGTCACACCAACAGGACAGATCATCCTGACCCATGTTTTGGTACTATCTGTGCCTTTGCTCATTGCACTGACTTCTTAATTTTATCTGACCTGTTTTCATTTTTGTTTTGTAATTCTGCATATGGCTCAAAGAAAACAACACACTCAGACTGGATCAAGGATTTTCTGAGCAACAATTAAAAAAAAATACAACTCAGCAGAATGGCTACAAGGGAAGTTTCTAAGGATAGATGTTTCTATTTCTTACTCCTGTGTTTCAGGGTGCCCCTGAATCTCACTGAGGTGTTGGGTGTCTTGCATCTTGAAGGTGACCCAAGCTCAGGTTTTGATGATATGGCTGCTGTTAGGGTCTTATCAGGTTCTTATCGTGACTTCTGATTACAGATGTATTATTAAGTGATGCAAACAAAACAGTGCCTTTACTTTCATCAGTTAGATTAGATTTTTGAGTCAGTCTAGTTTGTTTGAATCTCATCTCCAACATTTACCTATGCGAACTCAGAGCAGTTATTTGACCTCTGTGTTCTCTGTCTTTTTAAAAGGGGCAATTATAAGAATTAAATCAGATAGCATTGTAAAATACTAGGTATCTCATAAACGTCAGTTGTTTTTGCCTGAAGCTTAAGCTCTCAAGCAAAATAGGAACTTCTACTTTGGCTGGTTTGAGGCAGCTACTGTGACAATGGTAGAAGAAACCATTAGGAGAAAGCCACTTTAAAGCAGATATTCTGATGTGGCCTCTTGATAAAGATCAAAATGAACATTGTCTGTCTCTATGAAACTATGCACACACAAAAGAATGTCTCTGGCCATAACTGTCTTCTCGACCCCCATGATTCCTCATGCCAGCCCATCCCAACATATCTTCCCTCACCTCATCCACATGGCTGACCTGCAGAGATTGGGCTCACCAGACAGGCAAGGTCCGGGGTGGAATCTGCATGTCTGAAAGCTGAAGATTAAATATTGCAGGTCAGAAAATCATGGCAGAAGCAGGTCAGGGCTGGTATGAATTGTCAGCGGCACCTTTGAGATTACAACTGTATCCCACCTTCCTCATTACAAAATTGCAATTGGCTTGTATTTTCTTGAGAGCAAAACATGTATTCTTTGGAGTTGCACCACTTGGTATATTACTGGGAGCTTAGCTGTTAACCCCCTATCACTCTCTATATCAGTTTCTGTCCTCTCTAAAATGGAGCTAACAATAATTGTCTCCATTTACTTTGTGCTCCTTGTGTGCCAGGTACCATATCAAATGAAATTAAATAATATCTAAGATATAGATGCTAGTAAAGGCTTTTGAAAAGGAGGCAGAGAGAAGTTTAGTAATTTGGGGGAAGGTCACACTGCCAATGCATAGACAATTTGGTCTCTACCTTGCAGATTGTAGACTTTCAGAACTTCCAATTTTTTAAAAAAAATAATTGTGAGCCATATTTGTCATGCTGACAGGACAGATGATCCTGACCCATGTTTTGGGTCTGTGCCTTTACTCGTTGCATTGACTTCTTAATTTTAGCTGACCTGTTTTCATTTTAACTTTGTAATTCTGCATATGGCTCAATGGTAACAAAGCACTGAGACTGGTTCAAGGATTTTCTGAGCAACAATTAAGAAAACCCCACTCCATCTGAATTCTCAGGATTACTTCAAGATTCATGGGGAATTTTTTTAAAAGGCAGGGGAGGGATTTTAAACAGAAAAGCTTAACATATTTCATAAATAAGTCATTTACGGCTAAACCCATGGCCATGCATCTATACTGTCTTAGAATTTGCACATAGATAAGTTGCCTTCCTTCAACTTGTGCCACTTCTTCTAGTGAAATGGAAACCTGAAGGCATGGAAAATAGTAGGTGTTGTTTACTCCATAGCAACAGTCCAGATTACAAATTGAAAGAAAGCAATGAGTAGAAGAAAAACATTAAAAGTTCAAAAGCCACGTGCTTTTATACTTAGTCAGATTTCAATGCTTGAAGGGCTTATTATTTATTGAAGTTACCTTTTAGCAGTTGTTTTTCTAAAGAGGCTTTACGGCATTTCTGTCTGTATTTTTAGTTGTGAAGAGGTAATTAATCCCAAATTGATGACAGTGTATTTTATTACACAGTTTCACATTCCCGACGCTACTTTGCTGTCACTTTGCAACAGTGGAAGAGTGACAAAGACATAACAAAAAAGACGGCTTTATGAATGACTGTTTTCCACAGGAAATGAAAGATTCACCTCTTCCACGTTGCTCCACGTCAGTAAGTTGTGTCAGCTGGCTAAGTCATCATCCTTTTAGTCTCTGTCTGTCTCTGAATGTTACTTCCCTTAATGGATCTGCAAATGGCACTGACATTTTTAATCTGTTTGGCTCAGCGTTCCCCAGAGATTATATGAGAGAAAGAAAACCTATTCCCAGGCATAGACCATGCCTCCATAAAGCATGACTACTGAGCCAAAAAAAGCATCCTAAAGGTGCTTATTAACAGGGATACATAAAAAAAGGATGAGCTGAAGAGAACAGATAAGCAATTAGTTCAGGCTTGGAACACTTTTAATCCACGACACGATCTTACCTTAGTGAAAGATGATGAAGTGCAGATCTGAACCCCATGTCCTTTTCATCTGGTAAGAGCATCGTAGCTGAGCATCTCAGGGGCCCTTTTCTCATGGCCCTGTTAGTACCCTTCTGAAGCTGTCAGCACCTACCGCCATGGAGATGAGAAACCCCACAGGAGAATCTCTCTCTTCTTTGCCTTTCCGGATACATTCACCACAGACAAAGGCCACTGAGTTCTCAGCCTCGCTCTAGTGAATTGACACTTTCTTTAACTGGTTCCCATGCCTACGCATAGTAGATAGTCTTGCCAATGGTGGCGGACAGAAAACAAGAATCAAGAATAGCCTTCTTCCATGGCCATTTACATCTTTGTTTTCTGATCAAACCTCTGGGAGCTTATACAATTATGAAAATCTTTTCATATCACAAAAGTGGCCACATATTACCCCTAAATTTCTTACTGTCCTGGAAGGCTGGATTTTCTCTTACTGACACCTCCAGGTCCTGTACAACCTCTTCCAAGTGTGTTGTTCTTAAGTGTAGGTGCTCTGTGATTGTGACAGCACAGATTTTTGTATGCAAATGTACACTTCGTCTGACTGTGTAACCCTGTACCTATGGCAAACAGCATCTTGCCCCACATCATTTCATCTGGGTTTCAAGGAAGCGTGTGCCCCCAGAAAGACTATCAACAAGCTCAGTAGTGACTCCAAGGACAAAGTGTAGATGTTCTTTCAACATGCTGGTCTTGTTTTGCAGTTTGTTTGTTTGCTTCCTCTAAATTTCAGAGGAGGAGGAAGTTTCCGGTTAAGAAGCATTACTGGCCAGGCGCAGTGGCTCATGCCTGTAATCCCAGCACTTTGGGAGGCTGAGGCGGGAGGATGGTTTCTGCTCAGGAGTTTAAGACCAACCTGGGCAATACAGTGAAACCTCATCTCTACTAAAAATAAAAAATAAACTCCTTAGCTGGGCATAGTAGCATGTGCTTGTAGTCCCAGCTATCTGGGAGGCTGAGGTAGGAGGATTGCTCGAACCCAGGAGATCGAGGCTGCAAGTTTGCTAGGATGACACCACTGAACTCCAGCCCAGGTGACAGAGTGAGATCCTGTCTCAATAAGTAAACAAACAAACAAACAAACAAACAAACCATTACTCAATAAATGGCACAGTAAATACTTATGCTATTTACTCAGATGATGGAACTGGTAGAAAAGGAGTTTTGGAGTGAGGGAATCCAATAATTGGTGTTTTATTGTGGAAAATTTGATATGCTTTCTGAAAACAAAATGAACATGTCAAGGAGACAAAATATTAGTCTGCAGTTCAGGGGAGAATTTCAAAATGGAAATATAAGATTGGAAGTTATCAATGTACGTAGAGTATTTGCAACCATGAACATGGATGAAACAATACAAGAGTCAGAGTAGTTAGAAAGGAGAAGGATTCCAGTGACTAAGGCCTGGGACAGCCTAATTTAAGATTGGGAAAATGAGGAGGCTCTAACTAAGAAGACTGAGAAAAAGAATTGCTTGAAGTAGGAGGAAAAATTGTAACATGCGATATGAAGTAAAGAAAGTGTTACAAGCAAAAGGCAGTGTGGTCAGGCATGGTGTCTCACCCCTGTAATCCCAGCACTTTAGGAGACTGAGGCAGGAGGATTGCTTGAGCCCAGGAGTTCGCGACCAGCCTGGGCAAAATAGTGAGACGCTGTCTTGACAAAACATATATATATTTATATGTGTATATATAAATATATGTGTGTATAAATAAATATATATGTAAATACATAATATATAAATATATAATATATATAAATGTATATATAAGCTGGATGGTGGTGCACACATGTAGTCCCAGCTACTTGGGTGATTAAGGCGGGAGGATCATTTGAGCCCAGGAGGTCAAGGCTGCAGTGAGCCCTGATCATGTCACTGCCCTCCAGCCAGAGCAGCAGAGCGAGACCCTGTCTCAAAAGAAACCAAAACCAAACAAACAAAAAAGCAGAAAAGGAAAAAGAAAAAGGCAGTGATCATCGGTGTTAGATACTAACAATAAGTCAAGATAAAGACAAAAATTGACCATTGGATTTCGCAGTGTGATGTCACTAGTGACCTTGATGAAAAATGTCACAACAGAGTTTTGGAGATCAATGCCTGATTTGACTAGGGACAAGTAAAAACAGGGTGACAGGAAGTGTTGGAAGCATGTAGGAAGCCTTTAGAGAGTTCCACTGTCAAATGGAGTAGAAAAATGTGGTGATGGATGGGAAGGGATGTGGAGGTCCAACTGGGGTTAATTTTTCAGGGAAATGGTTATTTGTTTTAATTTTTCATATAAGATTTTGCCAACTGACTAATTTTTTAAATTAAGTAAATGTCCTGCAATTACTCTTGTGTGTCATTGCTATTAAAAATAGCTACTTTTACAGGTAGTGGTGGCTCACGCCTGTAATCCGAGCACTTTGGGAGGCTGAGGTGGGCAGATCATGAGGTCAGGAGTTCGAGACCAGCCCGACCAATATGGTGAAACACCATCTCTACTAAAAATACAAAAATTAGGCGGGTGTGGTGGTGCACACCTGTAGTCCCAGCTACTCGGGAGGCTGAGGCAGAAGAATTGCTTGAACCCAGGAGGCAGAGGTTGCAGTGAGCCGAGATTGTGCCACTACACTCCAGCCTGGGCAACAGAGAGAGACTCCATCTCAAAACAAACAAACAAACAAAAACCCAAAAAATAAAAAACAAAACAAAAGTACTTTTGGTGAACATGAAGAAGGCGTCCTGATTGGTTTCGTAGCTTCATTGTAAAATCATGGGGAGAGAATGGAATACTATTTTGAATCAGCCACTGGGTCCTTTGTGCATGTGATGTTACTAACCACGGGTTTCAACTAATCAGGCGAAAATGAATAGTTCAATCAACTCTTTTCCATCTTTTTCTCTCTTTTGTTTTCCACATCATGTAAAATACTTCACTTAATTTATTCTTAAATAAAACATTGCTTTTATAATCAGATAAAACAGCATAAACTATAGAAAATATAAATTCTGTGATACTACTTTTCAGTAAACATTAAAATGTCCTAAAATCCACAGTTTAATTGTAATCTGATTCTAAACTACTTGTTCACTAAGAACATTGCTTGATGAACAGTGAATGCTTAATACTTAATTCTTTAGAAAAATGGATGAGTGGCTGATTAACATAGCACTAAGGAAATCTGCAAGTATTGGTAGCAGGAACCTGTAGTCCCAGCTACTCAGGAAACTGAGGCAGGAGAATTCTTTGAACTGGGGGGCGGAGGTTGCAGTGAGCTGAGATGGTGCCACTGCACTCCAGCCTGGGTAACAGAGCGGGACTCTGTCTCAAAAAAAAAAAAAAAAAAAAAAGAAATCTGCGATTATAATCATTTACCTCAAAAATGATAATTAGCATTAAGGCTATGATGTAGGTCTGAGTCTTTTACAAATCAAAAGCAAAAATGAAACACCAGATGGTTAAATTGAGTCTACTTAACCTAGCAGATTGATATATTAATGATAGAGATAGATAGATGTAGTTTTTATATACATATAGTTTTTATATAGCTTTTTTGGACTGCTGAGAAAGTACCTAAATTGTTCTTAACGGAATCATTTTAAATGCACAGAATATTCTAGACCTGGATTTCTCAACCACAATATTTAGGGCCAGAAAATTTCTTGTTGTGGGGAGATGACCTGTGGTTATGGCATTTAGTTTAACAGCATCCCTAAACTCTTCCCACTAGATGCCAGTATGACCCCAAACCCTAGTAGTGACATCCAAAAATGTGACCAGACATTGCCAGATGTCCCTTGGTGAGCAAAATCACCCCAGGTTGAAAATCATTCTCTAGACTCAATGAACCAAGTAGACAAGTTTTATTCTTTCTTAGTAGAATGTATAATAGACTATGGATTCACAAAATATATAAATAGCATTTCTTTCATAAAATACAGTAAAGGTGAATTATTTAAGGAGGGGGTAAATGTGTAAAATGTGAACAAAAGGGAGCAATGTTTGTACCACCGAATTTGTGCTATGGCAAAGCTTATGAAAATATAAACATATAAGTAGGAAGCTGCACTTCAGGAAAAATGGGTAGGGATAAAGCACATTTTCATGGAGGAAGGAGTGCAAATATTGGTTTTTCAGAGAATCGTGTTAAAATTGGTTTAACTTCTTATCTTTAAAGTGAGAGGTAACACAGTGGTTAAGAATTGAGATAAAGTGTCAGCCTGTCAGTTAGAATCCCGGGTCTCACTACTTTAACACTCTGTGCCTCAATCCCCTACTCTGTAAAAGGAAGATAATAAAAATATCTTAGCTCTTAGCAGAAGTAAATGAATTCATATTTGTAAAGCACTTAAAACGGTACCAGGCAAAAATAAATGTCATCCAAGTGTTTGTTAAGTCTGATTGGGTGAATATACAGAGAGATGTACATAGTTAGTTCGGTGAGTAACAGTAATGTTTTCCGGGTGGCAAAAAAACAAACAGAAAATAAAAAGTACCGGAGGAATTTACATGGCTGAAGAAATGGGCAGAGAAGTATCAGGTAAGATGAAGGATCTGCAAATGAAAGGCATTGATCTTGGAGAAAAACTGTACCACGATTCTTCTGACAGTCAGTATAATGATCAGACTAATTCCGTAATTTGAAATAGTGAAAACAGTTGTCTGACTTATATGTAATACCACATAGGCACTAGGAAATGACCACAATTTTTAATTTTTACTGATTTTTCTTATCCAACTGAAATTTTTAAGTTGTTCTGTACAGCCTCAGCCCCTGCTGAAATCCTGCCTTCAGATGGACCCAAATGAACTTCACAGGTGCCATTTTTGCCGGCCTGAGGGCTTCCTGTCATTCTAACTGCCTGGTTACCGTAGGATATAGAGGAAGTGTCTGAAGTTCTCACTGCTAAACGGACTTTCCTCCTGTAGATCTCTCACACGACTTAGGATTCTAAAGTTATTTGAATCCCTCTGATGTATTTTCCTTTCTTGGACCAAACTCTGCTGCAGTGGAATTGATGATCCTAATAGATTTCAAAATCTGAAATCATAAATAAACCAGTGATGTGTTGGCTAACATGTAGTCCTTCCTCTCAAATTAGTGATCCTCATATAATTTGAAAACGTAACAGTGAGGCTTAATAAGGATTTGGGTTTAGGTCACTTGTTTGTGTGAATTTGAGTGAATTATCTTTTCTTCTCCTTGTATCTACTCCCAAACACACACAGCACCAGGCGAAGACCCTCTGAGGACTGCCAAAATGACTGAGTGAAGTAATGCCATCAGAAGATTCAACCCACAGTATGAATCATGAGAAGGGCATTAACACCCAAGTATTTATTGCCCCAGTTCCTCCACAACACCCCTCAAGATGGCTGTCTGTCTCTACTTGAATGCTTTCATGGACTAAGACCTCATTCACTCTCAAAAGCATTCTATTCCTATTTTATGATGACTCGACATGACCCATGAGGAAGTCCTTCCTTAAATGCAGATAAAAATGTGTCTCCTTATAGCTTTCACTAGATCTTCCTGTCCTCATGCTGTCCCCTGAAGCTCTGCAAAGCAAGTCTTGTACTATTCCAGGAGCCTGTTCCTCACATAAACAAACATTTTGTAGTTGCTTCTTTACTTTCTAACCCAGTCTTCATTTCTTGCAGTGAAAAATCTCTAATTCTATTATTTTCCTTAATATCTGTAGTGATTATTGAATCTGTCACTTTTGACAGAGAAAAGGGTGGGGACAAATGTGAAAATCGTGGGTCAGAAGTACAACTGGCATCAGTCAATACTGCTATGATATATGGTCAACTTATTCATAAGGAGTGGAGTGCTGGTGCATTTTAACTGCTTCTCTGGAGGAAATCAAAGGACTGATTTGTAGAGTTTTCCATTTCAGTGGTGTAAATACTCCACGCATGGCTGCTGTCAAGTCACTGATAATGAGGCTTCAGAATGTGGATTTGATAAGAGGTGTAAACAGTTGGCTCTTGTGAGGTAGCAGGAGCTGGGTCAGGCACTTAGAATTTGCTCAACACCTGGTTATTCTTTGAATGTCTTTAAAAAACATTGTATATTTTAATCCATAATTATTGAGGTGCTGTTTGACCAGCCCCATATCAGGCCAGATTCTGTTCAAAATTCCACTTCAAAGCTTCCATTCCACTCGAAATTCAACTTCAAAGCTATGAGTGGAGGAAATACATAAAGTCATAGAAAAAGCCTCTAGCTTCTAATATTTGAGTCAGAAAAAGATTAATCTTTGATGACAGTGCTAGAAATAAAATTGGGCAAAGTTCACATATCAGTGTACATTATTATTAAATTAAATATGTAGATTTATATGTACACACACACATATAAATGCAATTATTATATATCACTAGGCCATAAAGGTTTTTTTAATCAAAGGGAAAAGAAATAAACTGCTATCTTGTTAAGAGGCATACTGTAAAAATGATTTGTCTTAACATTTTAAATTACTTTCCTAAACTCAGTAAGCATTTAAGTCCTTATGATAAATTAAGAAAATTTTATGAATATTCAAGTTAGAACTGTGCTCATGAATAAAATTATTTTTATGTTTAGCCTTTTCCACTCTTGATTGACTCCTAAATTCTTCAAAGCATGAATATGTTTGCTTTTGTTCTCCAGTGAATCCATTCTGCAGTAGTTAACTTGTTGAGTCACATTTCCCCAAGGGTGCAATTTACACCCTTACTCTATTCATACTGAACCAAACTTGTTGAGACAAACTGTGTTAGCACTGAATGAGAGTTAGCAGGAAAATTTTTTTTAAATCATTACTTGGCTGGGTCATGGGATCTAAAATGGGGAGAAGTATAAGATAGAGCTGGAGTGGTCAGCAGCATCTGGTAAATCATGTTAAAGTATTTGGATTATTCTAGGAAAGCATTAAAGAGCCCTGATCAGGAGACTAACACAATCTGATTAGCATAAAGATAAAACATTAAAGATTTGTATTTAAGATACTGGCTGCAGTGGTGAGAACAGATTGGCCAGATAAGTGATGGGGAGGTCATGATGGAGGATATTTCATGACCTAGGGAACAGATATTTCATGACCTAGGGAACAGATTCAAGAGGGGCTTGGGAGTCACAATCAACAATAATTAGAAATCCATAATGGAGAAAAACGAAGAGAATGGAAGTGAAGGAGCAGAGTAGAAGGATGGGAAAGAGTCAAGGTTCTTTCCAAGGAAAGAATGGATACAGATGCAATCAAGTCTATGAACAGTAGACAAGAAGTTTGGGATTTTATTTTCCCTGTTAAATAGGGGTAGTGGGTAAAGGAGACAGGAGTAGATATTTGAAGACAATGGAAAATATTTGAAATAGTCACTGTAGAAAAATTGAAAACTATGCTCTATGGGGCTGCGATGAGGGCCTGTTCTTAGTCACATTTCCTCGAGAATCTAATAGAATATGTATGTTTTCAAAAAGCATTCCTGGTGCTCCTGATAGAGCTCCTATTTCTCCATCCTCCTGCTCCTGCCCTGCTCCTCTGATTTCTACTGAAACCCACCAAACAATATAAACACTTTTTAATTTAAAAATTTTAATAAGGTAACTCATTCCGTTCTTGGTTGTTAGTTAGACCCCTAGATGGCCTTTCTAACAAAAACAGTGACATTCTCACAAAATACTTGCTCCAAAAATGTTTGCTAGAGACTTCCCAAGACAAATCCTGACATCAGCCGGGAGACAGGAGCCCATGGGTCGTGCCATTGACGTGTCCTTTGTGTGGATCCCCGTAATGTAGTCAACGAACAAACCTCCCAGTGAGGTCATGTGTCGTTTGGGGTTGAATGGCTAATTCTGTATCTGTGATCACGTTAACAAAAATGCACATAAAATGCCCAGGAATTTTTCCTTTGTGTGATTCTGAAATTAAACTTACACAATGTCATGTCTGCAAAATGAGCATTTCACCATGGAGATTTCTTTGACTGTAATAGGGTTCAAAAGAGAATAGAGAAAATGTAATGTATTAGGACATGTTACCTCTTCAGTTGGCTGTGTCACATACCTTTCTGCGCTTCTGAAGTATCACATTTTAAATGTAGGTTGGTCTACACTCTAAAAAATAAAGTTTATATCCGAAAACCCTGACCAAGTTACTAGCTGTAACTTGCTCTACCAGTAGAAACTGTTGAGAACACTGAGGCAAAAAGTCTAATATCCATTCATGCTCGTTCTGAGATGCTTGATTCCCAATGAAGGAGAAGGTTGCTATCACCTAATTATGAAGACAATGCCTTCATTATTTGCCCCACTTAATGTACATATTGTCACATCAATAGTACAAAAGATTATTAATTTAGAAATATAAGCACCTATTATGATGTAATAATAATCATAACGATAGTTATTATTTATTGAATAAGCATTACATATTGGAACTTTGGTAACTGTCTTACAGAAATTATGCTTTAATCCTCAAACAACCTTAGAAGGTAGGTGCTAATGTCACCATAACAATTTTTAAATAAACAAATTAAAACTTAAATAAGTTCATAATACTTTTCCAAGCTTACAAGATGAATAAAAGGTATTGGCAGAATTTCAATGGAAACAATCTAGTATCAGAGACCACACATTTCTCAGTGAATAAAAGCAAAATGGATCTAAGAAAATAGAGCCAATCTGAACTATCCACAGGTAAATGTCACATGACCTCTAAGTAGTTCCACAAAGAAAACAACCACCTCAATCAGACTGTATGCAGGACACTCACAAGCAGTGAGGCTTTTGCTGAAATGAACTGGAAAGAGGATTGGGTAATGTAAAATGCCCAATTATCACAGATTTGAGCTAGATCAAAGGGATCTTGACCCAAGTTTGAACCAGCTTCAACACTTTTTTTGCTACCACATTTGATATCCAGTGGCCCTAAATGATTACCTGAATCCGTACAGGGCTAATCTTGTCATTTAAAAGATTCTGTATGGAGATCCTAATAAAGATTTTGGAAATCAACAACGACCATCTGAACCAGAACAAGCAGAGGTTATTTATCCGGAGCTTGCAAGGAAGTCAGGTACTATCACTTTCGTTTGCCAGAGACTCACAGGCAAGCAGAGGAGTGCACAATCTTTATAGTAGAAAAAAAGGGAAAAGCTTCAAGTTTGTCCTGATCAAAAGTTGTTGGCCTGGGGAAACTGGAGGTAGGCTATGTGGAAGCTGGCATCCTCTCTGAATGGTTTGGGGAGCACATTTCCTTTCTCTGGTTGGTTCTGGTTCTAGGTTAGAAGTGAAGGCAAACATAAGGAAAGCTGGGAGTCATTGACCAAGTTCTGACCATTTTGGGCCAATGGCTACAAAGGTTATGATTGGGTTTCCTGGGCTGGTTCCTGCAGAGACTATGGTCAGAATTGTTTTGTCTTATATGGTCTGGCCAGTATTTATTTGTATATTCAGCCTCTCAAGATAAAAAAACATAGTATGGTGGTAAATGCTATGTGGAACAGCAGCTTTGCACAAATACATTTCTTAAGCCTATAGCTCACACCAATACTTACAAATTGAGCTATTTGTGAATTAAACAAACAAAAGTAAATTACTCAGAGGCTCACATAAGTTGAATCAAGAAAATAATATCTAATTGCTCCTTTTCTTAGGGAAGCCTGGTTTTCTTAGAAGTCTATTAGCCAACATATTAAAGGTTGGTTGATTTAATTATAATTGAATCTGTCTGATCTTAATAAAACCCACTGTGACAAATGCTCAGTGATGACTGGTGATGGTTTTCTGTGGACAAATTATACGGCCTTGCAATATAGGATTTGGAGAGCAAGAGTTCCTGCCATTTCTAAGGACTGGTTAACTCTAGCCAGTAAGATGTGTCGTGTTCTTGGAAACATGGTTTGCCTACAGTGCATTTACTTTCAAGTGTAATCCTATGTAGTGCCCTAAATTGTTTTAAACCTGTGGGGGATAATGGTATAATAAATTTCAGCCCTATCAAATCTACCACCTCGAATTTCTTTAATCACAAAATATTAAGAAAATATATTTTATCATTCCCCCCACCTTTCACCTCATTAATAAATAAGTGCAATGGATGGTTATGATAATTTACATACCTCACCTGCCCATCCTTTCATTCTAGATGATATCTGTAGATAAAATACATACTTTTACTAATTGTTAGCAGTTCAAGTTTTTTCAACTTTTACAATTTCTCAAATTTGTAATTGCAACACTACTGTTTTCATCATGTAGATGTTTTCTCTTATAGAAAGATTCAGCTGATATTCCCACCTTTCCAACTTCCCTTACCCTCCAAAGCTTGAAACTATTGCTATTCCTGCCATGAAAATAAAGACCTAAAGACAGTCTTGGCCAAAATAGTTGAGACAGTTATTCCATGGAGACAATTCTTGAAGGTTACTTTTATTTTCACTTTGAGTTTTTCCAAAGCCTTAAGTAAATGCAAATGTCACAATTGTTATTTCTCTTTAGGCTATGAATTCTGGAAAATATAAAGGAAGCTTCAGAACACAGGGCTGTCTGGGGCGCAAGAGACATTATGGAAGAAAACCTGAGTCATGAGACGTTGCGTCAATACCAAGTCCCAATTTAAACCAAGTTTATAGGATAAATATTTTTGACAATGCTTCATGTCTTTCACCTTTCCCTAATCCATGGTTAATTCTTCCCCTTATTTGCTCTTTTTATTTGTTTTTTTTCCTTACTCCTTGTGAAACACGTTCTATTTTGTTTGTTATCTGTACTAAGATCGCCTGCTTGCTGACACCTAACCATATTCCAATAGTTATGGCAAATTACAGAACAATCAGTCATGCCTCTTGAAAAGAACGAAAGATTTAAATAATAAGTAGAAAAATAAGTGCTTCCATGTGGCATTATTTTAACTCCCCATAATGGCCATAAAAAAACTAAAAGCACAGTAAAAGAAAGAATTATTAGTAAGAAAATGAAAACAAAGTCATCCTTCATTTCACTATGTTTCTCTACTCTTTTCTAAGAAAAGCATGGAATCTCCTAGAGTCTCTCATTTTCTAGTCATCACTATCTATTATGGGTTAGATTGTGTCCCACAAAAAGACATTTTGAAGTTCTAACTCCTAGTACCTGCAAATGAGACCTGATTTGGAAACAGGGTCTTTGCAGATGTAATCAAGTTAAGATAAAGTCATTAGACTGGGTCCCAATCCAATATGACTGGTGTCCTTACGGGAGATCTGGACACAGACACACACAGAGAAGTTCATGTGAAGATGAAGGCAGACTTTGGAATTGCACTGCTACAAGGAAGGAATGCCTGGCGCTAGCGGAAGCTAAAAGTGGAAAGGGGACCTTCTCCCTTAGAGGCTTCAGAGGGAGCCAGGCCCTCCCAACACTACACCTTGGCTCAGACTTCTAGCCTCTTGAACTGTGAGAAAATACATTTCTGTTGTTTTATGCTACCCAGTTTACAATACTTTTTCATAGCAGCCTTAGATAAATAATACTGTAGAGCACCCACACTTGCATCCAAAAGGTTATTTCACCTCTTTTAGATTTTCTTCCACTTCTTCCTTTCTGAGGAATCTTTTACTAACTTTCGACCTTTGCAAATTGATGGATGTGTCGGTTAATTTTATGTGTCAGCTTGACTGGTGAAGAGTTGGCCAGATAGCTGGTAAAACGTTACTTCTGGGTGTGTCTTGAGGATGTCTGGCATTTGAGATTAGCATTTGAGTCAGTAGACTGAGTAAAGAAGAATGCCCTCACTAATGTGAGGGGCATCATGCAATCTGTTGAGGGTCTGGATGGAACAAAATGGTAGAGAAAGGACAAAGTTTTTTTCTTCTTTTTCTGGCGATGGGGCATCCATCTTCTGCCCTCAGCCATCAGAGCTTCAGGTTTTTGGACCTTTGGACTTCACATAAAATTTATACCATTGGCTCCCATAATTCTCAGACCTTCTTAATCAGGCTGAATTTCAGCACGGTTTTTCTAGTTCTCCAGTTGCAGATGGCATATGGTGGGACTTCTTAGCCTACATAATTGAATAAGTCAATTTCCATTATGAATCTCCTCTTATCTATCTATCCATCCATCGATCCATCTATCTATCAATCATCTTATCATCTATCTATCGATTGGTTTTGTTTCTCTAGAGAACCTTGACTAATACAATGGACTAGTACATATTTCAATTGTTTCAAACTATAAAACCAACTGCCTCTTACATAACTCATGCTCTGAGTTGTTTTTCAGAAATGTCATTCTTAGGTTGTAAAACATCCCATGGTCAGGAAGTGATAAAAATCTTGAAATGTTCTTTGACTTCCCATGGTATCTACAGATCACTGCATGCATATTTTCTTGGAGGAAGGTAAACTTGCATATATGGTTTATTCCATAATTGTAAATATACAGGCTAAAAGTAGAAAACACTTACGTAAAAGATGTGATTTGAGTCATTTTGATCCTATATGGAAACTAAGATTCATAAAACAATAAAAACAAAATGAAAAGCAAAATTAGGAACTTAGTATAGTTCATCCCAATGTGCTTTTAGGTAGATGTTTTAGGAGTCTGTTATTTACAATGCAAAACAAATTTTAGACTTTTGGTGTTGTGTAGCATTCGTTTTTCTCTCTTATGAATGAGGCTTAGCTTATACAATGCAAATAACCACAACCCAATAAATTACAGCTCTCACCCAAGCTGTCACAGGACATGGAATGTTAACATTCACTTACATAGATTGATGAACTCCACACTCCTCAATTAAATGTAAATATTGCCCTGGAAATAAGTAAGGGAGAGGTGACACTTGATAAAGATCAGGATGATTCAAGGGTATGTGTTCAATTCAAGCAAAGCAGCCCCTGAGTGTCTAATGAAGCCTTACCTAGGTAATAGCAAGAAACTAAAGGCTTATCCGGGACAATAGCAGAAAACTATATTCTGCAACCAGTAGAACAGATGCAATAGAAACATCAGAGGAGGGGTGTGTGTGTGTGTGTGTGTGTGTGTGTGTGTGTGTGTGTGTGTGTGTATGTGTGTACTAGGACAAAGTGGGGTGCTGAGTGGAAGGAGCACTCCAAACAAATACTGCATGTTTACTTGTTTGCAGCAAATCCTATCAAGGAGAAAATCCCATTATTTATCATTCCTAAGCCTAAATGGTGATGCCTTGACCCTTGTAAATGCGTACTATTCCATAGGCCTCTCCCGCACTGTGTTGGAGGAGGGTAGCTGGTTGCTAGCAAATTTATGATGTATAATACATGATTCTGGTCCACAGGAAGTTAGTAAGCTATTTAGAAGGCAAGATATAACAAACGGGAAATTATCTTATCACTTAAATTGTGTTTTGACTTCAATTTTATTTTACTTAACGGTCAAATGAGTGGAAAATGGTCACAGATGATGGTGAAATGAGTAGGAGAGAAAGTAGACAGCATGAATGAGTTCTGAGAAGGACCTACTCACGATTGGTGTAATTCTTTGGAAAGGTGTCATGTAAAGGGTAAATTGGGCTATCACTTTGAAAGACATGCTTAGATGGATAAAAGTCAAGTAGAGGAGAACTTATATTCTCCAGATGGGAGAAAGAAACAAGGCATTTTTGTAAAGTGGGAAGGCTGGAGTCATATAAGAGAAGTGGAGGAATAGAAGGCCAAAATATCAACCTGGGTCGAAACTGGGAAAACATTCACCAGTTAGGCTAAGGATTTTGAATCTTTGTTTCGTAGCCACACATGTCCTAAATAAGACTTCTGAGCAATATTTTTGTTACATTTCTGGCAATTGAGCTAGACAAAATGGTTGACACTTTCGTTTTTCAGGTGACCTAAGTGGTTTAGCAGTATTGTGCACTATTTCATATATCCCTGCTAACCCGGGTAGATAAATCAAAAACTACTGAAGAGAAACTGTAGAGCCTAATCATTCAAAATGATACTCTGGGGTTTTTTAATGTCTATCATATGAACTTACTAAATGCACCCAATGAATTGGCAACACATTCAGTAAGTAGGACTCTGCGCCAGAATGAGGTTCATAATTCAGGCTACAAAGAAAAGTACCTGGGAAAATAATGTCCAAGCGTTTCCATTGACCTCAATTACCCAAATAATGTGTGCAATGTTATCCAGCCAAAATGTAACAAAGGTGATCTGTTTTCTACTAGCTAAAGGTCTGTGGGATGACAGTGTTTGTAGGTCAGCTTTTCTCCTTATCTGAGAGTTTTCAAGCCTGCAGAATTTTCTTTAAAGGGAAAAACAAAAAACCCAGAACAATTACCCCCATTCAATTACAAAATCACCGCCATCAGCCCTTCCATCCCTGTCCCTTAGGACAGAAGCAGAAACAGCAGGTTCTGCCTAGATCCCAGTTGCCCTATTTTACCAGCACAAATACTTTGGCAGGAAGGTAAGTAAGTGATTAAATCTGGGGTGGAGGCTAAAAAAATTAATGCTTGGGCAAATGATTTAACAGTGTCCTTGAGGTGCAGTGAAACAGCTGAGGCTGGATGGAAGTGGACTGCACTAGTTTCCCCATCAAGATCCCCTCTTTTAAAGCAACAGTGCATAATTTAAGCTTGGACCCGCAGTGGCGGAAGCAGTTATTGCCAGGGTTACAAAGTGTTAGCAGGATCTGCCTTTATCTTGAGTGTGATATAATGAGAGATTCTAAACAGAGTTAGTCAGAGCTGTGTGTTCTCTGTAAATACTGGAGTAACTAACTTTTAATCTTTTTATGTACATATAAATTTGATAAACAGAGATGTGGTAACCTTTTGAAAAAATGTCCCATGCGGTTGTTAAGTCTAGTTTATAGCTAAATATTTTCCCTCCTTCCTAGCAAGTTAAGATTATTTAATAGAGTGCTCTTGGGTTATAGACTACAGCAACTATGGAAACCCTGTGGTTTTATGCTTCAGTAACTGCAGGCATTATGTTTTTTTTCACTGCCTCCCTCAAGTCACAAATTCCACCTTTGGGAACTATTAAAACATACAAACATACAAACAAACAAACAAACATTTTAAATGGCTTTGGGTGATGTTTTTCAACTTCAGGAATCTGGAAATGCTGAGAGTTAAATAAAAGTAAACATACTGCTTCTCTCTTTTCTAGTAATTAAAACTCATATGCAAATTATGCAAGACTCTTACATAATTTAAAAATAAAAACTTACAGGGCCAACCGAAGTGGCTTAGACCCCAAAATTTCTGCTGTAGAACAGTCCCCAGAAAAAGAGCGAAATAATTGAGGATAGCGTGGCCCCAAGCATATGGCATGGTACCTGGCACAGAGTTGATACATAACAACAACTGTATGAATTGAAACCATTTATAGGTTCAGGAAGAGGACATATAGGGATAAGAAGAAGAAATTGGCTTGACTTGCCTGTTCGTACCCCTGTGTTCCATATAGCAACGTAGGACCAAAGTAGCTGGTTACAACATGAGAAAAGCAAAAGAAAGAAAACTGTCATATGTTCTGGTGGAAATGAGACTAAAAACCTTTTCTCGTTAAGTTTTAAAATCGACTTCGACCTTTCAAAAGTCAATTTTAAATTCAATTCAATTTTAAATTGATTTGACTTTTTAAACTGAGGACTTTTGTATTACCAAGCCATATTAGACCTATGTATTTTAAGTCATTGAAGTCATAGGACTAAAATTGGCCACGGGGCGAAACTATTGTGGTACAATGGTCAGAATCACATAAATAAACGGGTCATGCCACCTCCTTAATTTTTTTCCTAAGGTTCCTCATTAGAAAAAAAAAAAAAAAAATCACTTGACTTTATTTGATTTCTTCTCAATGGCAGCCACTAACCATTTTGAACATAGCCAAAGTGTACCATAAATTACCCAAAAGAGGTAACTTTTCTTTCCATAGAGGACAAAATTTAATGAATAATTTGGAATTAACCCTGGTGACAAGCTTTAATCCCCTGGGAATGTTACCATTTCTAAAGTGCCTGTTATGAGTTAGTTGTTTCAATTTCATTGCCCCAATATCCCTAAGACAGGGGTCCTCAACCCCCAGGGCAGGGACCAGTACCAGTCCATGGCCTGTTAGAGACCGGGTCGCACAGCAGGAGGTGAACAGCACAGCTGGCAAGCAAGCATTACCGCCTGAGCTCCTCCTCCTGTCAGATCAGCGGCAGCGTTAGATTCTCATAGAAGCACGAACCCTGTTGTGAACTGCACATCCGAGGGGTCTAGGTTGTGCGCTCCTTATGAGAATCTAATGCCTGATGATCTGAGATGGAATAGTTTCATCCCCCCTCTCTCCTCCAACCATGAAAAAATTGTCTTCTACAAAACCAGTCCCAGCTGCCAAAAGGGTTGGAAACCGATGCCCGAAGAGCTCTTTATCACAGCTATCATTGATCCAACTTGAAAAGAAAATAGAAGTTTTGTAGTGGTAAGGTGCCTTGGCCTAGACCACTGGTTTTCAAATTTTTTCTTTTTCTTTCATTTTTTTATTTCTTTTTATTTTTATTTATTTATTTTTTTGAGACAGAGTCTTGCTCTATCGCCTAGGCTGGAGTGCAGTGGCGTGGCGTGATCTCAGCTTCAACGCAACCTCCGCCTCCAGGGTTCAAGCGATTCACCTGTTTTAGTGTCTGACATTTCCTTTTACATAATCGCAGCTGTTACACTAAAGATCAGATCATACATTGTCATATTTTCGTTATTCTTCTTTTGTTCATTGTTGGTACTTTTCTGATTTGATTCCTCATGAAAATAACAAATAACATTTGTGGTAGCACTTTGGAACTTAAGCCTTTTACATCAATTGTCACATTTTGTTATTTATTTATTTGTTTATTTTGAGACAGAGTCTCACTCTGTCATCCAGGCTGGAGTGCAGTGGCACAGTCTCGGCTCACCACAACCTCCGCCTCCCGGGTTCAAGCGATTCTCCTGTCTCAGCCTCCCGAGTAGCTGGGATTACAAGCGCCTGCCACCACATCCGGCTAATTTTATTTTTGTATTTTTAGTACAGACAGGGTTTCACCATGTTGGCCAGGCTGATCTCAAACTCTTGACCTCAAATGATCCCCCGACCTTGGCCTCCCAAAGTGCTGGGATTTTAGGTGTGAGCTACCGTGCCTGGCCTCCTTAAAATTTTTCTATGACAGAAGTAAAAGAGGAAAGAGGACATTGTAGTGGTTGGATAGTAAATGAAAGAAAAACAGATGCTGGAATTGAAACCCTGGAATGAATGTGAGTTTCCCTATCTGTCATATACCAACACATCGCTTAATTTACCTGAGTCTTACTATTCCTATTGCCATAATAAGAATTCTACTACTACTTCCTCTCACTACTCTCACAGAGTTGTTTTAAAGATAATGTCTGTAATCCCAGCACTTTGGGAGGCTGAGGCAGGTGGATCACCTGAGGTCGGGAGTTCGAGACCAGCCTGACCAACATGGAAAAACCCTGTCTCTACTAAAAATACAAAAAAAAAAAAATTAGCCAGGTGTGGTGGCGGGTGGCTGTAATTCCAGCTACTCAGGAGGCTGAGACAGGAGAATCGCTTGAACCCGGGAGGCAGAGGTTGTGGTGAGCCGAGACTGTGCCATTGCACTCCAGCCTAGATGACAGAGTGAGACTCTGTCTCAAAATAAACAAACAAACAAATAAATAAATAAATAACAAAATGTGACAATTGATGTAAAAGGCTTGTTTAAGTTCTGAAGTGCTACCACAAATATTGTTTGTTATTTTCATCAGGAATCAAATCAGAAATTGTACCAACAGTGCACAAAACAATAACAAAAAGATGCCAGTGTATGATCTGATCTTTAGTTTAAAAGCTGCAGTTACGTAAAAGGAAATGCCAAACACTAAAACGAGGTTTATAAGGACCTTCAGAAGCCCAGTCATCCTCAACGTGAATGCACTAATCGTTTCTAGGATAGGAAAACTGCCAAATTTTTTCCCAACTTAAATGGTAAACATCCTATTTCTTTAAGAGGCATTCTTCCATGGATGTTGAAAAAAAAAAAAAGATGAGTAAATAACATTTTTTATAAAATAATTTCTTGATCAGTAAACAATCTTAACAGCTTTTTGCCTTAAGCAGTGCAGTTTTCTTTTATTCACAGAACACTGAAAATATTTTACCTTTAAAAGTACAATTTTCTTGGGCTCACCTCTGGCTTTTGTTTGATACATTTTCTGAAAATATGCATTTGACTTCATTAGTAATATGTGTTCTGAACCAATGAAATACAGAATTTACTATGCAATAAATGGCAAGCAAAATATTTTAGTGGATGACTTCAGACCATTGTTACTCATCATTAATTATAAGAAAAATTAAAAATTAAGATTGCTTCTACTTTCTCACAAAAAATCTCCTTGTTAAGTATTTCCACATCAAGAGCAATATTTCTAACAAATCAATATTTGTATAATATTTATATTATCTTGAATTAATTAAGTAAAGACTTTTTAAACTAAAGAAACCTGTCAAGGCCTATTGGGCTCTAATTTTATTGACATTTTCCCCATCAAATAAATGGTATCACAGTTCAATATTTGGTATAAAAGGCAACGAACTTCCATCTGTCATTAGGACCATAAAGAATGGTTGCCTTTTTCCCCATCTATAAAACATCACTTTCCTTAGATTTGGTATTTCTGTTGGTAACGTTCTGTTTGTGTTTATGGATTTTGATGGAAATAACAAATTCTTATGCTGGAACATCTAGTGTTCTACCCATTGAATAAAGTGAAGATCTTCTCTGTGGTTTGCTTTTTTTATTCCTTACATGCTTTGATAGAGAAAGAAGTTAGTGGCTGATGTGTGAAATGGAATACTTCAATAAAATCAATCATCAGAGGCACAGAGCAGAATCGAGGTGGTAGGGTTGCATTCGCCTTTATTATTTCAATGCCTGAGCATTTCTCAGAATTTAACTTGGAGTTATGTACAAAGGTGTCTTGACTAGTGGGTATGTAATCCAAAGAATGTGTTAATATAACTTAGCATTCCCAATGATAACACCGATATGAATTTATGGGGAATTGAGGTTCCTTTTTTTTTTTTCTCATACCATTGCTTTTTTATTTGCCTACATTTAAGGGGTGCAGGTGCAGTTTTTTTTTTTTTAATTATTATTTTACTTTAAGTTCTAGGGTACATGTGCACAACGTGCAGGTTTGTTACATATGTATACATGTGCCATGTTGGTGTGCTGCACCCGTTAGCTCGTCATTTACATTAGGTATATCTCCTAATGCTATCGCTCCCCGCTCCCCCTACCCCCTGGCAGACCCCGGTGTGTGATGTTCCCCACCCTGTGTCCATGTGTTCTCATTGTTCAGGAATTGAGGTTCTTTAGAGGACATACACTACTGGTTAAAAGTCCATGCCTTTACTACAATGACTACCTAGTTGAAATCTAGCTATGTCGTTTACTGACTGTGTGACTTCAGAACATCATGACCTCTCGGTGCTTCTGTTTCCTTATTGTAAAAATAAAAGTCTGTTTTGAAGACTCAATCAATATTTTTAAAGCATTTAGAATGGTGCATGGCACATGTTTAGAACCCTGTGTTGTGAAATTAAAAAACAAATGGAAAATGACATGTCTGCTGTAAAATGACACATGTTCCTTTGTTATTGGCAGGCGAGCATTGTGTAAGTGTCTCCCTGTAGTTGCATATGGTCCACGAAAGATTCAGAAATACTTTCTTTTTGTGACTTTGATGACAGAACATTTGAGATGTGGAAATAAACCCTTTAGCAAGATGATGATGTCACCTGTCATTGTGACACTATACATGTGACATGATACAGAGAAAACATGGAGTCTTTGAAAGACACAAAATCTACTCAACTAAGTATCCTTGAAGGAAGATAAACTGAGGTAGAAGATTATGATGAAAGCGTTGGCCAAACACAATCTAAGAAAGAAATAGAACAAAAATTTATAGAAGATGGTGCCAATAAGCAAGTAGTTTTCACAACATAGGTTTGGTATAAACATCTGAGGGTCTATTTCCTATCTTTAAATTTTATTATTATTATTAGTGATCAAGGAATTTTACTAGTGTTTCTTAATGTATCTCTGTCATTTTCCTCAGCTTAAAGGAGAGATAAGCTACATGAAAGCAGGGCAAACACCTGTGGAAAGTGGTTGGTGGATTAGCAAAATCAGCATAATTCCATGAGCAAAAGGATTGGGGTTAGTGTAGGGGACCTGGTTGCTATCCATTCAGCACCACCGCTCTACCGAAGAAAATGAAGCAAAGACCAGGGAATCTTACAGAATCCAAACTTATTAAAATGTCTACCATGAATGGATTCCTTTGTGTTTTGCTTTTAAAAAGAGAGGTAATCAAACATCAGATAGTCGACACGAGACTCTGAAAAATTATTAAAAGTTTAACACTTCCAAAACTCGTTTGTGTGTATTAATCTCATTTTATGTGTGTTAAAGAAGCAAGCCATTCTATCACAACACGCATCAGGTGGATTATGACTCTCTCCTACCACTTAGTGTACTCTTTGATGGCAGGGACTATGTCTCTATCACTTGTTTCATATTCTGAATGGACATGTCAGAGGTGGTATGTTTGGATTGTACCAATTTAACTAACTGAGACTACATGTCTCAGAATTCCATTCCCTTCATAGTTATAATATATGTCTCTTTACATATTTAATATATATAATATATATAATCCCAGCTACTCGAGAAGCTGAGGCAAGAGAATTGCTTGAACCTGGGAGGTGGAGGTTGCAGTGAGCTGAGATGATGCCACTGCACCCTAGCCTGGACAATAGAGCAAGATTCCATCTCAATAATAGATATACATATTCTCCAAGCAGTTCTGCTTCTCTAATCAAACCTTGACTGTTCAAACCTATTAACTGTTTGTTGAGGGAATGTATAAATGAATGAGGGAAATATCTTTATTTTATAGATGAAGAAACTGGTGACGGAGAATTACTTAATTTCAGATAATAATAAATGTATAATAATAGGAAGACAGCAACTCCTGACTTTTGGCCCAGGGTTCTTTCTACTGATCCACAAATGCCTCTTTTAGTCTATCTTACTTATCCCCCAGTATATAGAAGAACCGAGTCTTTGTAGGTGAATGTCTACTACCCATCTTAGGCACTCCATCCAGGCGTGAAAAGATGTTCTGGCCACCGACTCCATAAAGACAGTGGCAGCAAGTTAATACCAATGTATAAAGCACAGGGAATGGGCAACTTCAAAAGAGGGGAGAGCCTTGACAAGAAATTACCATGTTTTTGGTGTTAGTTGTAGTTCCATTTCTTGGAAATACCTACCTTACCTCTGAACCAAGGGTCTTTGATAAGTAGGAAAACACTAATTAGCTTCTTTTATCTCTTGTGTGCTCTCCACATGTTCAATTAAATTCTCCTCTCTAGAATCAGTCCCAGGTAACTGGGAAAGAGTTCAGTATTAGAACTATAGTTTTAAGTGATTTGGGGGCCTAGAAATGGACACTAAAAACATTCTGCCATCTAAGTTACTCTCTAGGTCATACTCACTTTTGTATTCCATTTCGCCCCCTGCCACTCTGCTTTTATCTTCACACCAAAAACCCTACACATTTAGTCTGTTAGGCTCTTTATAATTAGGCAGACAACTTTTCTTCCTTCTAGCTAAAACCTAAGTACTGTATTACTTCCACAATAAAACTTCCCTTGATTTCCCAGGCACAGTTATTTTTTCTGTCAGTGTCCTCCTTTGCTAGGCTTTGATTTTCCCAATGTCAGGGAGCTGATGGACTAATCTTTACACACCTAGTGGCCAATAGAACGAGTCACACTCCACCTCTACCTAGAAGAAAGGAAAGAACATTTGCTCAATTCATGAAGCCAAAGTGTAAAAGACAGCAACCTTCTGTTTACTGAGTGGCAGCATGGTCACTGAATACTACTATTTTGATGTCTAAAATAACCAGGTCCACAATATTGTATTAATGGTATAGCAGTTATCATGGTATTACTTTGTGAATAATTAATACAGACACTTATTTTACAGAAACACACATACACACACATACAGAGCATAGTGACTCTGAACAACTAACATCTCGAGGACACAATTTTGGACTTCTCCTTCTCACCTGTTAACTCTGCTAACTCTATACCCCTGTGTTTCTGATGCACAAGCTGCCCCAACAGAGCACAACTAAATTCCATACACAACTCGAGAAACAGTACCCACTGCTTACAAGAGCAAAAACAGGGATGAGCTAACTCAATAGTGCAGAAACACACAAACAATATTCTGCCTACAGCAATATAATGCATAAAAACATTGTCCTGATTTCTATTGTACTTGATTCCTGTGTGTGGAAAGTGCATTTTGCTTCTGTTTGGTTTTGTTTGGGTCTGTGATTTGCTTTGTTTACTTTTTTCTCTGTGAATGTTTCTTTAGCTTTTAACCTCCAAGTGCAAATGGCCTAATCTTATCTTCAGCTCAATATTGTTATCTAATACAGTTAAATAAAATTTTAGTCATGAGGAAATGAAACCACCTCCTATTCCCATAAAGCCTAAATTTAAATGTGTGTAAATCATAAGTCTTAGATAATTTGTTCAAATTAGCCACACCACGTACTCCTTGGGCGTGAGATTGAACCACCCACAAATTGGCTCAATTCTGATCCAAATGAAAGGCAACTTGAAAAATAAAGAGGGTTCTTGATACGACAGTCCTGGTGCATAATTCATCATCTCTAATACTCTGGCACTTTCCCAAATTTTGGTTGCAAGTCTGGGAAGGATTTTGCTTTCTCAATAAAATAAATAAATAGAACTCAATAACAGATTGCAAGAACACTAACAGGTCAGCTAAGAACCGAATTCATTCATCAGATATGGCTAAGTGTGTCTTGCGCTTGCCTACTGGTGAGAGCTATTAAGTCCTAGTTTAACAGACCCCATGTGCTGTCTTCAGTACAGGAAAACCTTGAATCAGAGATCCAGTGAACAATTTTGTGGTCCAGCCATTAGGCCAGGTACCTTGTTTTGTGAGCTTACTTTAGATTATTTTCCCAAGGTAGAGACAGAATGTCCTGAATTACCCATTGTTCGGCTCAGCCTCACATGAGATGAGGAGAGCGCATAGTTGTGAAAAGACTGGCCAAGTCTGTGGGTGAGTAGATATTTTTCTGGGGCAGAGCCAACTAACTAATCAAGTAGTAACCAAACCCAGGAATTTTCCCTCACAAAATTCATCCTTTAATAGGACTTCTCAAAATTTTCCATTAGAAAAAATAAACTTTTCAAAGCAGAAGAGAAATGAGTACATTACCCCTATTACTACCGCAAATCTGGGGGTATTTGAGGATATAAGACAAATGACCGTGCCTGAGCTCAAAATATTCCACAGTCTTATGATATTTTTTATTTTAGTCTTAAATATAAATATACATTTATTGTTGGATGTATATTCATACCTGCATTATGAAAATAATTTTTAAAGTGTTTATCAGTAAAATTACTTAGTTCTTTTACTCCCCATCCAAATTATTGAGTGAAATTAATGCTTCTAAAAGGTATACGATGTTATTGTCATGGTTTCTCAGAGATCTTGGTATGTTGCTACTACTGTAAACACA
Source organism: Piliocolobus tephrosceles (assembly GCF_002776525.5). Classification (NCBI taxonomy): domain Eukaryota; kingdom Metazoa; phylum Chordata; class Mammalia; order Primates; family Cercopithecidae; genus Piliocolobus; species Piliocolobus tephrosceles. The sequence goes on along the minus strand of NC_045449.1, from coordinate 63,682,116 downwards.
GTTATTCAGAGGCAGGACTCATACATATGAACTACATGGAAACATGGAGGAAATTATATAACAGCCAAAATATATGATATGGAGAGTGATTTTAATGGAAGAGGAAGCAATGTCACAGTGTCTCAAAAATAACTTACTCTTTACCTCAATTAAAAAAAAATCATTTTCTCTTCAACCAAGTTGTATTACAAAAAAGCCATAGCATTAAAAATGCTGTATTGCCAGATGTGGTAGCTCACACCTGTAATCCCAGCTCTTTGGGAAGCCGAAGTGGGTGGGTTACTTGAGGCTAGGAGTTTAAGACCAGCCTGGCCAACATGGTGAAACCGCATTTCTACTAAAAATACAAAAATTAGCCGGGCATGGTGGTGGGTGCCTGTAATCCCAGTTACCTAGGAAGCTGAGGCAAAAGAATTGCTTGAACCTGGGAGGCGGAGGTTGCAATGAGCCGAGATCATGCCACTGCACTCTAGCCTGGGCAATAGAGTGAGACTCCATCTAAAAAATAAAAATACTAAAACAAAAATGCTGTACTAAATTAATGGATGCTTCTATATGCAAATGATGGTATTTTTAGGCAACTCCATTTTATGAAATTTAATATTTATATGATTACTAAAGTATGATTCTTAATTTCTTTTACAGAAATGGAAGCTTGAAACATATAATGTCTAATAACTGGATGGCAAAAGACAATCAGGATGAAGTTGGATTCTGTTATCATGATGTTTAATTTTATGTGTCAACTTAGCCAGGCTATGGTACCCAGTTGTTTGATCAAACACTCATCTGGATATTGCTAGGAAGATACATATTAGATGTGAGGAACATTTCTCATCTGTAGACTTTCAGAAAAGCAGATTATTATCCTCCATCACGTAGATGGGTGTTATCTAACCGGTTGCAACCCTTAAGAGCAAAAACCAAGGTTTCCTGGGAAAGGAGTTCTGCTTCAAAAGTGTAACATACAAATTCCGTCGAAGTTTCCTATTCTGGCATACTCTGCAGTTTTGAACTCAGTACTGCAATGTCAACTCGTACTAGAATTTCTACCAGCCCGCCCTACAGATTTCATACTTGCCAGCCATCATAATTGCTTTAGCCAATTCCTTAAGATCTCTCTGTGTTTTTCTCCCTCTCGCTCTCCTGTATCCTGTTTCTTCTGTTTCTCTAGAGATCCTTGACTAATAACCAAACGTTAGGAGAAGAAAAAGACCGTTTTAAGAGAACTGTCAGAGTGAGTTTCTGACAGTGGAAAATCTTGTAATAGAGTTCATAATGAAAATAGTATTTCAGTGTCTAAAAGTTCTTAATTCCACAAGCACACCCAGGACAATATTAACCTGCCTCAAACCTGGCTATCACCCTCTTGCCTTCCTGGAAAAAAGTTCAGTTGGTTGGTGTGCTAATTGTACCTTAGGTTATGATGGTGCTGGACCATTGCATGGCTCTTAATTATTTACAGACATGCCTTTTTCTGCCAGGCTGGGGGCAGGGACCAGGTCTTTGTTATCTTTGTCCCCAGACTGTCCAGTACAGTGGCACTTAATAAATGTTTACTGATTGCATGAGAACATGGCTCTGATTTAAAATGGGATATAATAAAAAATTAAAATTTACCAAAATAAGAAGTGTTTTTGGTCATGTTTGCTAGAACACACATTTTTCTTAAAAAAAAAAAAAAAGATAACTGAATATTTGTTTCTCACTTAAAAGGAGAACAAATCTTACAAAATACAATCTGAAGCCATGTAACCATTTGGAGTCTTTAAAGCTATTTTTGTGTAAGGAAAATAAAATTAGGAATGGAGGTGATCTTTCTGGAACATGGTAAGGTAAAAATCACCTTTTATATGCGGAGTTGTTGGATAGATCTAATTTGGGACGGTTTCTTCCCCAGATGATTGACGTTTTAAAATTTTCTTATACACCTGTCAGCAGTTTCAGATCTAGTTTTAGGAGGGGGAGAATGCGGAGCCACGGTAGTTGGTAAAAGTTGCATTTAATAGTGAGAAGCCTCTATTAGAATGTTATGTTTTACATCCAAATCCTTGATTTCAGAGTAGAACTTTCTGGAGCAAGGTGAGGGAAAAAATCTGATCCTATCTTTTTCATTTAAAAGCAGCTATACAAAAAATAAAGTCATCTACCCCTTGTGTTTAACAGAGTGAAAGAACTGCAAAGCCTAGAGTCCATAGGGCCTAAAGCATGACGATAAAAAGAATTCTCCTCCTGGTCTGCAGAGGCTAACCAGCTAAGAAAGCAAAATATAACTATCTTTGTACAGGAAAGCATTTTTTCATGCAGTGCATTTCAGAGTACCTCATGTAATGCATTTCAGATAAACCATCATTTTGTTTTTCTGAAGCTGGGCCCTTTGGGCCTAAAAAATTTAACCAAGAATCAGCTATTTGAATTTACTTTCACTTCCCATAGACATCTCAGAAGGTGAGTCCTTATTACCATGGTTTCCAGCAAAGGGACCATTTGGAGATACCAAAGCTTATGGATGGACTCACTAAAATTCAAGGAAAACACAACAAAACAAAATACACCTAATAAGGAAAGAGGCATTTGGAGAAAGACTTTTAATTCTGTTTACTGTCCATGAAATCTACTTTTACTTAGATTTCTTAGTTGCCTGTCTCTTGACAACATCTGGTTTGAGCTACAGAGGGCCTGGCTTCTGTGTTGAGATTTTTGTTTCCATTACAAGTTTCATGTTGGTGAGCATGTTCTTAGCCTAAGCACAGCCTTGATGTTCAGAAACCTTTCTCTTTACTCCATTGGGTACGCTGGAGGAGCTTGTCTTCATTTGCTCTCATGCTTATGCTAATTGTGCTCATTCTCACATCTATATTTTGTTCACTTCTATCATCAGCCTGTCATCCACAGTACTTCTAACTGTCTCTCCACCTGTCTAAATCTACACTTCCCATGGTCTTTTCTAACCTTCAAAACCTTCCCTGACACTTGTAGCTTGCAGAATCGTATCTGTCTTGGTAAAACATTATGGCACATCTAAATGACCTCACGGATTCCTTACTACTCTCACTCCTGCAATTTTGCTTCAGCCATTGGCCTCTGCTGTTTTGTTAACTCACCAGGCACACCTCAGATTTAGGGCTGTTCCATCTGCCTGAACTGCTCTTCTCCAAGGATTCTCCATGGCTCACTTCCTTGCCACCTCCAGGTCTTTGGCTAAATATCACCCCCTTAGTGAAGACTTCTTTGACAGTTCCATTTATAAATGGAAAATGGTGGGAGGTAGCTTTGAAAATGGCTCCCAGTGATCTTCTTCTGCTGGAACTCAAATTCTTGTACAAGGACAAGTGGTGGGTTTTACTAATTTAACAAAGAGAATACCTGGATTGTTTTGGTGCCAAATACTGACTTTCAATGTCCTTTACATATTTTGCCTCAAATTATACATTTTTTTCATTTCTAATTTTCAATTAATTTATATCCAAGTCTTAACTTGTACTCACCACTAAGCTATATAATAGAAGAAACATGTATTTTTCAATATCCTCGAAGACTCTTGTTCTCTCCCAAGTTGAAATTCTTGTTGAGAAAAACATATCAAAATCGAATATTGAATTCCCCTCCCAATGCAGTCTTTTCTTCCAGTTTCAAATGTTATCAGGGTCTTGTTGTGTATGAGACTAATAATCTTAGATTTACCACAATTATCATGTTCTAAAAATAAACAAGCAGGATTACATCTCTTAGTTACTCAAGCTCTCTCTCTTTCTCTCTCGCTTTTGACTTGAATTGAACTCTGGACCTCGTTCACTTTTAAATTCTTTTTGGCTGAATTTCAGGAATTCCTTGAATGTATTCTGCAAAACAGCTGTGGTTTGGGTACTTCATGTTCCTTTATTGGTTAAAATCTGACATAAAGAGTGGCTGGTCTACATTGCCCATACTAAAGTAACAAAGGTGCATTCATGTATTTTTTTTTATTCTTAAGAATCTGGCTCTCACTAGCCATAGGAGTAATATTTAGCAGAAATACTCCAGTACTCTTTTTTCTAAAGACCTTTCAGTCCATATAATACGCATGATCACAATTCATCTGGCTTATAGAAAAGTTATTATTTACTACCTAAATATACCAACAAGGGAAACTGTTCAATTATATATGTTAGAGAATTCATGGCATCCAGAGAGCAAAGTTTTACAAGCTCACAGTTTTCTGGATAAATACTCAAAATAAAATTTTAAGATTTTAATTGATAAGAGAAAAAAAAGCTTTAGAGGGATTAAGGTGAAAACAAAAGGAGAAAATTCTTCACTTTCAATTTATGTTAAAATAAAGCCAGAAAAAATTGATCTTTTATTTCCTTTCAATGATTATACACAACTCTAAAAACAAGTCAATGTATATTTTCTCTGAGCGTTTTAAGGGAGGGGGCATAAAATACATATTTTTCAATATTTGCAGTTTATGTTCCTAAGTGCATAAAGATGCAATAATCTGGTTCTGAAGGACATTACAGAATACTCCATATGGTATGAATATAACAAAGCCACTTGTAGACATTTACAAATATAATAGCAGGCAAGGGCTGTTTAACAGAGTCCGTAAACACCAATGTGAGACTACTTTTGACCAAAGCTTCAAAATAATTTAAGGACACCCTGCTTGATTCCTACTTAAAGCACTTGGATAAAAAATTAAATTGTCTTCATTGCATTTAATTGATCACTAATATTTACATTTGCTGGAAACAGAGCGTTGCTGCTCTCCAAACACAGATGCCAGCAAGAGCAAAACATAGACTGAATGACGCTGTATCCATAGCAATAATAGCACTTACCTTTATTCACTGTCCCCACAGAGAATCTATGAGCTAGGTGCTCTCAGCTGGGCAATGGTAAGAATGCTCTTTAGTTAATAACAAAGGAAAGAAAAGCTCCAGACACCAAGAACCTGGGTTAACCATTGACACTGGTTTGTTCCTACAGTTCCTCCCTGGGATCTACATAGGTAGCCCCTGGCATCTTATCAAGCAAGCCATAGCCAGTCAGCTGTGGCAGCGATTACCTCACCACCTCTGCACCGCTGGAGGAGGTACAGTGTGAAGGTCACCCAAGTATATCCTGACCAAGTTTTTACTTGATCAGGGATACAAAGGAGGAAGATTTGCTGGGCCAGGAATATGCTCAACAATGCCAGTAAGTGACTCAGATATTTACAAACAGGATTGTTGAGAGATGACCTATGGAAATGCCCATGCTAGTTTTCAGACTCTGCTGGAACAGTACAAATACATCCTTTTCATCAGAACTGTTTGTCTACATCTTAGCAGCTGAGGATTGCGATTGCATGCTGATGAAAAGTGAGACAGGATAATGACAGGTAGTTAAGCATCCATTCATTCTTTTATTTACCAAACCTTTAATGGTTATTTAGCCTGTGCTGCACAGTTCCAAAGAACTGAAGTTCACAGCTGATTAGCCCTCTGACTAATCAACATGGATGGCAGAAATTGGGGTTGGAAAGTCTTCCTTTCCTCAATGCCAGGAATCGGAGATTGAGATGGCGAATGCAATGCACGCTGTGGTATAGGTTTTGCCTGGCAGTAAGTCCTAATGGGTTAAATAAAATGGTGAGGTGGTCATGTGGTCAGTGCTCTCCAGGAGGTAGAAAAGTGAGTGATCAAGGAAGAGGTAGGTTTATAATGCTACAATCAAGAGAAAGAGCCAGAAAATGTGAAAAGCAGCCACAGGGAACTAAAGAAATAACAACCCAAAGCTCTTCAGAACCTGGGGAAGTTGTGTCCAGGAATGCTCAATAGAAGTGTTATGCTAATAAGGAATTAGTTTTTCCCTTACTCCACAGAGCAGTGGCAGCCAGGGGATCTAGGGAACCACGTCAGGCTTGGTTAACTGCAAATTTAAGAGGACTTTTCTAGGTTCTTGCTGTTTGAGGGCTGTTAGAGTTTTGTTTCCATTTTTAAAAGCATAAACACTTGAGGAAGTGGACTTCTATGTTGGCACCACTGCTTACTAGCTGTGTGACACTGAGAAACTGCTTAACCTTTCTGCTACTCCATTTTCTCATCTGTCAAATGGGGATGATAATAGCAACAACGACAACACCTACCACAGATAGATAATTCGTGTTCCAAACTCTTAGCTGTCACTAAAGTATTCACATTCTGATAGGAAGACCTGTTTTGCAACTTGTTACATAATATCTGCAGAAGAGTTTGAACACCCCAAAGAACCTATCTTTTCATTCATCAATAAATCTCAGGTAAGCAGTGAATACAGAGGTTGCCTTTTCTGTTAAAAAAAAAAAAAAAAATTGAAGACTAAACTGACGCCTACATTTCCATGACAATTGCAGCAACTCTCATTGTGGTGTATCCATGATGTTATTCAATAGTATCACTTAACGCTGCTCGATTACTGCCTTGTTTGAAAGCACAGCACACTTTGTTCGAGTTCCTTCCCAAAATACTTTTTAAAAAAACCACAAACATTGACACGACTCCCTCTGCTCTGCAAAGACCATTTCAGGAAAGGTGATTTTGTGTGGGTGAGCGTTTGGATTGATCTGAGAAGATGAGGCATCTAAATGCAGCGTAAAAACAGACCATGGAGAAGAGCAAGACAGGAGGCAAGATGGGGAAACTGGATGGATTCCCAACTCCAACTGAGTCAGATCATCATTGCGTGGTTTCATTCCTTTGTTTGAAGTAAATTCCCAGAATATCAGACACGCCCATACTCACATGTAAGTAGAAAAACACTTTCTAAAGCCAAATAAATAAAAATGATATCTGGATTGGCTTTTCTGTTACATGTCTATGCCTCCTCAGTCTACCTTAACTGAAAATTAACTTCATTGAAGTTCAGCTTTTGTGAACTTTAATCCTCCCCCAAACAGAAAGAGAAACTGAGGTAAAGTGAAGTGGCATGTTCAAGATTTGTCAAATTACAAGAATTTGTTACTTGAATGTAGAAGTCTAAGTGATAAATAATTGTCTTTTTCAATAATCTGTAATATATTGCTGTTCTAAGATTTCAGTATTGGCCTAAGAGGAAGTTAATTGTACAAAGGGGTTACTTATTAGAGAGAACACTCTAGCTCCGGCATTGGAAGACTGTGGCTTGCTTCCAGTTTTTGTAAGCACTCCAAGGTAAGAATGGTTTTCACAATTATAAATAGTGGGGGGAAAATTAAAAGAAGAATGATATTTGTGACATGAAAATGGTATGAAATTCACATTTCTGTGTCTATAAATCATGTTTATTGGTACATAGGCCTATCAATTTTTTTTTTTTCTTACTGTCAATGAAGGCTTCATATTACACAACAGAATTCAGTGACCTTCAAGATCTCAACAGAGACTGTGGTCCTTAAAGCCTAAAATATTTTATGTCTGGCCCTTTACAGAAAAAAAGAAAAAAAAGAAAAAAAAATCTAGCTAAGCCATAAAATCCACTCTTCTCCAAAGGAAGGTTCCTCTTTTCTGATTAATGATTTTCCTCTTACCGTTAAGTCCAAGTCAACTGCATTTCTATGACTTAAAATCCTATCTTTCCTTCAATATTCCTTTTACTAACTCTTTCCTTGCCTACTATAAATATCAATAAATAATTTCAAAAATAATAATAAAGAATAATACTCTTTAAAGGCACTATGTTTTTCATTCTATATATTTTAGCTTTTAGTTGCACGTCTTATTTCCTTTACTAAATTCTAAGTATTAATGGGTAGGAACTTACTAAATCTCATTCATCTTTTTTTTTTTTAATTTTTAATTTTTGTGTGTTTTCATTTGGGGTTTTCCTATGTTGTCCAGGCTAGTCTTGAACTCCTGGACTCAGGCAATCCTCCCACTTCAGCCTCCGGAGTAGCTGGGACTATAGGCATGCGTCATCGTGCTTGACTCCCGCATTCATCTTTGAGTCCAACCAAGAGACTAACAGAAAGCTAGAATTCAGTACTAATACTAATACTAAGCGACGAATGCTTTTCTGAATTAAGCAAACAAGCATATTAGGAAAATAAACCTCTTTGTCTTTTAGAGGTTTCTTCACCTTTTTCTTCAGTTTACTGTCTTAATGAGCTTCCCTGTCACTGTCCATCGTCCATCTCTCCCGAGTCCCAAGACCCTCTTGCTGCCCCAGATACCACAGCCTTACTAGGTTGTGCCTGAGTTGTCCTCTTGCTTCATAATCCCAGTTCTCAAAATGTTCATCTGAAGTGTCTCGATCACTTGAAGAGTTCTGTGTGTTTTATTGTGTTTCAAACCCTCCAGACCATATGGAATCAGAGGCAGAAGGAAAAGGGGGAAAAGAGTCAACTTGAATTTTCTTCCTCAAGGAGCAATTTTCCGAAGATTGAAATGAAAATTCCCATTCAGCATTTTCCTAAGACGATGTACTGTTCTTCAACAATTATTTAAATAAAATGGATGAAATTGGCTGTATCATTTGAAAGAATCTGATACATTGAATCATGCTACATTATCTCTCCCAGAGTGGGGAAAATGGAAAGAATACCTTAAGAAATCTTTCCTGGATGTTTAAGTTATACAGATTTATTGTGGATACTATGAGTAAGAGTGCAAAGAGGGCAGTAAAAAACAATCACAAGTCTCAATTTTCTTTCGTCAAATTATTTCCAGTAATTTTCTCTACTGTCTTACGATAAAGTTGAGATTCAGTCAGATTTACAATTTTGAATCTTGCTTTTTAACCTTAGTCAAGGAGCTCTTGTCTGAATGCGAAGGAATGCATTTCCAACCATGGAATTCCCAACATGCAGGAGCTTTGAGTGAAGCAGATTTTTAGAGCATGTGTACTGGCTTTTTAGTACTCTCCAATCACAGCCACATTGACTGATATGATCTACACTATGTTATGGGGATTACTTGAAACCATACCTTGAAAGAGCTTTATAAACTATCATGTATCCACCAGATGTGACCCAGCATTTGAAGGGCATCCCCAAGCATTAGGTAAGTTCTATTCTTCTGCAAGAAGTGCTTATAAATTGAAAAGTTATCCTTCTCCAAAAAAAAAAAAAAAAAAATGCTTTCCATGGGAATAGGAATTGTGTCGAAGGTAACTGATTTCATTTCAAAACATGCCCTCATTTTAAAGGCTAGTTTGCTCTTATTAATTCTTTTGCATTCCAAGGAGAGATTTCAGATAATTACTTGGATACTTCAAGCCCCAAACTTATAACTGGTTTCATTACCACTTGACTATTTTATTAGGAGATATTTAAAGGAGATTAATCTGCCTTTATCACGTCCTCAGTTCTTCACTTTTCATAGAAGGCATAATCCTTTTCTTCCCAACTTATGCTCTTTCAAACCTCAGGAATGAATTGCAAAAATGAATATTCTTATTGCCTCACTCCCTTCCAAGATAGCTTTTTCTAATGCTTTTCTTCCCCCTAAAATAAGAATTAAAAGTGATATTTCTTTTGACAGCTGGTAACTAATCCCACCTTAGCAGGAAGGAGAACAGGAAGCCAGCAAAGGAATTTTCCATTCCCGTCTCTTTTAATTTTCCCCCACATCAGGTATTTTTCAAAATCTAGACATTTCCAATGAGTCTGTATATCTTCTTGTTTTGTCTACCAGAGTCACGTGTTCTTCAACTTCTCCACTGATGAGAAACCTGACTGAGTTTATGTTTGTGTTTGGAAGAGGGAGAAATTGAGAACTTTTGAATCTCCAAAGGGAATATAATTGAAATGTGATGCCTTTGCTTATGCAAACAGACTTTTTTCCTTTTGTAAAGATAAAGTTCACACAGCTAGTCCATCAAACCACAAATCAGAATGTCTCATGTTATAACAAGAGCTACAGCTTTGATTCCTACAATAAGTCTCTTTTGGTCTGCCTGGCTGCCTTTCTCTATTCCTTTCCCATCTCTCTCCCTCCTTTTTTTTCTCCCTCCCATCCTTCCTTCATTCCTTCCTTTTTTTCTTCTGTTTAATTTAAGGACTCTGTATTTTACTATGCTCGAAGCCCTCCAAAATGCATATAAGGTGCAGAAGATAAAGGAAAAATAATTAACTCAAATTTGTTTTTCCAAGGAGCAATTCAGTTCAGCATTTTCAAAAAGAAAACAATGTATTCAATTTTTTAATGAGGACTTTTTTAAATGATGAGATTAGTTTTCTAAAGCTAATGGCTTGCACAAAATATGACTGAAAGGTATTTATGCAACTTGATGTCATTTCCAATGAAACAATGTATCTAAGATGATGTCTACTTAACATGTTCAGTTACATATACTAATAACATCTCTCTAAAACTGAAGCAGACTTTTTCTGAAATGTGTATCTGACCCATATATGGCACAAATTTGCCTGGAAGACAGTAGGTGAGAGGGGAGGGGTGGAAAAGTGAGGAGTAAGTTAGAAGGAATAAGTTAATGAGTGCTGGAAGTAGCTGGTAGAGGGAGAGCTAAGCAGAAGGAAACGGAATAAAATGTCCTTATGTTATTTAATAGCTGACAAAAGCCTGTAATCCCAGCACTTTGGGAGGCCGAGACGGGCGGATCACGAGGTCAGGAGATCGAGACCATCCCGGCTAACACGGTGAAACCCCGTCTCTACTGAAAAATACAAAAAACTAGCTGGGCGAGGTGGCGGGCGCCTGTAGTCCCAGCTACGCGGGAGGCTGAGGCAGGAGAATGGTGTGAACCCGGGAGGCGGAGCTTGCAGTGAGCTGAGATCCGGCCACTGCACTCCAGCCTGGGCAACCGAGGGAGACTCCGTCTCAAAAAAAAAAAAAAAAAGAGGAGAAACAGGAAGTCACAGAGAGCTCTGAATTTTCTTTATCAGAGTATGCGGGGGTACTTATTCTGAAGATTTTTCACTTCTTCTAAAGGAAATTCTTCAGTGGCATCAATTAGGTAGAAGCAGCCAAGCATAGGGGCAACATCACTAGAGAAAAATCAGAAAATGGAATTCTCCTGTGAACAGAACTAACCAGATGTTTGACCCTTGCCAAGACACTATTTCTTTGGATCTTAGTTTTCTAGTGTGCAAAATAAAACGGTTGGATGCCCTCTATTATCTCTTCTAGATGTACAATTGTTTTCTTTCTTTTCTGCAAATTAGAATAAAATGAAACTACATAAATAAGGACATAAATTTTGTATTGTTTTTCTTCCACACGGACTACTCAAAGTTTGGCACAGGGCTCAGCCCCATAACATGTGATCAATAAATACATATTTAAGGAATGAATGAATCTATGTAAGATACTGTATTTATACAAAGGCAAAAAGACTGATACATTGTTTCTTTTTTAAAAATATTAATGTAGCCATTTGAATATTTAGTATAGGTGGTTGAATTGGATTCATGTAGACATAGTCTATTTGACAACAAAAAAATATAGTCACACTTATATAGTCTTATAATTTCATATGCTATTGCCCAAATGTAAGTGTTCTCATTAATTATTACTCTTCAAAATGGAACCGCTGGGTATATTTTTGCATATCTTCATCTCATTGTCATCTATACAGGTTGCTAATATTACATTGATTAAAATACAGATCTAGGTAAGCTAGAATGAAAAGAGTTATTGTTCATATTTTACAAGTTCAGAAATCCTGAATTTGGTTGTGGATTTGTATTGTGCTGCATGGAGATAAAATAGAACTTCAATTTTCTTTTTTTCCTTCTTTTTTTTTTCAGCCCCCGACAAATTGACTGGCTATATTTATAACGCTCAGTTGTTTCAATAGCTTGTAAACCACAGTCCAACTTAGGAAAGAACATACTTCATGTTTTAACTATTTGCTTTGATTTGTGCATGAGACAAAAAAAATGAATGAGCCAAATTTAACAAAATTGTATAGACAAATGGCTGCATACAATTATTCTAGAGAATTTATTTTGCATTTATGATGTCCTTTATCCTAATCTGTGCATTTCAAAAAACATAATACACACTCTGTCACACACACGAACACACACACATACACACACACACACACCCCACACACTACTATTTCAGAAATATGCATATTAAGGATTGGTAGAAAGATAAGAGGTTAGGTGCAGGTATGTTTAATTCACATTAAAACACTAAAATCTTTGCAAGTGTGTTTATATAATGCTAAAATAACAAGATGGCAAATTAAAATATTTTTATTTAGCATTTGATTTACATGTTATCAAATATGTAACTATTTAGTACTCCGTAAACTAAGCACCTGGGTGATAAATTATTTACTTCTAATAAAGATGCTTTAATGTTATATCAAATGGGCTATATATTATCTAATCCCAAGCCTAAACCACTACCATTTAAAAATTTAATGAAAATGAATTGGATATGAAAACAGTTCAATCTATGTTATAGAATAAAACTATAATAGACAAAAATAGCACCCTCAAAGATTATATTTAATATTATCCCAAATAAGTAAATAAAATATGTGAGTTTTAGTGATTTACAAAAAAGGTCTTTTAAAGTAAATTTAGAACAAATAAAATCAATGGTTTATCCACAAAGTATTTTAAAAAGGTCAGTGTTAGAGATCATTACATTTCTAATACTGAATTTAGAATGGGGTTTAAATGAATTTGTTTTCTCCTCTTATGCAAACTGATATCTCTGTGGAGGGAGGGGTGATAGAAAAAAACACACAACAGTGTATGCATGTGTGTGTGATGTGTGCATGTGTCTGCTTTTACTGAAAAACTAAGAAACTAATGAAATAACACTCCAGTTGTTTAAATGAATAGAATGTTCTCGAGCAGGTAAAATGTTAGGCTTTATTGAAAGTGAGAAATAGGACTGTTAGCCCTGCATTTCTGATTCCTGAGCCCACCAATTTTTCTTTGCCTGCCCACAGAGCTGAAAGCTGAACAGAACATGTAAGGTTACCCTTCTCCTTCCACTTGAACCAATTTTCGCAAAATGGAATCTAGTGGAAACACACACACACACACACACACACACACACACACACGGCTCCCCAAATGCACATTGAAAAGTAATCCATTTTTCACTCATCAGATAGCAACACTTAATGACTTGGGTAACTCAGCTTCACTTTCCTATGGCCTTAATGAAAAGGCCAGTTCATTCCATTAGGAAATTAGTGAGATGAATCGTAATGAAAAACTGTGAAATTCTGCCAGGATTTAGCAAAGGCCATGAATAGCCCAGCTTAAAAGTTGAATTTCTTGTTTTCCTTCCTGTGTGGCTCTCTTTGAAAAGACAAGAAAATGGTACATTTGGGCTTCGGAAAATCCATCACAGAGTATGAGGCACTGCCAACTGGTTAGGTTCATCCTAGGTGAATAAAATCCATGGGGGCATTAGGAATACAATGACCAGAGGACAAATTTGAAAAAAAAAAGACAAAGCAGCATGTTGAGATTTTCTTGCTACTGTAGTGAGGGTAGAGAAGAGATCCTATTTCATAGAAAATAGCACTTGCAGGGCTCAGAGTCCTGGCACATTAAAGTGTTTGGTGTCTCGTGTGCTTGTCACCCATGTGTTCTTTTCTGCCAGCATACTACTCACAGTAAGTTATGCTGTTAGTTCCACTATAACGTGACATAGTGGTCCTCAAAATTACCATACTATGCATCATCTTCAGTAAAAATCACAGGACTTTCAACAAAACAGAATTGGGAGCATAACACTCAACCATGTTACCAGAAGGACATTTTTTAAAAAGATAAGGACCTTGGCTAAGCATCGTGGCTCACGCCTGTAATCCCAGCACTTTGAGAGGCCGAGGTGGGAGGATCACTTGAGGTCAGGAGTTTGAGACCAGCCTGGGCAACATAGGGAGACTCTACAAAACATAAAAAATTTAGCTGGGCATGATGGTGCCTGTGGTCCCAGCTGCTCGAGAGGATGAAGCGGGAGGATCCCTTGAGCCCAGGAGTTTGAGGCTACAGTGAGCTAAGATCTTATCACTGCACTCCAGCTTGGGGAACACAGTGAGACTCTTCCTCTTAAAAAATTAAAAATAAAAGTATATGATCATAAATAATAAAAAATAAGAACCTAATGAAAAGGGTAGCATAGTTTTGCACATGGTCATTGTTAAGAAATGCATAGATACTATAATAAATACGACATTTTGCCTTGAAAAAACTGAAGTTTACACATGGAAGTGGGCACTGGAAGAAACGTTTGCTGTTTTTGAGTTATCGTGAAGTTGTCTGAAATCTGATGGAAACTTGTAACAACCAGGATGGGTGAGCTTATACCGCACCGTGAACTGAGGCGGCTGCGTATATTCCTACAGAGATCAATTGAGCTGGGTGCAGATTTTATTGCATTTACTCACAGAGGCAAAATTTCACATTGGCAAATAGAAAGTTGGCTCAAATTTTATGCTATGCTCAAGCAGACACGTGTTCAAATTGTTCCCTCCTATATCAAGTGGATTGGAAGTAATTTGCATTTTAAAAACAAGTCTTATAGTATAATTGACTCTATTCTTGGATTATAACTATTTAATGTCTAAACAGTCAAATGAAGAGTGAAACTTTTTTTTTTTTTTAACTCCATGGAGATTGTCAAAAACCTCTTTGGTGTTTTGCAGACATACAAATAATTCTACTTTTATATTTTTCACCTTTCCACAGTAATACTGTATATACGGTAGCCAAAGAAGTTGTTCAAGAGTTTCTTTTATTCTTATACAGGGAGTGCCTTACTGACTAGATTATGTTATCCTTCCAACTCATCTTCCATCTTTTATCCTGGACTTCAATTTTTAATTCTGCTATTTGTTTCAGATCTCAGTTATACCATGCTAGAGCATATCAGCTCACCAGCATTACACTCCAGGAAATTTATCTTAGCCTTGAAACATTCTTTCCTTTTCGTTCATCTAAAGTTAGATTTTGTTGTTGTGGTGGTGGTTCTTGTGTTGTGGGTTTTTTTTCCCTCAATTCTGTGGCACCAGTTCACTTACATAAAACACCCAAAGTAAATGCTTTTCAATATATCTCATCTGGTTTTGCAGCCATGTGCAGATTTACAATCTTCTCTGTCTAGGAATCTCACTTTTCCTAAAGTATTTTACAAGGATCCAATGTATATATAAAACAACAGGAACACCCACACCACGCTTGGCCTCTTTTCCATCATGTTTTTAATGCTAACCAAAGAAAACGACCTATAAAACACGCACACACGTATGTACACGGCAGATCTTCTTGTAAACATCCCTTCCATGATTAAATTGATTCCTGAGGAATTGGCTAAGATTACCAGTACCAAAGGTCATTTTCAAAACTTCCTGTGTCCCTGAAAATGTTTTGTGTTAATAATATGCATTCGTTTTATAGCCACTTAAGAATATCTCTTTTATGTCAAAGCAGAAACAGAGAGCCAAGATGAAAACAAGGAGAAAATCCCAACACCTCTATAGAATCAAACGAACATCGACTTTTGAAAATAAAAGCAGAGTTTTGAAAGACCCACTAACAGATTCAGTCTCTTGATATTTTATCTCAAGGCCTACACACAGAAAGCAACGGGAAGCTGTCCCATTCAGGGACAGAACCCATGAATTGATCTGGACAGGATGGTAGATGAGGAACAGGGGAGAAAGTCAGGGCTAGGATCTCTCTCTCACACACACAGACACACACAAAAACAGAGGAAACAAATGCTCAATGTTCATAAACTTCCCAAACAAGATAACTTTGCCATTTTTTAAAAAAGAAAATAAGGCTGGGGACGGTGGCTCATGCCTCTAATCCCAGCACTTTGGGAGGCTGAGACTGGCGAATCACCTGAGGTCGGGAGTTCAAGATCAGTCTGACCAACATGAAGAAACCCTGTCTCTATTAGAAATACAAAATTAGCCAGGCGTGGTGGCGCGTGCCTGTAATCCCAGCTACTCAGGAGGCTGAGGCAGGAGAATTGCTTGAACCCAGGAGGATGCAGTGAGCGAGATCGCGCCATTGCACTCCAGCCTGGGCAAAAAGAGTGACACTATCTCTCAAAAAAAAAAAAAAAAAAAAAGAGAAAAGAAAAGAAAAAGAGAAAAGAAAAGAAAAAGGAAAGGAAAAGAAAAAGCTTTAGAGAACTTTTGAAACTTCACAACATTTAGGAATTTTTTAAAAAAGTATAAATCAGTAAATATCTATCAACCACCCATGGTCCTTCCTGGGGAACTTTGCTTGTCCTGCCAAATGAGTGTACTATGTGAATGCGATATTTGCTTTCTAGAATTGAAAGGAAATCGGTATATGTTTCATACAGGGAGACAAGATTTCACTGACGTCTTACCTATATTCTTTGAAGACAAATGTTTCCATTCCCTTTATGAAAGCAATATATTTTGCTTTGTCAGAATGACACAATTCAGTTTCATAAACCATAGGTGGCTAGAGAGTCACTTTTCTTTTTCCCTTGAATACTAGAAATTAAGTTTGATTGTTGAGTAACTATCCCAAACCTTCCAAGATTGCTCATGAGCTTTCTAAAGTTTTAGGCAGACAAGGGGAATTTTTTTAAAAATCAGATTCTTTTTAAAATGGGAACTCAAATTACCAATGCCCTGCCCTTATTGGGTTACTGTTGTCATATGCTACATGAGAGACTTTGTCTCATATGATTGTAATTACCAACATAACCAAGCTATTAGAGTACTGCATCATGGCCGGCCTATAATACTGCCTAAAGTGATTTATAAAAAAAAAAGAAAAAGAAAAAGAAAGAAAGAAAGAAAGAAAGAAAGAAAGAAAGAAAGAAAGAAAGAAAGAAAGAAAGAAAGAAAGAAAGAGCGAGCGAGCTACAGATAAATGAGCTATAGGGATTCCAGAGGCAGAAACTTTGAATTGTACCGTGTATTCGATTTGGTAACCTGGTCTGAAGCCCACTCATTTGGTCCAGCTCAGATATCAGTATTTGGAGGAGAGCAAAAAACAGTGTAATCAGCCCAAAGTAGTCATGTCTCCTCAGTTCTAAGCTTGTGACAGGTGACATGTGTATAGATCCTTGGGACAGAAGGGATAAGAAATGAGAAGAGCCTCATGGTGAGAAAAGCCAGGTGAAACTCCTAAATATAAGTGCAAATTGTTTGAGTAAAAAACGGGAGAAAAAAAGAAATAGCATACAACTGTTGGCGGTATTGATATTCAGTAGCTCTTATTTCCACTTTGATCATTTCTTTTTTATTTGTTTAATTAGACATGCATGTTGTGGCTAAGCACTAATTTTCCCACTCCTCATGCTCAGCTTCAGGTAGTGATGCCTCTAATCCGCAAGCTCTATCTCTACTGAGTTCTTGGTTGGATACTGTGACCTCAAATGATTTGCTTATTGCTACTACCTAAAATCTGCTGATGCTCCACCTGCAACTGGGCACGGTGGCTCACACCTGTAATCCCAGCACTTTGAGAGACCAACGTGAGAGGATTGCCATAGTTCATGAGTTCAGGACCAGCGTAGGCAACACAGCAAGACCTCATCTCTACTATTTTTTTTTCTGTTTTTTTTTTTGAGACAGGATTCCTGTTGGTCAGGCTGAAGTGCAAAGACACGATCATAGCTCACAGCTCACTGAAGCCTGAGCCTCCGAGGCTCAGGTGATCCTCCCAGCTCAGCCTCCCACCTACTAAAAATTTTCAAAATGAGCTGGGCATGCTGGCACATACCTGTAGCCCCAGCTCCTCAAAAGGCTAATGCTGGAGGATCACTTGAGCCTGGGAGATTGAGGCTACAGTGAGCTATGATCACATCACAGCACTTAAACCTGGGTGACAGAGTGAGCCTCTCTCGCAAAAAAAAAAAGAAAAGAAAAAAGAAAGAAAGAAAGAAAGGAATAAATTTCCAGTCTATTTTTTTCACCAAATTTTGGGTCAGTGCCTAGTGCCTCACTTCCAATTAGTACGGTCCCTTAGCCAGCCTATCACTGACTTTCTGTACTTTCCTGTGGACCTGGTGGGAGAAAACAAAATTTCAGCGTGGTTGGGGAACACAGATTGAGTGCCTGATACCTAGCCAGTCCTTTAAATAGATCAATACATTCATTGAGATGAAAACCAATGTATTAATGAATTTATTTGTCAAAACCAAACTGGTGAATCATCTGAACATGCTTGTGTTTATGAAAGCACCCAAATCCATGCATCATGATGTAACAGGAAACAAACTGCTACTATTTCCTGCAAATTAATCAGAAATTGACAAAACAGCTTCACTAATAACCATTTTCCTTGCCTGTCTCTGTGGAGAAGACAATGTGTAGAGGAAACCAGGCATTTCACCTCTGGGGGCACATAATTATATGTGATGATGGTTCATTCCACCTCATACATGGGCTGAACTTTCTCATCATCCAGTCAGTTGAACTAGGACAAAACTAAAATATGAAAATAATGGTATACTTTTTTTTTTGTAAAATATAAACATATAACTCTTGTGGGGATTTTGTATGAAATAAAAGGTAATCTGGATAATGTTATTAAATATCATCAATCAGCTGACACTTCTGCGTTTTAGAGGGTATCTAAATAAGATGGTTGCCACGGGAAAGCAGTAGGTCCTTATTATATTAAATAAAATTGAACTGGATAAGATTGACAAGACGTCACAAATTGGTTACATACTTTGAAAACACCTGTCTTAAAAATGAAGAGGTCTAGCCTGTGGTCTCATCTTTGCCACTTACTAATCTGTGACCTTGAAATGTCATTTAACTTCCCTTAGTCTCAATTTTTCATGTGTAAATTTAAGATGTTTTAGTCAAACCTAAGATTCATTTCAGCCTAGAAAGTCTATGATTTTTGGATAGGTCTCTGTTCTGTTCCTATCATTTATTTGCAATTTGTCTATAGGATTAAGTTAGAAATTTAGACACCTCCCCCTTTCCTTTGTCCTTTTTTAAACATACAACCCAATTATCTATCATACGATTCCTAGTTTTTGGATTTGAATGAAACAAGCAAGTTATTTTACCTTAAACATGACTGTAAATTTTACTTCTGATTTCAGTAATATTGCTGGTCTGTGATATGCTAATCAGCCCTGCCTCTGATGATGGAGCTACAAATCTGCACCTTCAGGCACAGAATTTTTCTTTCCAACAAATAGGGATGAAGTGAGTTCAGAATGTTTTGGGTTTCAGTACAAGCAGTTTTACATAGAGTATGTAATCTATATATGGAGCCTGCCCCCTTATTTCCTCCCAGGGTGGAATTGGATGATGATGGTGGTATTCAGAGCTATGGAAAATGAGTGTTGCTATAAAAAGAAAAAAAAAATAGAGGAGGAAACTGTCATAGAAATGCATCTTCCCTGGCACCTGGATCATGCTCATTTTTGTTCATAATCTTTTTGTCGGGTTTATCAGTGGACAAAGAAAAGTTGTTTCAAACAACCAGATGGCAAATTATAAGCTCAGTGAAACCTGAGAGTCATTTGAATGAGTGCCACATGCACCAAAGAGGCGGTGCCAAAAACAGACTGAAATTCCTGAAACAGACTGAAATCTATGTGTTAGACAGGGGTTATGTGTGTATATGTATATATACATATATAGTTGGATTAGTCTTCCATCCAACTTCCAAAAAGCAGTACTTGCTCTGTCTGTACAAGGTATTAGTATCTCTGTACTTCAAGCCAGTCTCACTGGGACTCAAAGATGAATAGGACAGAGTCACTAAACCACAGAATTGCTAAAAAGTGCCACCTTTACCTTCTTTATTGCCTTTATTGGTAAGATGGGGTATTCACTCTCTAGGAAGCAGAGTACTCCTCCCCAGTTGATAATTCTAACAATTACACTCATTCTTCCTAATAATGCAAAGTGTAACATGAATTCACCATCAAGCCTAGTAAAACAAGGAAAATAATAATCCTGTCATTTTTCTTTTGTCACCTTAGTTAAATGACCATTCAGAAGTAATGAACCTTCTCATAGTATCTTCGGGTTGTCTTTGTCCTGGGTATTTCTTAAGAAAAAGCTTATTTCATGACAAGGAAATAGAAACTAGGTTTGTTCTGCAGGTCTTTATTTTTTCTTAAAATAGATACAAAAACAGTACTGCCATTTAGTTAAAAGAGAGTCAGTGGGAGAAAATTCCACAAGGAAACTATCATGTCGAGCTATGAATAGCAGCTATCTCCTATGTAGCATTTGTTAAGTGTCAGGCAATCTGCTACGGGCCTTGTGTGTGTTATCTTGCTTAATCCTTCTAACCCTCCTTGCAAGTAAATACAAAATCATCACTCCCATTTTACAAATACAAATATTAGCCCGAAAAAGTTAACCTCAAAGGCACACAGCTTGTAAGGGTGCCAGGTTCTCTTCATCAGCGTTCTCCCTCCCACTCCCATCCTTTTGCATATGGTACCTGGGGCAGACTAGAAATGACCTGGTCGGTGTCTTTAATCTAAGCAAGAAATGTACTCTGGAATTAAAATTATTTTTTTAGGTGTTCTGTAAAGAGGAAAATGCACATTGGCAGAGCCCAGCTGTTGACTGAATATTAATTTTCCTAGATGTTGCAATTATTTTGAAAGGAAGTAGGAAGCAGCAGGAGCCAAACTTCCTTTAAGTCTCATCTTCACCATGAGTGGACCAACGCGTTGTGTTAGTCATTTTTCTTCCTTCAACTCTCACCATTTCTTAAAAACCTTTCTTTTCCTCTGAGTGTTGGAACAGGGCTTACGTTGTCACCGAAGTAATCTGCAGCGTTGGTCGCGAGAAAACACCAATCTCTCTTGAAATAAACAGGCTTACTGGAGGTCACACAGGGCACTTGATTCATTTCCTGGAACGACCTTGAGCCCTTGAAACTGATACTGATTTGGAAGTGCCTGGATGTTCTGAACACCCAAACCACAGTATCATTGTAAAAAAAGAAAGTCAAGAACTGGTTCTATGGGATTACCCTAATGGCACTTTCATTTGACACTACAAAGAACAGGTTGAAATTTAAGAACTTGAGAAGATCTCAGTAAAGACAAAGAATTATGAGGTTGGAAAGGGATGTTCATTCTCACTTCAAGATCTGCAGGAAAAGTTGCCCAGCTTCGTTTGTTCCTTAACTATATTTTAATGAAAACAATCCTGCATGGTGACTTCCCCAGAGGGTTACTTCCAGTCAAACAATGTCAATTATAAATTTTAAATCTCACGAGACTGTTTACTTTAGCATTCAATTACCCAAGCTATGTTACTTAATGTTATTTTATTTATTTATCTATTTATTTATTTATTTATTGAGATGGAGTCTTGCTCTGTCGCCCAGGCTGGAGTGCAGTGGCGAGATCTCGGCTCACTGCAAGCTCCGCCTCCCCGGTTCACGCCATTCTCCTGCCTCAGCCTCCTGAGTAGCTGGGACTACAGGCGCCCACCACCACGCCTGGCTAATTTTTCGTATTTTCAGTAGAGACGGGGTTTCACCTTATTAGCCAGGATGGTCTCAATCTCCTGACCTCGTGATCTGCCCGCCTCAGCCTCCCAAAGTGCTGGGATTACAGGCGTGAGCCACCGCACCCGGCTGTGTTATTGTACTCATGGGTAAAATGACCAAATTTCATGAGGAAAAAATAGATCAGGATATATGGTCCAGGCAAATATGTTTCTGATTTATGAACTCATTTCCAAATAAACCATATTGAATTATCCCTTTGATGGATTGCTTTTATTAAAAAAACACCTGAGGGAATACAGGCAAACTGCCATAGAAAACCTGATTTCATGGTAATGGTGCATCTTTCCGAAGCATGAAACAAAAATAACTGTCACCATTTTGAAAAACCTTAAAGACTTAGCAACCTCAATATTCTACTATTTTTAAAATTTCTAGTTTATTTATTTATTTTTTCAAGACAGAGTTTTGCTCTTGTTGCCCAGGCTGGAGTGCAAGGGTGCAATCTCAGCTCACTGCAACCTCCGCCTTCTGGGTTCAAGTGATTCTCCTGCCTCAGCCTCCTGAATAGCTAGGATTACAGGCATGTGCCACCAGGTCTGGCTAATTTTGTATTTTTTAGTAAAGATGGAGTTTCACCATGTTGGTTGGGCTGGTCTTGAACTCTTGATCTCAGGTGATCCACCCGTCTCAGCCTTCCAAAGTGCTGGGATTACAGGGATGAACCACCATGCCCAGCTATTACCCTACTATTTTTTAAAGGAAGAAAGAAAAGAAGAAAAGAAGCAAGGGAGGAAGGAAAGAAGGAAGGAAAGAAGGAAGGAGAGAAGGAAGGAAGGAAGGAAGGAAGGAAGGAAGGAAGGAAGGAAGGAAGGAAGGAAGGAA
>NC_045449.1:63453511-63659860 GCF_002776525.5 Piliocolobus tephrosceles | reverse complement strand
GAAGGAAGGAAGGAAGGAAGGAAGGAAGGAAGGAAGGAAGGAAGGAAAGAAGGGAAAGAAGAAGGGAAAGAAGGAAAGAAAAAAGTTACTTATCACCTTGAAAGTTAGAAATACATTAACATTTACATTTCAAGTGAAAGTAACTGAGTTAAAAGATGTGATAATATTTTTAACATTAGCTACTAGTTACAATATTTTGAAACTCATGCAAGTTTGCTTTGAAAACACAAAGGATTCTCATGTATTAACCCATTAACACACATAAGTCCACTTCAAATTTTTTTTTTAATTCTGTCTAGATAATCTATTTTCTACTATTCAGGATCATCAGTGTGGAATGTTAGAGAGCCAGAGAACTAGAATTCAGAATTAGAGTTAGAATTTTGTCACATCTAGTAGGCATAATCCAGTGTAATCCAGTTTCACTCCAAATTCATTTCAATTTTGTCCTCTACTTTCTTGCAGTACTTTGGTCCATGCATTTCAGGAAGGTGGGTTTTTTACAAATCATCAGGAGGGAGAAAAAGCCTGGAGGACCAAGAGAACAAAATCTCCTCTATCCTAGAAAAACTACCTCTTTCTCTTTTTCTTTCTTGTCCTTGTCTTCTCCTGGCCCAGTGATCCCTTCTAAATTTCCTAAAAGTCTGGCTGAGGTCTAGACAGAATTTCAAAACACATACACACAATGACAGCCAGTGAGGTGGGAATCTCCACACTTTAAACCTTACAAGAATCATTTATAATAAGAATAGATACTTACAGATTTGAGTGAAAGTTTGTTGTTAAACTGTTGAGTCATTTCTAAAAGTCAAACTTTATTTCTTCTTACTTCTACATCACTGAATTAATTTAATCTACCTGAGACCAGAACTCATGAAGATTCGAGGTCTATAGTCTCATACCACCTACTGCTCCCCCAGTTTGACATTTATTTATTTATTTATTTATTTATTTATTTTTTTTTTTGAGACGGAGTCTTGCTCTGTCGCCCGAGCTGGAGTGCCGTGGCCAGATCTCAGCTCACTGCAAGCTCCGCCTCCCGGGTTTACGCCATTCTCCTGCCTCAGCCTCCGGAGTAGCTGGGACTACAGGCGCCCGCCACCTCGCCCGGCTAGTTTTTTGTATTTTTAGTAGAGACGGGGTTTCACCGTGTTAGCCAGGATGGTCTCGATCTCCTGACCTCGTGATCCGCCCGTCTCGGCCTCCCAAAGTGCTGGGATTACAGGCTTGAGCCACCGCGCCCGGCCTCCCCCAGTTTGACATTTATAAGGTTCAGCTGCTCCACCCTGCTCCAGTCTCAGTTAAAATGAAAGGTTCGTCATAGGGGCTAGAACACATCTGTAGTATGAAAATATTTGGGCAAAATTTGTATTGTGTATCTCTTACATATGGATTAGTTTGTTTGCCTAATTGAAGAAGTCTAAGGCCTGGAATCATTAAATATACTGAACCAGTCACTTACTAGAGACCCGTGCATCTTTCATAAACTCACTCCTGCTCCTTCCCAGGCAAAATGTGCTTCCAGAGCACATTGTTCAGGCTCAAGTATCACATTTGTAAGTACAAATTCTGATGATTTCTTTGCATGTCTCTCTTCCCCCATCATACTATGAACTCCTCAAGGTCCTGTCTTTATCCTCTTGGTAGCTACCACCCACCCTCCTGTCTCTCTAAGCCTTCATGGTGACTGAGAGGAAACAGGTGCTCAATATGTATTTCTTAAATATATACACAAACAAACGAAGAAAGGACCTTTGGTTGCCCTTCCTGTGATTTAATGCCTGTTCTTAAGACAAACTTGGGCATATGTTATTTCGCAACTATAGCTGGCGAGGCCTCTGTATCCATGGGTTGTGCATGCAGATTCAACCAACCTCAGAGCAAAAATATGAAAACAAAATAAAATGAAAACAAAAATACAACAAAATAATCAAATAAAAAACAACACAGCATAACATCTATTTATATAGCATTTCCATGTAAGTAATCCAGAGATTATTTAAAAAAAAAAAACGTGGGAGGATGTGTGTAGGCTATACATAAGTAATATGCCATTTTATGAGTGACTTGGATCCTGAAATTTTAAAGTCACCAAGGGCCCTGGAGCCAATTTTCCACAGATACCAAGAGATGACTATATCCTTTCTCAGAAAGTGGGCAGGCACTGTGAGATAGAAATTTCTTCCTCAGTCTGATTTTGTCTAATCTTTTTACTATGCCATGAAGGCAAAGCTATAAGCTTCTCATTTGCTGAAGGCAAGCCTGCTTTTTGACTGCATTTTGCAGCCTGCCCTCTGCTCTTCAATTACTCTCATCACACAAAAACACAACATCATACTTCGGTATGGTTACATCACTGCAAGAGAATCCACATTTTTCCAGTCTACTAAAAATGACATTTATTATTTTTTGATTCTATTCAAGATGAATATGCTTTGAAGGTCTACTATGTTGCTCTCGGGACTCAGAAAAATAAAATGACATCTCAATGGTTGTTTGTTGCAATTAGATACCTTCCAAGACTTTAAAAGAATTAAATGAAGACCAACTTTTCTTTAGAATTCTGGCTGATATATCTTAAATAAAGTTTCCTATTGCAGCCATGATTTTGTGGTAGGATTAAAATGATCAAACTAGATAGTCTGAATTTCAGAAATCAATCACTCCTGCTTGTGCAAGAATTCCAAGGAAGGAAAAATGCTGCAGAGGTCAGAGGGCTCATGGTAAGAGAGAAAAGTCCACAGACCCAGTTTCAAAGATCCACCCCCACTATAAGTGTGATATTCAGCAACAAGACACCTGCATCTGGAAAAGAAAGAGGCTTTTAGAGAGTCAGCTGAAAAAGAGTAGCAAAGCCCCAAAATGAAATTGCCTTTGCACCTTTAAGTCTTAAGTAGTAACTGAGAGTTTGTAAGTGTCATTGACAACATTGAGTGGAGGGATATTATGAAGTTGCATTTTTCAATTTTCTCCAGTTGCAAAAGAAAATGTAACAGTGGAATCATAAGTCAGGGCTACAGTACTGCCAACAGAGTATGAAAGCAATCTAAGGGGTTTTGCTTCTGTGCATGACCCAGCAATTCCAATAGTGAGAAGTTAGAATGGCAAATTTCCTAACAGCTGAAGCCTCTGTCAGAGTAAAGGCAACACCTGACTGATGCATTATCTTCCTACTGAGGCTCTGCATTTAAGAAAAAATTTCAAGTATTCACTCAGGTAAGTGAGTCTCTCAGACTGAGAGAGAGGCATACATCTGGGGACTTTTAACTCCAGAAATATTTTTAAAAGTAAAAAACACTTTTAGAGGTTTAAGAGAGGTGGGCTACCTGAGCTCTGTTTCCTACCAGCACAACAACGTCACCAGATCTTCTGCAATATTAAGATGAAAATATATTAAGACAAAAGATATTATCTGAGAGGCATTGGAAGAATCACAGACTCCATCAATTGGTGGCTAGTAATGTTAAATTTACCACCACCACCACCACCACCAACAGAAACAAACACAGTTTCACAGACCTCTCTAACTCGGGTTGGTGTATTATTCTCTGACTACTTAAATGCTAATACATTCACCTTTTAAAATCTCTCCTGTAAAGTTCATCTGTAATAGAAGAAATAAATGTAACACGGTGAGCCTTCAGCATTCATGGTAAACGCTAAGGGTTGATACTGATTGGAAACTTACCAAACATTATGGGAAGAGTCTCTTGATGAAATAAAATTTGAGCTTTTAATTCAATTAAATTTAGCTTGTAAATTAAGAATAATTGGGACTTGCTTTAAGGTTTTTAGGTGGAACTTCAGGTCATGTTTCTGCTGATTTAACAAATGACATAGAAGCTCTTATTTTTCAAATACGTTTTCCCTCCTGGGTCTCTAGCTCTTTAAGGCTTAACTGTTTAAAATGACCTAATCTTCCTACTTGCAGACAGAGACCTAGCTCTAATAATATGATTAATTAGTTTCTCTATCAGATAATAACATGAAAAATATTAGATTCAGGGAATAAACTCCAAAGTCTAATAATTTAAAGATATAATCAGATATATACTATATAAAATCCTGTCATTAGATGTACCTCTCATTTTAAAACATAATAAAACTTGTAGTTTAAAAACCTAAAATCAGCCCTAGGAAACATGTTAGAAGCTTGGAAGTTGCTGCCACAAGTCAAAGTGAAACTGCCTTTGCAAAAAATCTTAAGTGGGGAAATTATGTCAGTGAAACAGATCAGACCTAACTGACCCCATCTTCCTTCTAACCTTGAAACTGTCTTTGTTCATTCCGGGGTGTAGGCCGAACTAGCCTTGGGAAGGAATTTGCAGTTTAAACTCTGAAATAAAATGGGTAACAGTCCTTTCCTGAAAAATCCTTTCTTGCCTGGGGACCAGTCTGCCTTTGTAGGACTAACAAATTAGCTACAAGATTAGAAATGACGGTTTAGGGGCCATGCAGCCTCTGACTGCAAGAGTCTGAACCTCCCCAAAATCGCTCCTGGGAATAACATCACTATAGTAAAGTCTAAGATCAGTGTTTGAGCTATTTACAGACCCTGCATTCTGATGTAGCATATGACACCACCCAGACTCATAATACAGCTCAACCAGTTCTGCAATCCCACCCAGGAATGTAAGCCAGCAAGAACTCACTTCGACCTCCTATGAGTTTACCTTCAACGCAACCAACCAGTACTCCCAACAAACTACCCTTAAAAACTCTGATCGGGGAGACTGATTTGAGTAATAATAAAACTCCGATCTCCTGCATAGCCGACTCTGCTTGAATTACTCTTCCTCCATTGCTGTTCCACTGTCCTGATAAGCCGGCCCTGTCCAGGCAGTAGGCAAGGTGAACCCTTGATTACAGAAGGATGAAGAAACTGAAGAATCAACAACTCTTAGATCGATCAGAGAAGCGAGGTCACAGGGCAAACCACTGCCTTCAAAATTGGATAAGTCAAGAGGTGAATTAAAAAAAAAAAAAAAAAATCACAGCTTAGTAGAACAGAAACCTCCAAGGGAATCAGTTTTGAGTAGGAAAACCTGAACTGCAATTGATGCATTTCTGGAGGTCAGTGTAAACAAGTCCAAAAGATAAAACTCCAGGGAGATCCAGTCCTGGAGTGGGTGGTTGAGGGGAGGAGAGATACACTTTTGAGTTTTGCCTCCGGGAGTTACACCAAGTTCTCACGGTAAATATTGGCAAAAAAATTTTAAAAATTAAAAATCCCCTCATGCTTCTGGCATGGGAAAGGGAAAGGAGGCATTTTGACATCACTGGAGAGCATTCTCGTCTTCTTCTTTTTTTTTTTTTTGAGACGGAGTCTCGCTCTGTCGCCCAGGCTGGAGTGCAGTGGCGCAATCTCGGCTCACTGCAAGCTCTGCCTCCCGGGTTTACGCCATTCTCCTGCCTCAGCCTCCCGAGTAGCTGGGACTACAGGCGCCCGCCACCTCACCCGGCTAGTTTTTTGTATTTTTTAGTAGAGACGGGGTTTCACCGTGTAGGCCAGGATGGTCTCGATCTCCTGACCTGGTGATCCACCCGTCTTGGCCTCCCAAAGTGCTGGGATTACAGGCTTGAGCCACCGTGCCCGGCCTTGTCTTCTTAATAAGATCTCTCATCAGGAGAAACTAGTTAACTAGTTAACTCCTATACTGGGAGAAAATTTTTGCCAAAGACATATCTGATAAAGGACTATTATTCAATATATACAAAGAACTCTTAAATCTCAACAATAAGAAAACAAACAATCTGATTGAAAAAATAAGCCAAAGACTTAACAGCCACCTTATCAAAGAAGATATACAGATGGCAAATAAGCATATGAAAAAACACTCCATATCGTATGTCATCAGAGAAATGCAAATTTAAAAAATTTGATGCCACTCTATACTTATTAGAATGATCAAAATCCAGAATACTGACATTAAATGCTGGGGAAAACGTGGAGCCACAGGAACTCTGATTTATTGCTGGTGCCAACACAAAATGGTACAGCCATTTTGGAAGACAGATCAGTGGTTTCTTATAAAACTAAACATACTCTTACCATATAATCCTGCAATTGAGCCCCTCGGTATTTACCCAAAGGGGATGAAAACTTATGTCATATAAAAATCTGTACTCAGGCCGGGCGCAGTGGCTCAAGCCTGTAATCCCAGCACTTTGGGAGGCCGAGATGGGCGGATCACGAGGTCAGGAGATCGAGACCATCCTAGCTAACACGGTGAAACCCCGTCTCTACTAAAAAATACAAAAAAGTAGCCAGGCGAGGTGGCGGGCGCCTGTAGTCCCAGCTACTCCAGAGGCTGAGGCAGGAGAATGGCGGGAACCCGGGAGGCGGAGCTTGCAGTGAGCTGAGATCCGGCCACTGCACTCCAGCCTGGGCAACAGAGCGAGACTCCATCTCAAAAAAAAAAAAAAAAAAAAAAAAAAAAAAAATCTGTACTCAAATGTTTATAGTAGTTTTACTGATAATTTCTAAAAATTCAAGCAACCAAGATGTCCTTCAGTAGGTGAATGGATAAAGAATGGTATATGTAGACAATAAAATATTATTAAGCACTAGAAAGAAATGGGCTTTCAAATCATACTAAGAGGTAGAGGAAACTTAAATGCATATTACTAAGTAAAAGAAACCCATCTGAAAATTCTATGTACTGCATGACTCCAACTATATGAGATTTTGGAAAACAGAAAAAAGATCAGTGTTTTCCAGGAGTTAGGGGAAGGGAAGTATGAACAGGCAAAGCACAGGGTATTTTTAAGGCAGTGAAACAACTCTATATGATACTATTATGATGGATAGATGCCATTATAAATTTGTCCAAACCCATACAATGTATAACACTAAGTGTGAATGCTAATGTAAAACTATGGACTTTGATAGTGATATCTCAGTGTAGGTTCATCAGTTACAGCAAAGGTACCCCTTTGATGCGGATGTTTGATAACACGAGATGCTATGAATGTTTGAGGGCAGGAGATATGCAGGAAATCTGTGTACCTCCCACTTAATTTTGCTACAAACCGCAAATGGTTCTAAAAACTAAAGACTATTCAAAAAACAAAAACAAAAACAAAAACCAATCATTCACGATGGCTTCTTCACTCAAAGGAAAACAGCAAAAGTGTAAAATGTTCGTGTTACATATGAATGTTAAATGCATAGGTTGTCAGAGAGACTTTCAAGTGTCATTTCTTTATGAGCCTCAGTTTCCTCATGTTTTAAATGTAGAACTTGGTTCAAAATGATCTTTAATTGTGATATAGCTCAACCTGAAGCAATTACTTACAAAAATGAATACTCAGAAACAAACCATATTAATATTTATTCCAAAGACAATAATACAGGCACTATACTTCAGACAGAAACATCTAGACCAAAGCTGATAGCATTAATGTAATACAATAGATAGAAAAGGAAATCTTGTTTGGTATTATAGCAAAAGCTTTAAGTTTTTTACTTACTTACTCATAGGCTTAAAGTTTCTTGCTTCAGCCCTTTCTTTAAGTTTCTCTTGTTATCTCTGGCTCAGAAAAGCACTTTCCCTACTCTGGTTAATCTCTCTTATCCCCTTTTATCAGAATCTTGGTCTGATGTCCAGTCCCGTTGGTCTCTTAGGACACCTAGATATCTGTGAAATTCTAAAGCTGATATTATGCTGACACAATGTTCAACAAATGTTCTCTCCTTCAGCCAAACCACATGATCACCAAATATTTGGGGAGAAACACACATGAGATAGATGCATTCAAGGAAACAATATCAAAGCATCCATTACTTAATCTTTCTCTTGCCCTGGAGATTCACACCCTGTTTGCCAACACAGGCAGCCTCTGAGCTTCAAATTGACTTACAAGTTGACAATGTGGATTTTACAGAGTCCAAGATTCAGAAATAATCACAGACAATATGTTTCACATCTCGATACCCCTTAACGTTCAAACACATAACGCACATTGCTATTTTACAATCCTATAAAACTCTTATCCATCTTTTTTGTGCCTCACACAGGTTTCATCAGCAACTCATCTCGAAGTCTTGGCCAGAGATCATAGTTATTAATCATATGCCAACTCTTTGCTCTTATCATACTTTTATTTTACACCTGCAATATTGTAATATAATTACATTTATACATGTTTGTGTCTCCTCACAGACTGGAAGAACTCCGATGATAAGACCTATGGCTGAGTCTTTGTCTAAATCCTTCATAGAACCTATTAGAGTGTCTGGCAAATAGGAGGTCCAGATAAAATATTTTTAGAGCTATTAAATGCATTAAAATGTGAATTAAGCAACAGATCCCTCTACTTAGAAGAACCTTCAAAGGCTAAGAGGTAATTTGCCTTTAATCCCTCCAGCAATGTTGTGTTATCCATCTAGCATTAACATTGAGCACCTCTATGTGTTACTAGTTCTTTTAGTGATGTAGAAAACCACAAAAATTGATTGAAAAATGGAAAATGGAGTCAGAAAAATGCAGATACACATTATGTCCCAGGATGTGAAGAATGCTCATTATAACACATGTCAACTCTCAGGTTATTCCATAAGTGTCATTCACTTCTGATCCAAGTTTAAGTAACAGTAATCCAAAATTAAGTAACCAAATTTAAGTATGAGAAAGTGACAACATGACTGTAAAATTCAAATAAGAGAATAGATCTATTAGGATGTCTAAGAAAAAAATGAGGAATTAGAGTCGTGCAAGTGAGTTGAATTATTGGGTGCTAAAATATTATAAACTCATAACAATTAAGTCAATGATGAAGAAGCCAGATTATACCAGCAGATACCTCTAAGACACTAGGTTTCCCTGAAGCAAATTCTAAAAAGTGGAATAGCAAAATACTTGATAAAGAGCACACCACACACTGAGAAAGGAATGTATATTCAATAACAATTATTGCAGTAGTTGCCTAGCTATTAATTATTATTATTGGGTTTTTTGTTTTTTTTTTTTTTTTTTTTTTTTTGGGACAAGAGTCTCCCTTTTTTGCCCAGACCAGAGTGCAGTGGTGTGATCTTGACTCACTGCAACCTCTACCTCTGGAGTAGCTGAGATTACAAGCACATGCGACCATGCCCGGCTAATTTTTTGTATTTTTAGTAGAGACAGGGTTTCACCATGTTGCCCAAGCTGGTCTTGAACACTTGAGCTCAGGCAATCCACCTGCCTTGGCCTCCCAAAGTGCTAGGATTATAGGCATGAGCTACCGTGTCCATCCAGTAATTGCCTATCAGTTTAGACACTGTCTCTGTATTATACATCAAAATAACATCCAAAGAAATTTTTCAAATTAAACCATAATAAAGTTCAAATAAAATAGAGATAAAAGTGTATTTGATTACCAGATAGGTAGTGACCATTTAAGCGAGGATGGAAATGTGCCTTCACTATCATTATCATACGTAGTATTTATTGAACATTTTCTGTGTGCTAGGTAATGTGTATAGTGATTTCTTTACATGCTGTTCTCATTGGGTTCCCAAAGCGAGAACACGATGTCGATATTCTTAGTGACTCCATTTTAGCAATGTGGAAGTTGAGGCACAGGGAATTTTAGTAACTTGTGAAAGGTTACATGGCCAGGAAGTGGAAGGATTACGGTATGAACCTGGACCGTCTGATTCTAGAAATTGCGCTTTTAAATTTTTACCATCTAAAATATGTACAGTGGAAATAAAATTGGAGAGGAAAAGACAAAATGATAAGAGAAAAACAGACAAATGGGCCAAGATAGAAATGAAAATATCAAAATAGAAATATGAAAGGAAAATAAATGTAAAAAATGTTGAATTTTTGTAACCTGCCATGTGCACACAAACCTAATACATTCAGATATCTTTTTTAAAGAAACATAAAATTCATGCAGTCTTTTTGTTTGTTTGTTTTCCTTTACAAATGATTGTACTTAGAACTAGGAAGATCTTAGGGAGGGATTACTTAGGCATTGCCAAACTGCTTTCCAGAAATGATACACCAATTTACATGCCCAAGTGGCAAAAGAAGAAAAAGGCTTAAAAATATTTATAGCTTTTGACCTAGAAATTCCACTTCTAGGAAACTATTCTAAGGATAATTTTGGAAATGCAGACAAAGTTTTAACCATACAGATGTTTGTTGAAATTTTTTTATTAGAATAGAGAAATGTGAGGAATCATCTAAATCCCCAGCAATAAGAAAATGGCTGAGTACATTACACTTCTACTATAGCCAAGAGGTTGGCAAACTATGGTCTGTGGGCCAAAGTCCAGACCACTGAATATTTATCTATTTTTCCCTGCTTTTGTGAATAAAGTTTTATGCAAACACAGCCCTGTTCTTTCATTTATATATGGTCTATGGTTGCTTTCGTGATTCAAGGCGAGAGTTGACTAGTTGCTGCAGAGATTGTATAGCTTGCAAAGACTAAGTTATTTATTATCTGGACTTCTACAGTAAAATGTTGCCGACTCTGTTGTCGCCAGCCAGTTATATTGTTTCTATTTTTTAGAAAAAGTTTAATGGCGAGGATTAAATGTGAAACCTGTAACCTTAAATTAAATAGAAACCTATTTATTCTGATCTATTAACACAATGATTACTTTGTGATAATGATGCCAATAATAATAAAGGTGTGGTACAAAAACATTGGTATTTCACAATAGCCAATTTTACAAGGCAGTGGGTTTATATTATGATTGTAAACTTACTTCAGCTCAAGTATCTTTTCTGGTAATTTTTTTCTTAGTACTAATAATTCTGACAATGTGTATCATATCTTTTCGCCTCTACACAACCAGTACTGCACAAACATTCATCTGTGATAACTTATGAAATTTAAATATCCAAAGGCCAGCAAAGCCACTGCCAATATGATGTCATTTATTTTATTAAGGACAACTTTTTTGCCCAGCTGACTTCCTGATCCAATGACCATCCTTTTTCGTGGTACATCAAATTCTGAAATTAGCTGACTGACCTATTGGGTAACCATTGCCTGGAAAATTAGGTCCCTGTACCACTATGCTTGTTTTTGGGATCTTGAGAAATTACAAAGATGACGGTAGACTGTCCCTAGTTGCTCCACCTTTTAAAACAAACAATGCCTTCCAGCTCATAAATCAGCAGGAAGGAGCCGACAGGACAGAGATCTGTGTTCACTTGTCTAAGTTGTTTTTGTCTGGTTCAGAAATCATTAGCACCTGATAGTAGTTTCAACGTTCACCCAGTGGGAAGGGAAGAGGTAATTCCCAGGCCAGCTTTCTGTCAGATAAGAGACAATTCTATGCAGACAATACTTTGAAGATAAAAAGACTTGCAAACTTCCTTTTTTTTTTTTTTTTCTTCACTTTTTAAATATGAGACAGGATCTTGCTATGTTGCCCAGGCTGGTCTTGAATTC
Source organism: Piliocolobus tephrosceles (assembly GCF_002776525.5). Taxonomy (NCBI): domain Eukaryota; kingdom Metazoa; phylum Chordata; class Mammalia; order Primates; family Cercopithecidae; genus Piliocolobus; species Piliocolobus tephrosceles. The sequence continues at coordinate 63,648,463 of NC_045449.1, read as the reverse complement.
TTGGGCTCATGCAATCCTCCCAACTCCTTAGCCTCTCAATTAGCTGGGATTACAGGCACTTGCCACCATGCCCAGCTCTGTGGCTTGCAAACGTTCAAATACTATGTACCAGAGCCTTAACAGAATTGCTAATGTAGTTGTCATAGTAGTTCCATAGTAGAAACAACAGCAAAACCTTCAAGAACAATAATTAATTACTAATTACTTTTTAAAAATTGGAGAAAATAGTATTGTACCAAAGAGTAAAGAAGACAAACTAGAATTTCTATTAAAGAATTGCCTCTTTCAAGAGGTGCCTATATTATTCACAATTGCTTCCTAATAACTGAACTAGGAAACAGGAAATCAAAATTGGCTCTGAATTCAACTCTTTCTGTAATAATACGAAATACAGACATCATATTTGGGAATAGATATTACATTTTATTTGTTTAGGGGATTGGATATGAACAATACTGAATGTTTAACTTCTGGTTTGTTTACTTGTTTATTTATTTTTCTTAAATAAGCCTACGGTCTCTTCTTCCTTTAAATGTTTTTTGTGTACTTAATGTGTTACAAATACAGAGTATTTGTAATACTCTGTAATTTACAAATTGTAAATACTCTGTATTCGTAATATGTATGGCGAATCCAGAAAGTAAGAAATTACAACCTTATTTGTTAGGAAATTCAAAGTCCAGAGAGAGGTAACAAGTAACAACAGGAAAAGGAAGACAATAAGTGAAAACTTGGCTGTATAACCAAAAGCTAAGAGGAGAGGTGGGGAAAAGTTTACAGGTAACTTAAGGTGGTTCTTCAAGACAAAAGAAGAATTCTTTGGGTAGTCAGGGTAAGAGAGGTCCTTTCAGGTAGAAAGAAACCATGTGAAAAAGCAAAAAGCAGGAAATGGCTCCGAGTTCCGTGGGAACTGTGAGAGACTTCAAAGAAAGCCTGGAGGTATATGAAATGTAGGATTGCAAAGAGCTCTATGTGCTGAGATAAGGAGACTGGATTTATCCTCCAGGCAGTGGAAAGCCAATTACGTTTTTTTCTAACATTTTAGAAGTATCAATCAGGCAACACTGGAGTGGATGGATTAAAAGTTCAGAGGAGAATCGGGGGCAGAGGCTGGTAGGATGTCATGGCAATAATAGAGAAGAGAGATGATGAAGCTTATTAATGTGATGAGCAGAAGAGCAATTATATGAAATATTTAAAATAGCAGTGGCCAATAGAATTCTAACGAAAGCCACATATGTAAGTTTTAATTTGCTGTTAACCACATTGAGAAAGTAAAACCAAGTGTATGCAATTAATTTTAATAATGCATTCTATTTAACCTAATAGATACAAAATACTGTCCTTGTAACATGTAATTGATACAAAAATCATCAGTGAGATATCGTACATCCTTTTTAGGTACTAAGTTTTCAAAATCCAGTGTATACTTTAAACTTAGAGCACATCTCAGTTTTGGCTAGCCACATTTCAAATGCTCAATCACCACATGTTAGTGACTGCCATTTTGGACAGTGCAGATTTAGAAAATAGAATCTGGGGCCGGGCGCGGTGCCTCAGGCCTGTAATCCCAGCACTTTGGGAGGCCGAGACAGGCGGATCACGAGGTCAGGAGATCGAGACCCTCCTGGCTAACACGGTGAAACCCCGTCTCTACTAAAAAAAAAAAAAACAAAACAAAAAAAAAAAAAAAAACTAGCCGGGCGAGGTGGCGGCGCCTGTAGTCCCAGCTACTCGGGAGGCTGAGGCAGGAGAATGGCGTGAACCCGGGAGGCGGAGCTTGCAGTGAGCCGAGATCGCGCCCCTGCACTCCAGCCTGGGTGACAGAGCAAGACTCTGTCTCAAAAAAAAAAAAAGAAAAGAAAAGAAAAGAAAATAGAATCTGGGAGACACATGGGTCTATTGGATAAATGATGAAAATAAAAGAATAATATCTACCATTCATTGAGTACTAAATATGAGACAGGATAATAATCATATATTATCTCATTTACACTCATATAATCCTGTCAGGTAGAATTTTTTTGACACCATAACAGGCTTAAAGAGATTAACCAGATGAAAATCACATAACTTGTAGTGACAAAAGTTGAACAAAGGTCTGTGGAATGGGATAGCTCAGACTCTTCACCACCAGACAATACTGCCTTTGAATACTTGTAAAAGTGGAAAGAGGAATTGAGGTTGATTCTGATCACGCTAGCATGAAAAAGCTGATTGACAGATAATCATACCATTTATGGCTATTGCTGTTAAGTGAGAAATCACAGGTATCAAAGAGAAAGATAGCTGTTTTTAGAGTTGTTGACTGAAAAATATTATTTTCCCCTACTGTTTGTTTATTGGCTATTGTGCCAAACTAGAGTATAAAATCTCCGAGTACAGATATTATTGTCTGTTTGTTATTGTTGTATGCCAAGTGCCTAGAATAGTGGCAAGCATTCTGTTGGTATGCAAAAAATATTAAATAAATAAATGGGTGTATGGATAGATGGATGGATGAATTAATATCCGTAAGATACCACTAATGAGAAAATTGCTGAAAATTTCAGGTAGGAAATAAAGATTTAGGAATGACCATATTTAGGAGATAGTTAAACATGGGATATTGACTAAGAGCTCACATAAAAAACATAAATACTGAGAAGAAAAGGGAACCATGGTGGATGTTAACCCAAGGGGGTTTTGGAGAAAAATGAAAATGGAGAAGGAAACCAGGAAATGCAATTCAGAGAAGTAGAGTAAATAAAAGAAATAATCATATTGAGAAACTCAAGAGAGGTGAGAATTTCAGAAGGGAATATGCTTCAATGTCCAATGAAGAACTGATGTCAACTCTATAGAGATTGTGGTGAGTCCACTGGGTTTGGCAAGATGAAGTTCATTGCCTGCTTCATACGGCTTGTTTTGCTGGAAAAGAAAGAACAAGAAACAGGTCGCTCCCGGTTGAAGACCTAACTGCAGTCTGACAATTGAGAAAATGAATAAAGATACTTGACTGTGCATTGCTTATTATAATGACTGATTGGAAGCAAAACAATTTCAAAAATGAGAGATTGGTTAAATAAAGTACACCCTTATTAGTAAAGCAGACATAATTCTTATAAGCTTCTATTTGGGTATACAAAGAAGTTGCTTCATTTTTCAACCCAATTTTTTTCTTTTACAATAAGAAAGCAATCCATTCTGGAAATTCCCCTTCCTCACCCTTGCAGTCATTTCTAAGTGACTGAATTCTTCAGTAAAATAGGGTGATGGGAGAGAGAGAGGAGAAGGATAAGGCAACTGGTCATTGGTTGGCATCTGTGGGTATATGATCCATGTGTTTATTATTCAGTCTTACTCTTGGCTGTGGTTGTCTCTTTTCCCTCTGTTATTGAGATGTCCACATGCTTGTCCGGTCCTGAATGCTGCCACTGCAGATTTCTCATGTGATGTGCCCTTGGCTCAGGTTCCCTTCATTTTGGCCAACACATTTGTGTTCATCTTACACCCACGTCCCTTACAAAAGCACAGAAAAGTTTGACCCTTCTCCCAGACCAGTCTGCAGCCACAGATGTCCTGGGACTGCACCAGACTCTCTCTGCCTCACTTTTATTGCTGCTCAACTCTTATGATGGTGGTGTTGGGAATTTGGGAATGCCACGCCCAGTTGCTCTCTATTTTCAGATCACATCATTTAGGGATTCTCTATCTTCCCTACCCCTAGGTTTAGTATGAAATGGGCGTAATACAAGCCTGCTTATTTCCAACTCTCAATCCCTTGCTTATAAGATCCTAGTTATGTGATGGGTGCGGTAGTTCATGCCCGTAATCCCAGAACTTTGGGAGGCCAAGGCAGGCAGATCACTTGAGGTTGGGAGTTCGAGACCAACCTGACCAACATGGAGAAACCCTGTCTCTACTAAAAAAAAAATACAAAATTAGTCAGGCATCGTGGCGCATGCCTGTAATCCCAGCTACTTGGGAGACTGAGGCAGGAGAATCACTTGAACCTGGGAGGTGGAGTTTGCGGCGAGCCAAGATCGCACCATTGCACTCCAGCCTAGGCAACAAGAGCAAAACTCCATCTCAAAAAAAAAAAAAAAAAGAAAAAAAGAAAAGAAAATCCTAGTTATGGTTCCATGAACACTACCCACAGTTATAGCATAAAATTTTCAACACTACATTCCTGAAATACTCATAAACTCAACATTTCCTTTCTGCTATCTCTAGTTCCTCTACTTTGAGTTATGAAAGTGTCTTTTTAAAATGCTGTCTGTGCTTCTTCGGTAACACATTTAGGTTAAGAATATTAAGTCTGGTATATATGGAGAGACTGAGAAGGAGGTGGTGATGAGCAGGTGCAAGGGTATGAGATGGTGTCAGGGAGGGTGTACAGGAGGAAACACATTAGTTCATACTTCAAAATATTATTCAGCTACACCATGGAATACAGTTTACTCACTAGCAATGGCATCGTAGATTGAAATGCAATGTAACTCAACTATCTTCCAACCATTAAAAATGTAATATTTATATTATAAAATAACGTGAACAGTATAGATCCATTTTATGCTTCCAAAGTACCTTTATGCATAGAGGTATCCTATAAATATATAAAAGTTGATAACAATGATCATCTCTAGTTATTAATATATGGTGGTGCCTTCCGACTTCTTCTCTGTATTCCTATCTCTCTCTCTTCTATGACTATTCTATTTTTTAATTTTATGTAAGGAGCATGTTTTCCTTTGTAATAAAAACATCCTCAGTTTTCATTTTTTTCAAAGCTGTGGAAGGCAGAAGAGTGATAGGTAGTAGCTGGAAGGAGATGCAAGGTCAAAGGAGGGTTTGTTTGGAATTGCAGAAATTTGTTCATGTTTATAACTGAAAGGAAGGAGCCAGTAGAGAAGGAAAGGCTGAAGATATGGAGAAAAACGGGGTCATTGTTGGGGCAAGGTCTTAAAGAAAAACAGAGGGTATGCAATGTAGGATCAAGAGTACAACTGGAAGGATGGCTATCATCCCGAAAAGAAACACTTCTTTCTTTAAGAGAGAGAAAAACAGATGTATTTGTATCCCTAAACATTTATAGGAGAGCAGAAACAGTACCAGGGAGAGCATAAGGAAGCCATGTGAGAGTTCATCCTCCTGGGGATGAGGATGGGCCTCTCTAAAAAGGGTTTGAGACAAATAGCTTGCCAGAGCTTCTGTGAGAATAGAAGAGCTCATTGAAGACAAGGAAATCTTTGCCCTAATTGCCCAATCATACTGAATGAGCAGTTGAAGTAGGACCTATACTTTTTAAAGGCACCAAGCCACACATTTGTAAAATTTTCTCAGACTGTGCTCAAATATCTGAGTAGAGGAGCAGAGATAAGATTCAGACTCCAAATTTTCAGGGCAGAGGTATTCAAATAAATGGGGTGAAAGGGTTTGAGTTTGTCAGGATGCTTCATAAATTTAGTAATAGCCAAATAATATATTTGAAGCCCTTGAAAAATGAAAAGCCAAGAGGCAGCTCAAAATTATTTTTGTCTTCTGTTTCAGTCACTGAGGTCACCTCTCTTTAGAATCATGAAAGTGTCCAATAAATAACCAGCTCCTTTTTCTAAACAATCTTCTCCCCTGGGAAGCACAAAAGCAGATTCTTGCTTTTCAAAGAAAACAATCATCTTTTCTAAGAATTTTGGACCTCAGAGTAATCCATAAAATAGTTATTGCAATACATTGGCTTCTTATTATTCTTAGGATTCTTTCTCTCAGCATCAAAGGAAGAAACCTCCAGATCAGGTTATGACCTTGCTAATCAGAAAGAACAATGTCTTCCTTTGCAGTTGATGCTTATAAGTCTTCCACCACACTTTCCTGTGGCCTATTGTAATTTTCACATACCATAATCTCTCAGTGATCCTGCCTTTCTAAGAGGGGTTTCAGTTTTATCTTCTCAGAGAGAACAACACAATCTAAGAGCTATCTAATTCTTTAGCTTTTGCATTTTTCCCTTCTTAGCATTGGAGTTATTCCAGAAAACAGCTCTAGTCAAAAGGACTATTTACATCTATCATCGGACATTATTATTGAGGAAAAGCAACTGCATGCAGATATTGCAGTGCCTTTCGCATGCATAGAAATGATCATGATGAAAAAGCACTGTTTCAAAGATATGAATGGACATGAAGAAACCTGTAAACCCAGGTTTAAATTCAGGAGCCATCTTTACTTTCTCTTATTCACGGTAAGCCCTATTGAAAAATTGGGAACAATACTTTACATCACTTATTATTTACACAATTCTTTCCCCAAGTATTCAATGATTTTCTACTGCCTGTCTCTATCAATCAAACTTTAGTCTGCATGCAGAATGTGGATGATTCACTGGCCCGTTTCTACCCTCTCAGGCTATTTTTCAAACCCTTGGAGCCAGCTAAGCAACTTTGCTCATGATTCCTCATACAGGTCTCAAGTAATGCTGCTCAACACCTTTGCTCTTGCTGATGGCTCTCCCTACCCACTCTCCACTTACCCTCTTACTCAACGCAACAGCACCTTCTCTAGGGACCTCTGCAATTAGCCATCTTCTGTGATCACTGGTATCTCTGGACAATTTGAACACAGAACCCTCTGGGACCCTTTTAAAAATACACATTCCCAAATGGTGGTTACCAGAGGCTCAGGCTGATAAGATGAATAGAGAGGTGCTAATCAAAGGCTACAACATTTCAATTAGGAGGAATAAGTTCAAGACAAGTATTGTACAACATGGTGTCTATAGTAAATAACAATATATTGTATTCCTGAAAATTGCTAAGAGTATATTGCGTTTTCAAACCCCCAAAAATGACATGTGAAGTAATGCATATGTTAGTTAGCTCAACTGAGTCATTCCACAATGTATACATATTTCAAAAAACTTGTTGTTCATGATAAATACATGCATTTTTTTACCTCTCTAGTAGAATAAACAAATAAAATGAAAAAATAAAAAAAAAATGAAACAACCTAGTAACCATACATTAAAAAAAAAAAAAAATTCCCAGAATCTCATGACTGGCACATCTAAGTCTATAGTCCAGCATGCTTCCTCAACTTCAATGTGCTCATGAATCATACAGGAAAATTACTAAATATGCGATTCTGATTCACTGGGTCTTTGACGGGGCTGGCAATCCAACACTTCGAACAAGTTTCCAGGCAATGCCAACGCTGTTGGTCCTCAGTTCACACTGAATAGCAAGGGGATAGTGTAAGACTAGGGAAGTTGTACTATTATTTTTTTTCCAAACAATTTTGATGCAACCAGCCTGGGAACAATTAATCAATATGCATTTAGGAACTACCACTCCCTACTCTTCTGGCTGTTAGCATATGCTCACCTGCTCCATTGCAGTTATTTATCTATATATAGGTTTGACTTGTATCCTCCACTGTCCTGCAAATTAGTGAAAAGTGCAAGGATATTTGATACCCCGTCAGATTCCTCCATTGAGCAGAATGTCCACAGAGTCAATGGCCAATTGATATACATTAAAAAAAAAAAAAAATGAATGCTGCTGCTGCTTGATATTAAATTATTGGACAGAAAGTGACTTCAGGCCAGGCTCCGTGGCTCACGCCTGTATTCCCAGCACTGTGGGAGGCCAAGGCGAGCAGATCGCCTGAGTTCAGGAGTTCGAAACCAGCCCAACAAATATGGTGAAACCCTGTCTCTACTAAAAATACAAATTTAGCCAGGCGTGGTGATGCATGCCTGTAATCCCAGATACTGGGGAGGCTGAGGCAGGAGAATTGCTTTAACCCGGGATGTGGAGGTTGTAGTGAGCCGAGATTGTGCCACTGTACTCCAGCCTGGGCAACAGAGCAAGACTCTGAAAAAAAAAAAAAAAAAAAAAAAAGAAGAGGAAAGAAAGTGACTTCAAAGAGGCTGCCATAATAAATGCTAAATGCAGGGTGAAAATGAGAAATGATTTTAAATTTGAGATTTTATTTGAATTTTAACATATGCAGCTTCCATTAAGTAGGAAGGATGTCCACAGAGTCAACGGCCAATTGAAAGGATACATATTAAAATCCATGGCTTGGCCTCTCTGGCGACACTTCACCATGTTTCTCTGCCATATTTATTATTCATCTGGCCTTGGATTTGTCTTAATTACAAGGTGCCTTGTTTCCTTCTTCTCACACCTGATTTCAGGATGCTGAGGTCAAACCCTCCGCTTTTCAAGTTCCCTGCATTACACTGTACCTTGTTTTGAACACCTGAAATGCATAAAATCTAGGGGTAACATGGATTTTATGTTGTCCTTTGGGGCAGGAAAATATAAAACCTGAGCTCCAGGAATTGCATATTTCCTGTTTTTATCGGTCATAAAGCTTTCATAGTGGGGCAGGTGGCACAAACAAAGACAAAATCGACTAAATCCTAGCAAGTCGCTTTCCCAGATGAGGGCTAGCCTCTCCTTCCATATGAAACCTTATTAAGACACCTGCACAGAAAACCCACTGCAGTGCTCAAGCCCATTTTAAGTATGCAATTGAATGGTTTTCAGTAAAGTACCTAGTGGTGGTGCATCTGTCTCACCATAATCCAGATTTATAATGTTTCAATCATCACAATAAGATCCCTCAGGCCCCTTCATAGTTAATGCCGGTTTCCACCTCAATTCCAGGTAACCACTCATCTATTTTCTGCCTCTATAGATTTGTATTTTCAGGACTTGGCACACAAGTGGAATCATACTATTACATGATATTTTGGACCTGGCTTATTTCACTTAGCATAATGCATTCAAGGTTCACCCACATCATAGCCTGAATCAGTGCTTTATCTTATTATTGCTGAATAGTATTTCATTGTACGAAAATACCACATTTTATTTCTCCGTTCACTAGTTAAGGCACATTTGAGTTGGCTCCACTTTTTGTCTATTATGAATAATGCTGCTATGTTTTTTTGTGGACATATGTTTTCATTTCTTGGGTAGAATTTCATTTCTGGGTTGTATGATAAATTTGTTTCACTGATTAAGAAACTGCCAAAGTGTTTTCCAAAATGGCTGTACTATTTTACATTTCTCTCAACGGTACGCGAGGCTTCTGTTTCTCTGCATCCTCAACAATTGTCGTTGTTCTACTTTTTTGTCATCACCATCCTTGTAGATGTGAGACAGAACCTCATTGTGGCTTAAACTTGCATTTCCCTAATGACTAAAATATTGGGCTTTTTTTTTTTTTATGTGCTTACTGATTATTCGTATATCTTCTTTGGTGAAAAGTTTCAATAGAGTTACTTTCTTCTTAATGTAAAATTGTCATAATGCTTCTTATTTCAACTGATTTCATTTATATGTGGATGACAACGTAAAACGTGCAAAGACTAACCATTCTCCAAATAGAAAAGGGCTGAATATGCCGGGCACTGCGGCTCACGCCTGTAATCCCAGCACTTTGGGAGGCTGAGGTGGGTGGATCACCTGAGGTCAGGAGTTCAAGAGCAGCCTGGCCAACATGGTGAAACCCCGTCTCTACTAAAAAATACAAAAAACTAGCCGGCCGTGGTGGTGCACGCCTGTAATCCCAGCTACTAGGGAGGCTGAGATAGGAGAACCAATTGAACTGGGGAAGTGGAGGTTGCAGTGAGCCGAGATTGTGCCATTGTACTCCAGCCTGGGTGACAAGAGCAAAACTCTGTCTCAAAAAAAAAAAAAAAAAAAAGGATGAATAATATTAATAGTAGATATAACAATAAATACATTTTAGGAAATGTATGCTCCATGTTATAGTATGAAATAAAAATGTTTTATTAACCCAAAAGTTTTCCATTAATTAACTTGAATTTCAATTGACACAGTTCAGTTTTTTTTTTTTTTTTTTCTTTTTCTTAACTCTCTTTGCCACCCCTCAGTCCTACCCTCTATAAACCTAAATACTATGGTAAGCTATTACAGCATTGGGAACAGATGGTGAAGGTTTCCATAAAAGAGAAAGGGAAACAGACCTGTCTGAAGTAAGGTAAGTAAACACAGAGCACATGAATGGTGAGAACTAAAATAGAGTGTTAAGTACAAATTAAAAGTAGAAAGCATGATTATTCAACTTGCTTCGGGAAAAAAAATCTTTTTAGAAAATGGCTAACAGAAAGTGTGCGTAAATCAAAAAATTTTAAAAAGTCTTTGGAACATGGCCATACAACATTATTGGGGACAATAAGTAAAACATTCAGCAACAGTAAAACAGAGTAGAAAAAATTATCTAGATAATTTAGAAACAATTCAAACTTTTATAAGGGAATGCTTTTTGTCTTATTTTGTCTTTATGAAAATAAAAAAAAAAACTGTTGACGTAAATTAAACAAGAAGATAATTATTATTCTCTTTTCCAGTTCTATTTTATGGATAGTCACAAATATTAAAAGGAAGCCAAATTTTCTTCTTCTTTGAGTTTCTTCTATTAATGAAAAGAGAAAATACGGAGTAATCGCTATTGTTACCAACAACACAGGTTATTGCCTTGAACTGAGCCTGAAGATTCTTAGTTTGCTTATTGCTGTTGTTAATGTTGTGGCTTTTGGTCTTTATTTGTTTGTTTTTCTGATTTAATATCCATATTTTGGAAAAAATATATGACTTTAATTTCCATGTCCTCTTCACAAAATAGAATAGAAAGTGTAAAGCCTTCTCTTTGTGATGGAAGAATGTTTTTTCAGTCTTTGAATTCATGTGTTGTCTTTGGAAGGAACTTCTGTTACTCTTCTAATCACCAATTTAGATAATCACAGGCTTTGTGGAGTGACTATATATACACGTCATGTGTGAACAGCATTAAACGATGGTTATTATTAATAACACCTTACCTTTGTGGGGTTTCCAATGAATAATACTTTCATATACATTGCCTCACATAATACTATATACCTCACAGTATAATTAGGGGACTTATTATACCCACTTACAGATTTAAAAATTGAGACTCACAGAACTTAACTAGCCAAAGAAATACAACCAGCAAGCAAGGACGCCAAGCCTTAAACTCTGCTTCATCTGATTCCAAATGCTGCACACTTTCGAGATATAACTTTCAGTTTACAGCTAGAAGAGTTCTTCAGAAGAAGCATTAGGATAATAATACAATATTAATTACTTATTTTAATAATTTACGTTTGCATAAATAAGTAATTACATTTCTAAGAGGTACAAATAGAGAAACATTTTTACAGATGTTTCTTTTCATTAAAATCTTAGTGGTGAACAGAATATTTTGAAGCAAAAAATCTAGAAAGACAGAATAAGAGTTAGTATTTGTATCTCCCAAGAACCGACCTGCCTTACTCCAATTCCTTTGTTTATTTCCGCGTTTTATTTCTCTCTGGGAACATGCAAATGAGAAGTGACTACAAGCATACAGGAAATGCAGATGAATAACTGAACCAGGAAACCCAGACATGGTGTATAGGCCTTGAAATCCCACTGTTTGGCTTATTTAGTTTGTCTTATTGGAGGCAGTGTTCTCAATTCCATTCTTGGCCACACCACTTTCACCTATGAGTGAGACCCACATGAACAGAGAGACCACAGAACAAAGCAAATTTCTTGGGCAGAAGCCACCTTCACCAGACTCTAGTAGGACCAGTTCTAACTAATTACTTTAGAATTCTTCCCCCTGGCAGCAGACAAGGGAAGTGAGGAAGGACTGGATACAACTGGAAAATAGTCTGGCTGGCTTTAGAATATGAGACCAAGGTCAACCTTTCCTACCCTTTGGGGTAAAGCCCACCCAGTCAATTTTCAGGCGAGATGGTGGAGAGTCCACTTCACCCCTTGAGCCATGGAGATGGTGGCAGTGTGTCAGAACAGGAGGAGCTCAAGCAGCCTTAACCTTCTGAACCTCGCGACTCCTTACTTAACTTCAGCCTTGCCTTAGAAGGTAGTTGTAAAGATCAAATGGGAATATTCTTTGTGCAGTGACAGGCACACTCTCATTAAATGTGGGGTCTCTTCCTTTTCTAGATGAAAACCAGGTGTAGCATAAAACCTCAAGTATGATACATTTGAAAGAGAATAAGAAAGGAGGAAAAGAAAGGAGATAGAAGAGGCAGTTACAATGATATGAAAGTTGGTGTTTCAGATAACTCATTGATAAATATACGTGATATATATATACACACACACACACACATATATATACACACATACACACACACACACAAATATTTGGTATAAAATTTAGGGGTAGTATCAAGGCTGGCATAAGCACATGATTTAGTTCTTGCTAATATTCTTACTTCATCTTCTTTCACTCACTCTCCTTATCTGAATACCTTGCCTTTTCTTTGAAGAGGATATTACTTAGGACAGCAAGTTCAAAGATTTTTCTGTCCAGAAAATTCTCCTGTCACTTATCCACATAATCTTACTCTCACTAAATCTACATCTGATTGTATATCATGCAGCTTCTTTGACCACCTATTTAAAATAGAAATTCCTGATTTCACTGGCAGTGTCTTTTTCTTCTCCTTGTCGCATGCTTTCCAATGCACTTACAATGACCTGATAGAATATATTACATTATAACATACATATATATATATGTCTATTTGTTTATTATGTCTCCACTCCCATCTTCTCCATGTTACCCTAATATTCCAGGACTGGAAAAAGAACAGTGTCTTGTTTATTTCTGTATCTATAGACCCTAGAATAATGCCTTGCACATAGTAGTTGCTCAATAAATACTTGCTAGGTGCATGAACAAATATTTACTTCTTCATTTCAGACTCTAAACTAGGAAAAGTGTGCATTTCAACAAGCCTAAACCATACAATGTAATGAAATATAAGTTATTTCCACATATGTAATGCATCTTGCAAGCCTTACTTAAAAGTAATTTCATAAAGTTATGTAAATATGTACAAGGGAGTGCAATGCCTTATCATTGGCCATGAAATCCTGGCAGAAAACTAACATTGTGTTTCCATGTTGAAGGCCTTCCTGTGTGGTCACCAGCTTCTATGTTATCAGTTCATAGGAGTCTACACCTTTTTCCTTTGAGTCACTTCCTATGAGCTGCACATTTGATTACGGTAATTAAAGAAAACGTCTTCCTATGTGAAATAAGGTGTAAGAAAACAATCAAAAAAGTAAAATGGTGAGAACATTTCTCTGAGCAAAAGCAATTTCCCCTTTGAAAGTGTTCTCTATTACAGTCTCTGTGGAGGCATCTATTTTCAGTTTATTACTTCTCAATGATGAAGAACAAACTCATCTCAGGGAACTAAAATACCAAGATAAGTCACAAAGGTCACAATTGGTAGTCCTTGTCAATCAAAATTCATAAGGTACAATTTCATTAAAATAAACTCACAACAGTAACTTCCAGAGAGCTAGTAAGTTTCTTTAGGAAGAAGACTGCTCCTCTTGTATTGTATGATATTAACAGCATAACATATTAAAAAGACATCTTCCAGAATAACATCAAAAAGACATCTTCCAAGGTTCTTCTTTGCAGAATTTAGTTTATAAGATCCTGAGGATTCTACATCCAGTATCTCCAGAAACTTACGCAATTTCCAAATGGTTCTTTTTACTTAGAATTATGTTCGATCATTTAACACACAGTTGGAACCTTTGTTATGTACATTACACTATGCACTGTTAACATTTTAATTATAGTGTTAAAAATCAAGAACCTTTGCATACAAATCACTGTGTCAGGTGCGGCGAAAAAAACAATGATGATCAAGGTATGGTTTCCTATTTCAAAGGGTACCCCACTTAAGTGGTATGGACCATCAAAATATATATTATCTAGATAGCAAGAAAGCATAATAATACTACCAAGAAGTGGATGATAAAAGGAAATGAATGTCTCAGACACAATTGGCTAGAAAAACAGGGAGAAGAGGAGGAGATGTGGTTTTCAGGCTATGGCAGGTAAATGGCTTATCTTGGTCACCATCCCAATTGAGGGTGGAGGGACAAAAATTTCTTTTGCCCTTTGATCCCAGTTGGCTCACATTAGCAAAACCATAAACTACCCTAGTTACTATATCTAGAAAGCTTTCTCATCTGAGCACGTATTGCTTTGGGCACACAAATGATACTATTTAGCAGTAGATGCATATGTGATAAATTACTTTTAAAAACTTTCATACGAGAGAACTTAGCTGTTCTCTACCTTTTTCGTCCATCAATAAGGATAGTACCTGTAAATGGAACGCATTACCAGATTCTGAAAGAAGCTAATCTTTGTGCTTGGTGAGTGTTGACTCTTTGCTTGCTCAAAGGGATTAAACACGAAAGTATCTCAAGAAGTAATGATATGCAAAAGTATGTTTCCGTCCGCATTTTGGGGGGAGAGAAATGGTAGAGAAGCATCATTCACACTTTGTGTCTTTGTGAGAGACAAAGAGTATAAAATCTGATTTCCCAGCATCTAAACATCCTTTGAATATGAAGCGAAATGATAAGCAAGAGAAGCATATCATTTATCATCTAAACCTGAATACATTTTGGAATAAAGGGAGCACTGTTAATCATTACTCCTGAACAACGGACTAAAATCATGGCTATTGCTGCACACCAGGACTTGTGGTTACTCAAAGGATAGGTAGAGGTTGATATGGTTTGGCTCTGTGTCCTGACCCAAATTTCACCTTGACTTGTAATAATCCCCACATGTCAAGGGTAGGATCAGGTGTGGATAATTGAATCATGGGGGCAGTTTCCCCCATGAGGTTCTCATGATAGTGAGTTCTCAGGAGAGCTGATGGTTTTATAAGGGGCTTTTCCCCTTTATCTGGCACTTCTTTCTCCTGCCACCATGTGAAGAAGGACGTGTTTGTTTCCCCTTCTGCCATGATTGCAAGTTTCCTAAGGCCTCCCTAGTCACGCTGAACTGTGAGTCAATTAAAACTCTTTTTTTTTTTTTTTTTTTTTTGAGACAGAGTCTTGCTCTGTCACCCAGGCTGGAGTGCAGTGGCCAGATCTCAGCTCACTGCAAGCTCTGCCTCCCGGGTTTACGCCATTCTCCTGCCTCAGCCTCCCAAGTAGCTGGGACCACAGGCGCCCGCCGTCTCGCCTGGCTAGTTTTTTGTATTTTTTAGTAGAGATGGGGTTTCACTGGGTTAGCCAGGATGGTCTCGATCTCCTGACCTCATGATCCGCCCGTCTCGGTCTCCCAAAGTGCTGGGATTACAGGCTTGAGCCACCGCGCCCGGCCTAAAACTCTTTTCTTTATAAATCACCCAGCCTCAGATATGTCCTTATAGCAGTGTGAGAATAGACTAATACAGAGGTGGAATTATACCTTGTACTATAAAACAAAAGGAGCATCCAGTATATTTTGCCTTTTCCTCTGGTGATACGATTTGGCTGTTTCCCCACCCAAATTTCATTTTGAATTGTAGCTCCCGTAATTCCCATGTGTTGTGGAAGGGAGCTGGTGGGAGATAACGGAATCATGGAGGCAGTTTCCCCCATAATATTCTGGTGGTAGTGAGTAAATCTCATGAGCTCTGATGGTTTTACAAGGGGAAACCCCTTTCACTTGGCTCTCATTCTCTCTTGTCTGCCGCCATGTAAGATGTGTCTTTCACCTTCTGCCATGATTGTGAGGCCTCTCCAGTCATGTGGAACTGTGAGTCCATCAAACCTCTTTTTCTTTATAAATTACCCAGTCTCAGGTATGTGTGTGTCAGCAGCATGAAAATGGCCTAATACATCTGGGAACCTAGACCCTGGACATATTAACAGCTCAACTAATCTGAAGCTGTGGCCTGCATTTGAAACTGAAGAATAAAGGAAGAGAAGTGAAGGTATAGAGTCAGGATTTTTTTTTCACTGTAATCTGGAGATTCCCAGTGGCATAACAACGGATATTTAGAGACAGTGGATACTGGCAGAGCAGCAGCCAGTGTCCGGGGTGAAGGCACAAGAGACAACAATATCAAAGGTTTGTTTGTGAACAGTGATACCATGAAGTCCACTGGGGACTCCTTGGCTGTACCTTTACTTCCTTGATTTCTCCTTGAGTCTGGTTCTCCAGCTTGAATCTGAGCGCTATTATAGATCTGATCAGCAATCCCTTTTCTGCTTAAGTTAACCAGAGTGGGTTTGTTGGTTTCTGTTCCAAACAAGAATTCTGACTAGAACTAGTATGTTAGATTCCATAGATGATGATGAAGATGATGATTTTTCTCTTGACCATTCTAAATTGAGTGCCTCACTTATTAACTGGGAATTGCACTGACAATATAATAGCATTTCTCTAATGATATCTTTTGATTTTTAAATACTTTACTAAAAATAAGTAAGAATTTTGTAACCTAAATCCTTTCCATTTCTAGTCTTCTAAAAAAAGAAATCAATAGGGGCATTATGAAAGAAAGAGCCTGAGATATTTTAAGAAGTCACATACTGCTCAGTTGAAATAAAATATTCAAGGCTTTTGAGGCCCTTGTCAAATTATTTACCTTCATTTTTAGATGTAGCAGCTGAAGTACTGAAATAAACAAATATTCATTTGGAAGATTACAGATGGCGAATATTAACTGCTGTGTATATCAAATTTTTAATGGAGCTTTATAATTATAGTTAATGGATTTCATAATTGCTAGGGGCCTAGGGAAATGGAGAAATGTAAAGGATGCTAGAAAGCCAAGGAAGATAAATATTTGTTGGGATGGAGATATATAACACACTCATTGAAGTTTTCTAATTTAGGAGAATATGAAAGGAGAGCATGTGGTCCTTGTCTATGAATTGGAGATCCCATAATAATAATGCAAAATCCACAATTTTCTACCAGAAGACAATTACCAGAAGACCTCAGTTGGACTAGTTAGAATCAGAACTTCTATTAATTTGGTTTACGAGTCCGTGAATTACTGGGAACCACCTGATATTGCTGCAAAATGCATGAGGGGAGCTGGAGCAGTATGAGTGGCCTCTTTTTAAAGAGAATGAAAAGGGAATAGCCCTAGAGCCCTGTAATTAGATTTGATCTGCCTTAGGACACATTCTGCTTATTCGGATAACAGTTTGGGACCCAATTCAACTTCTTGAGAATGGCTATTAAAGATGGGAGACCTAGCAGCTGCCAAGCTATGATCCAAGGTTAATTACCAAGCATTCTTTCCATCACATATCATGTCCAGCACAAGGGGAAAAACCTAAACTATAAGACAATATTGCTTTGAGACTCAGGGTGGAAAACTAGGATATAATGAGCATTTGGTACCACTTGTTCCTTCCCAATCCATTGAAGCTACATAAGTAGAACTTTTTTTTTTCCTGAGAGATTATTAAGAGTGTAGAATTGGGTTGGCTAATGAAAATGGGCTGAAAAGAAGCGGAAAAAATAATTTGCTTACTCAAGTATCCCTCTAGTTAACTTAAACTCTATTTGAAACAATACATTACTTTACCACATACATTTTTTGACATGATTAATAGTCACAAAATTTAAAAAGAGGACTTGCAACATCCTCCTGGGATTGTCTCAGAGGTGACTCGCTGTACAGAGCAAAAGACAAAGAATAAAGATGGCTGACTAGACACAGCTAGGAAGAACTTCTCCCGTCTAGAGCCATCAGACTACCAAGCAGACCAGCATACTCCAAATAGAGATTCTTCTGAAAGAATGTGCTGAGAGTGGATGAAGAGACGATGCAGACACAGGAGCTGATGAAGGAGGAAGTTGGGAACCCTGTGTGCAATTGATGAACACCAGAACTCATTCCTGACCCTGAGCCACTCCTAAGCATAGTAGTGAGTGAAATAACGGCAGTGCAACCTACTCTTGCCACAGATCTACCGTGTCCTAGCTGCAGATCTTATTACCCCTGTGGACATGTAAGTTGACAGGGAGATCTGCCTGGAGAGTCGGCAGAGACAGAGCCTGAGTCTATGCAGAGCCCAGGGAGTTTGGTGTAGGGATAGCTGCAAAGGAAATCAGCAACAGGTACCTATCTCCGAAGGGTCTCTATACTCCCCCAGCTGGCTCTGACCTTTGCTAACAGTCAGGCCTGCAGACAGCAGGGTTGTGGAACCAGAGTGAGTAAGATCTATGTGCCCCCTTGTCTGCCAGTCCCTCCCGGAGTCCTACCTGGAAGCTCCTTTGGGAGTGGAGACCCAGTGCAGCCTCCACTGCTCTGCTGGAGCACATTTGCGAGTGACCACTGCCATAGCACTTTTACCAGCAGCCCCCAGCCATCTGCTGGCATGCTTTTTTTCCAGTTAGCTCCTGCTATCACACTGGAGCACTTTCATTGGCAGCCCCCAAGGGAGTGCTTTTGTCAGTAGCCTGGGAGCACCTTGGGCCCCCCAGCACAGCTACTACTTGATTTTGAGGGGCCAGAGGAGAAAGCTATCAGCCCAGTCCCAGCCCCCTGGATTTAGAGAATGTAACCCAGGAATGCGGAACTGAGCCTTGGCCCTCTGAAGGCATCTAGAAATGAAGCCAATCTACCATACCTCAAGGGAAATGAAGAACGTAAAAACAAAGAGCCCCATCCAAAGGATAGCAACTTAAAAGAATAAAGTTATATTAGTCCTCACAGATGAGAAAGACCAGCACAAGAACTCAAGCAACTCTAAAAGCCAGAGTGTCTTCTTATCTCCAAACAACTACACTAGTTTCCCAGCAATGGTCTTTAACCAGATTGAAATGATTGAAATGACAGATATAGAATTCAGAATCCAGACAGCAAAGAAACTCAGTAAGATACAGAAGAAGGTTGAAACCCCATTCAAGGACAACAGTAAAACAATCCAAGAGTTGAAAGATAAAACAGCCATCTTAAGAAAGAACAAAACAACTTCTGGATTTGAACAATTTACTACAGGAATTTCAGAATTCAATTGGAAGCATTAACAACAGAATAGGCCAAGCTAAGGGAAAAATCTCAGAGCTTGAAGACCATTCCTTTGAATCAATACAGGCAGAGAAGAATAAAGAAAAAAGAATCAGAAAAAGGAAAGAAAAAACACCCTGATTTAAGAAATGTGAGAGACTGTGTAAAGAGATCAAACATATGGACTCATTTGGCATTCATGAAAGAGAAGGAGAAAGAGTAAGCAACTTAGAAAATGCATTGAGTATATGGTCCATGAAAATGTTCTCAATATCACTAAAGAGGTCAACATGCAAATTCAAAAAATTCAGAAAGCTTTTGTGAGATACTATACAAAACAACCATCCCTGAGGCACATAGTCATCAGATTCACCAAGGTCAACACAGAAGAAAAAATCTTAAAGGCAGCTAGGCAGAAGGGGCATGCCACTTACAAAGAGAACCCAGTCAGGCTAACAGTGGATCTTTTAGCAGAAACCTTACAAGCCAGGAGAGATTGGGGGCCTATTTTCAGCATCTATAAAGAACAGAAATTTAAACCAAGGATTTCATATTCTGCCAATCAAAGCTTCATAAGTGAAGGAGAAATAAAATCCTTTCAGACAAGCAAATGTTAAAGGAATTCATTACCACTAGAACTGCCTGAAAAGAGGTCCTTAAAGGAGTGCTAAGCAATGAAATAAATGAAATGAAAGGTACCAGCCACCACAAAACACATACATACATAGCCCATGGACACTATAAAGCAACCGCACAATCAGATCTACTTAACAACCAGCTAACAACACAATGACAGAGTCCAATTCTCACTTAGCAGTATTAACTCTGAATGTAAATGGGACAATGCCCCATTTTAAGTGGGACATGAACACTTAAAAGGCATAGAGTGGCAAATTGAAAAAAGAAGCAAAACCTTTCTGTCTGCTGTCTTCAAGAGACTCGTCTCAGATGTAATGACATTGATAAGCTCAAAGGAAAAGATTTCAGAAATATATATCACGCAAATTGAAAAAAAGAGCAAGGGTTGCTATTTTTTATATCAGATATAACAGACTTTAAACCAACAATGATCAAAAAGGACAAAGAAGAACATTATATAATGATAAAGGGTTCGATTCAACAAAGTAACTATCCTAAATATATATGCACTCAACATTGTAACACCCAGATTTATAAAACAATTTCCTGGAGACCTATGGAGAGACTTAGATAACCACACAATAATAATGGGAGACTTCAACATCCCACTGACAGGATTAAACAAATTATCGAGGCAGATAATTAATAAAGCTATTCCGGACTTAAACTCAACACTTGAACAACTGGACCTAATAGACACAGAACACTCTACCAAACCACAAGAGAATATACATTCTTCTTATCTGCACGTCACAGATACTCCAAGATTGACCTCCTGCTTGGCTGTAAATCAAATCTCAAAGATTAAAAAAAAAAAAATAGAAATCATACCAAACATACTCTTAGACTACAGTGCAATAAAACAGAAATCAATAACAAGAAAAGCTACAGCAAACTAACTCCAAAGCTAGCAGAAGAAAAGAAATCACCAAAATCAGAGAAGAACTGAGCAAAATTGCAATGAGAAAATTCATACATGAGAAAAATCAACAAAACCAAAAGTTTGTTCTTTGAAAGAATAAACAAGATTAATAGACCATTACCTAGATTAACAAAGAAGAGAGATTCAAATAAGCATAATCAGAAATGACAAAGTGATATTACCACTTCTCCACACAAATGCAAATAAAAACCTCAGAGACTATCATGAACTTCTCTATGCAGACAAACTAAAAAGCCTAGAAGAAATGAATAAATTCCTGGAAACACACAATCTCCCAAGATTTAACCAGGAAGAAATTAAAATCCTGAACAGACCAATAACAAGTTCCAAAATTGAATCAGTAATAAAAACCTACCAAACAAAAAAATCCCTGGACTAGATGGATTCACAGCTGAATTCTACCAGACATATAAATGAAAGCTAGTACCAATTCTACTGAAACTATTAAAAAATAATAATAATAATGAGAAGAAATATCCCGCTAACTCATTCTATAAAGCCAGCATCATTCTGACACCAAAGCCTAGCATAGACGCAACAAAAATGAAAAGTTCAGGCCAATGTCTCTGATAAACAAAGATGTAAAAATTCTCAACAAAATACTAACAAACCAAATCCAGCAGTACCTCAAAAAGTTAATTCACCATGATCAATTAAGCTTTATTCCTGGGATGCAGTACTGATTCAAGATATGCAAATCCTTATAGATGTTGGATATTAGACCTTTGTCAGATGCATAGTTTGCAAAAATTTTCTCCCATTCTGTAGGTTGTCTGTTCACTCTTTTGATAGTTTCCTTTACTGAGCAGCAGAAGCTCTTTAACTTTAATTAGATCCTATTTGTCCATTCTTGTTTGTGTTACAATTGCTTTTGGTGCCTTTATCATGAAATGTTTGCCATTCCTATGTCTAGAGGGATGTTGCCTAGATTTTATCCCAGGGTTTTTAAAGTTTTGAATTTTACATTTAAGTCTTTAATCTATCTTGAGTTAATTTTTGTATATGGTTTGAGGAAGGGGTCCAATTTCTGCATATGGCTAACCAGTCATCCCAGCACCATTTATTGAATAGGGAATCCTTCCCCCATTGCTTGTTTCTGTCAGATTTTTTGAAGATCGGATAGTTGTAGGAGTGTGGCCTTATTTCTTAATTCTCTATTCTGTTCCATTGGTCTATGTGTCTGTTTTTGTACCAGTACCATGCTTTTCTGGTTACTGTGGCCCTGAAGTCTAATATCCAGCATGTGTAAGGAACTTAAACATATTGTCATGAAAAAAAAAAAAAAAAAAAAAAAAAAAACCTTAGAAAGTGGGCAAAGGACAAAGTGAATGAACACTTCTCAAAAGAAGACAGACATGTGGCCAACAAACATATGAAAAAAAGCTCAACATCACTGGTCATTAGAGAAATGGATATCAAAACCACAATGAGATACCATCTCACACCAGTCAGAATGGCTATTATTAATAACAGATGCTGACAAGGTTGTGAAGAAAAAGGAATCCTTATATACTGTTGGTGGGAGTGTAAATTAGTTCAGCCATGGTAGAAAGCCGTGTGGCAATTCCTCAGAGAGCTAAAAACAGAACTACCATTCGACCCAACAGTCCCATGCCTGGGTCTATTTCCAGAGGAATATAAATCATTCTATCATAAAGACACATACACGTGTATGTTCATTGCAGCGCTGTTTGCAACAGCAAAGACATGGAATCAGCCTAAATGCCCATAGAGCTATAAACAGACATATTAGTATAAAACTTTATTCTAAAGAATGATGGAGTATAAATGGGTCAAACTCTATCTTCACCTGAGTGCCAACATACAACGGGAAAACAATTCTCATTCTGCTTCCAATCATGTGTGTCGGCCTGCAAAAGGGGAGGTTGCTTTGTTTGGTTTGTTTAGTTTTGAATTAGTAGAGTTTTTGTTTTGTTGTTTTGTTTTTTGACACAAGGAAATATACCTCTATTTCTCTTCTCAGTGTTATTGTTCTAATTCTCTCCAGCTCCAGGTAGACAAAGCATGTATTACAAAAGACAACTGGAACCAATGATATGCTCTGGATAAAAGAAAAAAAAAAGATGATATCTCTTTTAGATTGAGGCAACAGGGCAAGATTAAAGATTGGAATTAACTAGTGCATTAGGCAACACCAATCAGAAATTGTTTCTCTTATCTCTAAATAAGTTCTAGTTGGAATTCATTTTTGCAGTAGACAGAAATAAAAAATTGCCACATTGAACCTATAGCTTCAGAAATCTGGCTGATTTATCCACTTAGTCAAGGAAATCATGAAAGACATTGCAATGTGAGAAACCAGCATGTCTATTCATTGATGTTCAGCAGCCTGGGAAATAGTTATATACTTACCTCAGAAAATAAAGCTGCCTGAGGCCAGGCGCGGTGGCTCACACCTGTAATCCCAGCACTTTGGGAGGCCGAGGTGGGGGGATCAGAAAGTCAGGAGGTCGAG
Organism: Piliocolobus tephrosceles; assembly: GCF_002776525.5. Classification (NCBI taxonomy): domain Eukaryota; kingdom Metazoa; phylum Chordata; class Mammalia; order Primates; family Cercopithecidae; genus Piliocolobus; species Piliocolobus tephrosceles. Next base: position 63,625,573 of record NC_045449.1, on the reverse strand, counting down.
AGCATCCTGGCTAACACGGTGAAACCCCGTCTCCACTAAAACTACGAAAAATTAGCTGGGCGAGGTGGCGGGCGCCTGTAATCCCAGCTACTGGGGAGGCTGAGGCAGGAGAATGGCGTGAACCCGGGAGGCGGAGCTTGCAGTGAGCTGAGATCCGGCCACTGCACTCCAGCCTGGGCGACAGAGCGAGACTCTGTCTCAAATAAAAAAATAAAAATAAAAACAAAAAAAAGTTGCCTGGACTCTACTGAGACCTGCCAGTCCTTTCCCATTGCATATGATTACAGAGGGCATTGGAGCCCTGTGCTGCTGTATGGAACAGTAGTTGTTTAAATATGCAATATTTCCTTTGCAATCTTTGTGTAACATTTGTGCATTCCTCACCCCTTTCTCCAATGTTCTCAACTTGTATATACAGATTACTATAAACTGCATTATGAAATCAGATGAGGTTATGCCCTCCAGAGAGTACAAAATAATTCCTTTTACAGATAACCCTGGAGAGTTTCTTAATAAATTTATAAGATTTACTTCACATGATATAAAGTAATACAGATGATTTTTTTTTCTCTCACAAAAGAAAATAGTATTAAAACCAGAAAGAGTATATTTGTTGTTTTCTGTAACTGCAATGTTTTCTGCCTTCATATCGGATATCTAATTAAAATACACAACTCTGAAGAGCTCATTTTAAATACTACTATCTGCTGAAAGCAATGAAATAGGCAGCTCAAGCTGGAAACCCTTTAGCGCTTTTAAGTCTGTTCAATGTGGGGTCAAGTGGATACTAAAGACCTTGATTTCAGCAAACTGATTATTTCTGTCAAGGATTACACTCCTTGTCTGGCTCATAGCTCTCTTTCCTGGGGACAATTATGGCAGACTGATTATTTCCTGAGTGACTGAAAAGTTTAGGTTTTTATTGTGGCCCATGTAAGATTCTATTACTATCTTAGGTGACAAAAGGATGATGAGGTTTCCACTGGATAAATTCACTACTCTGTGGTCATATATTTTATGTAGTATTACCAATAAAGGATACAACAAAGGTTTATCCTTCAAAATAAAAACTATTTTAAAAGGAAATTTTAAATTGATCCCTAAGAACCTGTTGTTTTTGGACATGAATCAGCTTAGACTGTTATAGAACAGATTAACCTAGATTGTTCTGTGAAATCTTTACCTTGGACACTCATTTTTACATAACCTCAGAAGTCAGCCAGCTCAACTTCTTTATTTTACATGTGAAAGAAAAAAAAATCAGTATCAGGAAGGTAAACCACTTCACTCAGAGTCAAAGAGAAAATCTAAACTGCCTTTGCACATCCTTTATCCACATGGCTGTTACCAAAATTCAAAGGAGAAGTAAGATGAGAATAAATGGTAAGAGAAAGTTCATGAATACATTTCACGGGCCAGATCAATCTTCTCACTTTGGTTATTCGGTAGAATTTCTCAACATAAAATTAGCTACTGTTAACAGCATTCTAATTCCTCAGTTCCCTAATTTAGGGAGAAGAAACTGAAAATACACGGTTTCTCAATTCAATTTTGGTGGAAGACCTGTAGTAAATAAAACCAAACTATAAAACATAATGAAGATGACATCAAGCTCTCTGGCATAAATACTTGCAGGTAGCTCTTTGCGTGCCATTTAAAGAATCTTAGAATGAGATATGAAATTAGAGAAAAACGTTTTGTGAGAAAATATTTATCAGGAAGGTGTTATTAGGAAGGCAAGTTATGAGAATCTGCACCCAAAAAGAATCTGATTTAAGAAATGGATGTATGAATATTTTTGCAGGAAAGGATTTTTGTTATCTACTGTAACTACAGGATTAGCACACAGCAATTTCAAATCAGCCTATGGCTATGATTTTTCTAGGCAAATCATAATTAAATTATAAAGCATTTAATATTAAAACTTGATGGACAAAATTGATGTGAGGAAATTAATCCAGAGCTTCGTTAAAGTCAAGATAGATCACATATATCTTATGTCCTTTAGCAACCCTATCTGTCAGTCAGTCACAGATGACTAAAATCATTCAGCTACAGATATTTGGAGCTGGCAGAGACTCAGAGATTACTCTGGATGGTTTGAACTTATTCAGCGCAAAGAGACAAGGAAAGTGGCATATCTATCAACGGAGCTGCCGCTGAACAGGGCTTGGGAATTACTGCACTGCTAGGAAACCAGGCAACTTTATAAAAGAGAATTAATTATGCCATGATTCATAGTCACTGGCTGTACTATAAATACTTTTATGGAAGTGTTTTTCTTTTCCTTTTTCCTTCCCATTTTTTTTTTTTTTTTTTCCCCAGAAAGGCTGTGTGGATGCGTATTGCTTCCAGGATTCACATATTAACGTCTAAAAATCATAGAATGTTAGAGCTGGAGGAGTCTTTTAGAGTTTGCCCAAGGTCCTTCACCAGCATTTTACAGGTGAGGAAACTGGAGCCCAGAAAGATTAAGAAGATTTCTGGAGGTCATAGAGTTAGTTCCTGGCAGGCTGCAAGCTGAATCCCTAAATCCCAGAGCAGACCGCATTCCACTACACCTTGTCATTTTCCAGTGTGGGCAAGAGAAGCGCCCTGGACAGGGCACTGTTTCCTACAGTTAGACCTCAGCCCCAGAGCTGTCTAACGCTGGAGAACCTGAAGAATTTTCTTCGCAAAGTTCACTGGTATTTCTGATCATTAATTTAATGAGAAGGTATTTTTAGCTTTTCTCCTCTCCCATGTGCATTCTTCCAACTTGCTTTCAGAGCTGCCAGCTTCAAGCTTACAGGACAGAATAACGTTAATATGTTTCTTTTAATTTAAGAAAATCATTTCAGTAATCCTTTGGAGAAGTCCTTAAATGCATAAAGCATTGTGAATGCAGATATGAATAAAGTGGAATTCCTCTTTCTAAGTAGCTTACAGGCTATTGTAGAATAGAGAATAGTAGGTTTCATCAAGGAAGGTGGTGGCAGAGACCTGTGAGAAGCTAGAATAAATACGCACTACTATCAGACCTTATTAAGAATCAGACGGATTTAACCTCAAGGTATTGCTTGCCCACTTCCCAGCTATGAGAGAATGAGCAATTTACTTAAATGTGTTTTGCCTCAATAGCTTCTTCCGTAAAGTGGGGGTAACTAATAGCTACCCTCTAAGGTTGTCATAGAGATTTCATGAGGCAATGTATGTTCTTGCAAGGGGCACATGGTAAAAACGCAATGTGTGGTTGTTATTATTAATATATATATTTTTTGAGACAGAGTCTCACTCTGTCACTCAGGCCGGAGTGCAATGGCACGATCTCCGCTCACTGCAGCCTCCACCTTTTGGGTTCAAGTGATTCTCCTGCCTCAGCCTCCTGAGTAGCTAGGATTACAGCCACGCACCACCACTTTCAGCTAATTTTTTTTGTATTTGTAGTAGAGATGGGGTTTCACCATGTTGGTCGGGCTGGTCTCGAACTCCTGACCTTGTGATCTGCCTGCCTTGCCTCCCAATGTTATTATTAATATCAATTGCACATACCTAGAATGCAAAATTAACCGGGTAAAGCCCAAGGTGAGACTGTGGAGCAGAGTAGATGAGGAAGTTACTGACAGGAAGACACAATAGAGGAGGTGACCTTGAGAAATGGTTAGGATGCCAATAGGTAGAGATGTAGGGGAAATACATTCCAAACAAATTTAAAACACATGTCTAGCACCGAGTCAGGACTAGTATGGACACTTTGATCTTAGGACATAAGAGGAACAGAAATACGTGAGGCTAAAAAGGGAGACTAGGACCAAGATCCAAAACCATAGAAAGTCTTTTTGTGTCTAGAAACTTTTGCATAGTTATGAAATTATCTCTTTCATTGTTTTGACATTAGAGCTATCTAATCAAATTCCAATTATCTAACATTCCCCTTATGTACACAGAGATAGCAAAGCCTCAGCCCTTGCTTCCTCATCCCTAATCATGACTGCTCTGACCTAAGATGCCTGAAGATTTACCTAATGCCTGTTGACTTAGGAGCCCAGCATTAAAAAGGATACTACAAAATGTCACAGTCAAGAACTGCCCGAGGTCACAATAAATGTAATGTGGTGTCCTGGATGGGATCCTGGGACAGAAAAAGGACATTAGGGATGTCCAAAGACATCCGAATAAAGCACAGACTTTAGTTAACATTAAACTATTAATATTGATTCATTAATTGTGGCAAACTTACCATACTAACGTCAGCTATTAAAAATAGGATAACTGAATGCATAGCTTATAGGAAGCCTTTGTGTTATTTTCACGATTTTTTTCTGTAAATCAAAATTTATTCTAAATTTAAAAGTTTACTTTAAAAAAGGATGTAGCTCTCAGCCTCCCGGGTAGCTGGGATTACAGGCGCTCGCCACCACGCCTGTTTCTAATTTTTGTATTTTTTTTTTTTTTTTAATAGAGATGGGGTTTTCACCATGTTGACCAGGCTGCTCTCGAACTCCTGACCTCAGGTGATCTGCCCACCTTGGCCTCCCAAAGTGCTGAGATTACAGGTGTGAGCCACTGTGCCCGGAGAATTGTTTGAACCCGGGAGGCAGAGGCTGCAGTGAGCCGAGATCACGCCACTGCACTCAAGCATGGGAACAGAGCTAGACTATGTCTCAAAAAAAAATTAATAAAAATAAATAAATAAAAAGGATGTAACATTTGACAGGGGAAAAATTGTTCCTGGGCAGACTTACATTATCTTCCTTAACTTGCTGTCTGGTGTATGCTTACCAAAGTAAACCTAAACTACTCTTTCAACTGTTCCTTTTGAAATGACAGATGTTTTAACATGGAAAAAACATAAAAATATTTTTCAACATAACTCATCGTAGCAAATTATTTGAATAATCCCCTCATACTTTTTTCTTTTAGAAGATTCTTCAATTTAACTGCTCTTAATTACATCCAGTTGCACCGGCCCCTATCAAGTTGCTTTAAAAAGCCCTTTTAGTCAACAGAGCTGCAGAGAAAAACCTTGGTTGATACAGGTCACTAGGATGCAGGTGCAAGTCATAGATATGAGATTCTTGTGCATGGGCCAGTAGAACAGCTTTGGGGCTCCTTGGTTGTGGGTTGCAGAGCACAGAGAAAGGGGAGGTGGGAGAATCATCTCAGTTTTATTAGATAAGTGGTTCTCAACTAGGGGCAATTGCCTGAACCTTAGGAATATCTGGTAAGGTCTGGAGATACTGGGTGGGGGCAAGAGAGGAAACTGCCACAGATATTTAGTAGATAGAGGCCAGAGATACCGCCAAAGACTCTCCAGTGCTCAAGCCAGCACAATCCCCAAAGAATTCATATCTAGCCCAATAGGTAAATAGTGCCAAAGTCGAAAATCTTTACATTAGATAGAGAAGGGGAAATCATGCATTTGCTTCCGTTTTCTTTTCTTTCTTTTTTTTCTTTTGAGACAGAGTCTCACTCTGTCACCCAGGCTGGAGTTCAGTGGTGCGATCTCAGCTCACCGCAATCCCTGCCTCCGGGGTTCAAACAATTCTCCTGCCTCAGCCTCCCGAGTAGCTGGGATTACAGGCGCCCACCACCATGCGCGGCTGATTTTTATATTTTTAGTAGAGACAGGGTTTCACCATGTTGGCCAGGCTGGTCTGGAACTCCTGACCTCAGGTGATCCACCCGCCTCGGCCTCCCACAGTGCTGATGTTTATAGCTGTGAGCAACTGTGCCCGACCTTGCTTCCGTTTTCTATCCCCCAAAGAAATTAATGACTATCTGAATTTATAAGCAATTCATATTCTTGCAAATCCTAGGAAAGATGGCTACTCAGCCATTGTTACTATGAACCTCTTGTTAGGGAAAATGCTTGTAGAAGATTGACCTTGGGTCAGGTCTCACATCCTCCTGGTCCATCTTTTACTAGGACCATGGGCAGCCAGCCAGCAGCAGTGTGATCTGACAGCCCTTTATTTAAGCTGAAACAAGTATCTTTCACTTCTGCCATGGGCCCTCTCTCACATCCACACAGTGAAATGATTATAAAAGCATTCCCAGCACCAACACACATGAATCCTGGATGCTCTACGGAGTTACTGCCCCACGGGCCAACACTTGAACATTGGAGATGGAAGCTAGTGAATAAATACCCTTTTCTTCTTTCAGATGAGCAATTCTAAGCTACATTACACCCAGTTGCTTACAGGAACACTGTAGGGCCAGGCAATGGAACTATTGTGCCCCGTGGAGATTAACTTAAGAATGTTCCTATTAATTGACTTCTCTGTCATCCTTGACTCAGTTTCCCCAGTTCTCCACTCCTTGTATCTGAGGTTGCCTCCAAAAATGAGCTGCCCACACACAGCCCTTGCCCCTGGCTTTGCTTTCTGAGAAACTTAGGCTGAGAACTTGTTCTTTCAGATGTTCATCAGATATGTTCCCCTTGAGTAGTAGATTTGGATTACTACAGGTTTCTCAGACTCTCTCAGCCCTGGTTGCAAGTAATAATAATAATAATAATAATAATAATAAATATTAACAATAACAAAAGTAGTTATTTATGGTAGTCTTCCTTACAGAAAAAGAAACTGAGCTTCATACTGTTTGAAACGTGCCCTAGCAGCGAGCCAGGATTTGATCCCACTCGACCTGAGCTCAAAATTCTTACCACACACAATGGCTAGAAGTTTTCCCAGAAGCAATACAATGTCCGGGGAGAATGTCTAAGAACAAAATATTTTATTCTAAAAAAAAAACCTTCTTACTATATCCTGACCCACTTGACTTTCATGGATATAATGCAAAGTCTAATGGAAAGGATATTTACCATCGTGTTGGAATTTCAAGTGTGGTATGTCTATATATATATATATAGTTATTGATTATAATTGTAGGACAGCAAAATAGGTAGAAGACGGGTCGATATAGAAAACACTGCACATATGTCTAATGACTGTGTATGTGTGTGTGTGCATGTCTATAAAAGTGAGTGTGTGTACGTGTGTGTATATTTGTATGTGTCTGTGTGAGAGATAGACAGGGAGGTTTGAACCTCAAGCTCTGAAGCCTAAAGATAAATTATAATTAGTTTTTGTAGCTCACTGCTTTATATTTTCAGAGCTGTCACACTTCATTTGTGAGAACACTCCAGAGCTTTCTCCAGCTGCTGATTCCAAACCAGTTTCATAGTGAGTGAGATTGTACAGACAGGGAAGTGGCTTTGCCTTTACAAAATTATGAAATACTAATACCCTTCATAATATAATGGTGGTTATCTACAAATAGTGGTGCTCTTTAATTCGTGTGTGTGTGTGTGTGTGTGTGTGCATATGATGAAATAGCCACAGTTAAGGCTGCCAGGGTACTAGTGTTTGAATCAGGAAATCTAAATGTAACTTTTCTTAATCGTATAATATAGCCCTAAATAATAATGAGCGGAGTTAGTTGTAGTGGTAGTAGCAGTAATTACAATAAACACATACTTTATGTGTCATTTTGCTAAATGCAGTATTTACATTACTTCATTTAAATTATCTCAACAACCTCATGTAGCAAATACTATTATGATCACTATTTATCAAACGAGTTATTAATTAAGTGTAGAGAAGTTAACTTATCTGAAGAGGCATGGCCAACATACAGGATACTCAGGACCCAAATCAGAAGTCTCAGTGTCCCTAACTGTTTGTCATTCTGCAACTCTACAGAACCCTCTGAGCCTCCATTGTCTTACCCATGAAATGGAGCTGGTAATACTTTCTCCATGCAGGTGTTCTTGTAGTAAGAATATTTATTTTATGGGAGGTGGAGAGGGGAAAAGTGGTGCCAGGAGCTTACTCAGTCTGCCATTTTGGGACATCATTTTTAGCAGCCAAAAATGTTTTTCCAGATATATTTGAAGCATAGTTGATTATGCTCAAATTAACAACCTGCCTTTATACTTGGGAAAAATTACTCCTTATGATGACCAAAAAGTCCCTGTGTGTTCTGGCTCCTGCTTTTCTCTCTACTCCATCTCCTCGTTCACTCCATCCAGGCATCTTAGCCTTTTTGATTTTTCTAAAGTATCCCAACCTTAGTCAGAGCTCCAGAACTTTACCATTCACAGCTGTTGGATCTAGGAAGACTTTCAGCAAGGTCAGACAGGTTGAAAATGTAGACATGGAGTTTGTTCTGTTGGCCCCCTCAGATGACCAAGCCCACATAAGTTGTACACAATACTTCTTCTGAAAAACCTCTTTAGTCTGGTTAATTACCACGTTAGACCTGCGCAAGAAGGGTTGCTGTCCTGAGCCTAAAAGTGTAGAAGGCCTCATTCTGTCCTCCCATCAGCTTCAGTCCCTTCTACAGGGCTAGGAATCTACAGGGTGAAAGGAGCATATGCCCTCCTGGTATCCACAACCTCTCCCCTTTAGACCAAAAAGACTAAGATTTTTCTCCTTAACTGTTCCTGAACCTGCTTCCAGGACCTACACAGGCCTCTTCTTTTTCCCTAAATCTAACCTTCAGATGCTGAAGAGTCACACCACAGGTGTACGCACCCTCTGGGCTCCAGGGGTTACCGAGGGGTGGCTGAGAGTAGGATGTGGGTAGAGTTTCGACGTCTGGACTAGGATATCTAGTCCATATCCTAGAACCTTGGAGGCTTCTTACATGGTAGGAAGGACCCAGGGATGAGAAGAGATTGGGGAACAGGCCTAGGGATGGGGTTAGCTCTCCTTTATGCTGCCATGTGCCAACAAAAAATTTCAAGGAAGGCAAGAATTCTAAATTCAAAGCAGGCTTTCCAGGCTGTTATGAAGGCAACGTGTCAAGGTGGGAGAATAAAAAATATTGTATTAACAGTTTGTTAGCTAGATTTATAACTTTTAACTATTTAGATGAGGGTGTGTGGGTTACCATTTGTACTGTCACTATGAGGCCCAAAGATGTTTAGGGGAGGGCCTAGGTTCTGTTTACATGCTGTGAAGGCCTTTCCTCAATCTTTAAACAAGAGGTTCCCTTGTGTCCTTCAGATGCCTGGATACATGTTATCTTCTGAGAAAGGCCACCTCTGACTGCTCTGTTCTTCCAGTACAAGTTCTTCCAGTACAAGCAAGCCATTGCTGTGTCTTTTCTCTATTTTATCCACAGAGCTCATTTATGTCCTTGCTTTTTATACCTTTATGCCTGAATGGATGCTCCTTGGAAGCAAATTTTCCTTCTTTACTGTTTCATTCCTAGTGTCTATAACATAAAATAAGTGTTCCACCAATATTTGTATGAAAGAATAGAATATTAATCTAATAGATAAATTAATATAATACATTCACATATGTGCACTTTTACCTTAAATAATAATAACAAGCAGTTTTAACATGTCTGATGCTTTTCTAATGCCAATGCACAATGCCTTCCTGTTTATTTTGGGCCTCTTAGGTAGCCAGCTAACTAGAGAGCTCATACCACTAAATAACTATTGTGAGAATGGAGCAGGAAAGAGAAGCAGTAGATCCAGGATTCATCCATTTGTATTATGTTAAATACAATGGTTATCGCACTATTTTACCCACTCTTTTCCTGAATCCAAGGCAAATAAGCAAACTATGCAAAGAAATCAAACATGACTTCTTGGTCCTGTAAGAAGATTGTTCATGCTATGCTTGTTAGAAGAGTTACATGTATACCCATTATCTTCGAAGACAAGAGATATCAAGGAAACGCATTTTAATAATGATATGGTCAAGATATATATAGAGTTTCTTATATTAATAATACAAAGTTCGCTTTCTGAAAAAATGCACACATTGTTTAAGATCTTCACATGGTTTATATATTTTAATCACTCCATAATTATGGAATTATTTTAAATAATAGCAATAATTATACTTGTAGTATTTAATGTCAATATTTCCACAAATTATATTTAAGCAAATAAGTATATTGTGAAAGGAGAAGGATTCAGGATAAGGGGTATGTTCAAAAATCTATTTGTTTTTGTCATTGCTGAAATAAAAATCTCCCATCTCAAAATCTTTGTAAAAGGATATCCATGGAAAAAAGAACCTATTTATTCTCCAGTCAAAATTAAAACTGGTACGCAATGGCCACATCTTCTATTTATATAAAACACAGCTTTTAACATAGACTAATTTTCATCTGTTAAAGATGAAATTGAGATTCAGTAAAGATGGATTCAAATGCAGTACGTTAAATCTATTGTTTTAAACATACCAGGTCATGCATGCTCTCTGTTTTCCCTCCAACTCATTTCACTCCCCTTCTTTCTCCTTTTGAACTGCTGACCTGAGTTAGTAGCCAAACATAATAATACAGTGTTTGATTCTCTGGAAACCCATAAAATTACAAACCAGCAACCACTAGGATGTTGGCAGAATTTCTGTGGACAGCAACCAGCATGGTACTTTTTTTCTTTTTGAAATGAAGCTGTACATTGCAATTGTTGATACAGTACCAAGGAAGGCAATAGTGTCCACCATATGTTGCCCCCACCACCTAAGTCTTTTGACTACTTGAGGTGCGGAGAGATAATTCATCTATTTAAAACATGAATGCCTTCTCTTTCAGCTTTTACTATTTAAAGCTGCCTTTTTTTTTTTTACATTTTTATTTTTATTAAGCAGCAATGGAGTTTTATAGTACTATGCTAAGTGCGACAGAAGATAAACATATAAATAGAACATGCCGCTACGTGCCTTCAAGAAAAACAAAATCTAAGAAAATCTAAAATCTAATGGGATCTTTAAGTTTTACTGAAAATTAGAGACTCTTTCTTGTCACTGCAACAGGAATATTGATTAGTTGTACAGCTGCACTCAAATGACACAAAAAAAAAAGAAAAAAAAAGAAAAATTTTCAGAACTAAAGAGGCAACTCAAGTCAGAGAGATAAGCTTATGAATGGATACACTAGGAACTCCAGAATCTGAGACTAGAGATAGATCATAGAGACTAGAGGCTGATATTTTAATTAATATAGAGGTTGCATGGATCTAGCATTTGATTGAGAATTAGATCTGAGACCCTTACATCAGATAGGTTAGGGCTAACTTTGACCCACTATAAGATATGTGCTAGATAAAACCTAATCAACGGTCCATGAATATGGCATTAAAAATGCACATATCTGCCTGTGACCATCTTAATAGGAGGAGACAATTAAGTCTTTCATTGGAAATAAAACATTTCAGACCAGCACTGTATATCAACATGGGGTAAAGTTTATGTTACTTACATGGAACTTGTTTCCCCAACGTGAGAAATCAACATAAAGACAGGTCACAAGCCCTTGAAATTTCAGGAGCAAACTGCAGAGCAAACTGAAAGCACACACAGTTTCACTGAGAAAAATAAAACAACAACCTCTGCTGAAGATGCCCACAATAAAAAAATGATAAACTGCCCAAAGAAACAATACATGAGGTCAGATCAACAAACAGGGATATTAGTATACATAAAATTTGAAGTAATGGAATCATGTAAGAAGACTGTAACACAGATATAAGTCAAATAATTAAGGCTATAAAATAAATAATCAAAACACAAGGACAAAAATAAACAGATTTGTTGAAAGACAGGGAAGTCCAAATTAAGATATGTGATCAAAGCAAGGAAAAAGATCATTGGACAAATTAAACTGCTGTTGAAATGAGAATTAGTAATCTGGAAAATAGAACTGGGAAGTTATTCAGAATACAGTACAAAGAGAAAAGGAAATTCAGAATATAAAACATGAACAGAAATGAGAAGGACAGAATAAGGAAGTATGAAAATGTCTAATACAAATTATAATAGGAGAAAGTAGAGAGAACAGAGAATAAAAGAAATATTTAAATAGAGAGTAGCTGGAAATTTTTCAGAATGGCTGGAGATTTTAAATACAGTCAGACATGTGGTTTTAAAAAGAGACTCAGGAACTTTTGAGCCCAGTGGTAGAATGGACTAATACACCTGCAAATAACAATTAGAAGCTGAGCAAAATGTAAAAAACATTTTGAAGGCACTGTAAAGTGAGGAAACAAGCAGAAAGCAGGGGGCTTTGGATCTTTGAAAGGAGGAAATTACACTGGGTGAGAGTCCCATTTAGCACAGTATCTTCCCCAAAGGGCTTCCTGCATTCTGTGTAGTATGAAGTAGCTGAGACTTGTCACACTGCAGGCACAATTTAATTCAAGATGAAGTACAAACAAGAATGTAAAAAAAGCTAAATCTAAAACAGCTCCAGAAGACAGAGAATACCTTCCCTACCCAGGATAGATAACATAGGATGTAAAAGCATTATGAAGAAAATGGATAAATCAGACTTCATCAAAATTAGAACATCCTCTCTTCAAAGAGCACCAGTAAGAAAAATGAAAATGTAAGCCATGGTCCAGGAGAAAAGATTTATAATTTATCAATTTGAAGAAAGCACTATATTCAGAATATATAAAGAACTGCTTGTGGCTATACAAATTTTTCTATTTTGTGTTACATTCATTTTGGCGGTTTGTATCTTTCAAGGAATGTGTTCATTTCATCTAAGTGTCAGATTGATTGGCATAAAGGTATTCAAGATATTCCATTACTAACTTTTTTTTCTAGTTGCATTCAACAGCTACACAATACAGTCTTTATAAGGGCAAACTGAATATTTGTCAAGTGTTTTAGTCCATTTTGTGTTGCTATACAGGAATATCTCAGACTGGGTAATTTATTTTAAAAAGAGGCTTATTTGGCTGATGGTTTTCCAGGTGGTAAAAGCATGGCACCTGCATCTGCTTGACTTCTGGTGGAAGCCAGAAGCCAGAAAGGAAGCCAGAAAGGAAGGTTTTACTCATGGCAGAAGGGGAAGGGGAAGCAGGCATGTCTAGTGATGGAAGAGGGAGCAAAAGAGAGAAGGAGGCAATCCCAGGCTCTTTTTTAACAACCAGATCTCCCATGAACTTATTATCATGGGGAGGGCACCGAGGCATTCATGAGGGATCTGCCCCAATGACCCAAACACCTCCCACCAGGCCCTACTCCTAACACTAGCGATCACATTTCAACATGAGATTTGGAAAGGATACACATCCAAACATTTTATGCCCCTGGCCCTCCAAATTTCATGTCCTTCTCACATTGTAAAATACAACCATCCATTCTCAATAGCCTCCCAAAATCTTAACTCATTCCAGCATGAGCCTGAAGCAAGTTCCTTCCACCTATGAGCCTGTAAAGATCAAACACAAGTTATGTACTCCCAAAATAAAATGGTGGCACAGGCATTGGGAAAACATCCTCATTCTAACAGGGATAAATTAGCCAAAAGGAAAAGGCAACAAGCCCTACACAAATCCAAAACCCAGCAGGGCAGACTCAAAATCTTAAAGTTCCCAAATGATCCTGGACTCCATGTCCCACATCCTGGGCACACTGATATGCAGGGTAGGCTCCCAAGGCCTTTGTGCAGCTCTGGCCCTGTGGCTTTGATAGGTGCAGTTTATATGGCTGTTTTCAAAGGTTGGAGTCTGGTGCCTGTAGCTTTTCCATGCTGAGGTTGTAAGCTGCTGGTGGCTCTTCTATTCTGGGGTCTGGAGGACAGTAGCCTTCTTCCCACAGCTCTACTAGGCAGTGTCTCATTGAGGACTCTATCTGGAGGCTGCAACCCCGTATCTCCCCTTGGCATTGCCTTAGCAGAGGTTGTCTGTGGGGGCTCTGCCCCTGTGGCAGACTTCTGCCTGGGCACCCAGGCTTTCTCATACCTCCTGTGAAATCTAAATGGAAACTGCCAAGCATCTCTTGCTCGTGTATTCTGTGTACCTGCAGATTTAACACTATGTGGAAGCCACCAAGGTTTATGGTTTGCACTTTCCGGGGCAGAAGCCTGAGCTGTGTCTAGGGTCTTTAAGCCATAGCTGGAGCTAGAGCAGCAAGGATGTAGGGAGCAGCCTCTTAAGGTGACACAGGACAGTGGCATTCCAGGCCTGGCACCTGAAACTATTCTTTCCTCCTATGCCTCTGGGTCTGTGTTGGGAAAAACTGTCCGGAAGACATCTGAAATGCCTTCCAAACCATTTTCCCAATGTCTTAACTATTAGCGTTTTGCTCCCATTCAGTCATGTCAGTCTCTCTAGCAAATAGTTGCTCTGCAGTCTGCGTGTATTCCTCTCCTGAAAATTCTCTTTCCTTCTTTATCATGTGATCAGGCTGCAAATTTTTAAAACTTTTATGCTCTGCATCCCTTTTAACTAAAAGTTCCAACTTTAAGTCATGTTTTTGCTCCCATATCTGATCATGGGCTATTAAAAGCAGCTGCACCACATATTGAATACTTTACTTTAAAAATTTCTTCCACCAGATACCCTAGGTCATCATTCTTAAGCCTGACCTTCCATAAATCCGTAGAGCATAGACACAACACAGTCAAGGTCTTTGCTATGTCTTAAGAAGAATGGTCTTTATTCCTGGACCCAATAAATTCCTCATTACCATCTGAGACCTCCTCAGTCTGGCCTCCACTGTTCATATTTCTACCACCATTTTGGTCACAATCACTTAAAAAGTCTCTAAGAATTTCCAAACTTTCTCTCATCTTCCTGTCTTCTTCTGAGCCTTCCGAATTCTTACGACATCTGCCTGTTTCCCTGCTTCAAAGCTGCTTCCACACTCTCAGGTCTTTTACAGCAATGCCTCACTCCTCAGTATGAATTTTCTGTTTACTGTTTTTTTGTTGCTATAAAGAATGTAACCAATACCGGATAATTTATAAAGAGAGGAAGTCTGTTTGGCTCATGGTTCTGTAGGCTATACAAGCACAGAATATTTATCTGCTTAGCTTCTGGTGAAACCTCAGTAAGCTTTTACTTATGGTGGAAGGCGAAGTGGGGAGCAGGCATCTCACATGATGAGAGAGGGAGCAAGAGGTAAGAGAGCTCCTAAACTCTTTTTAACAACCAGATTTCATGTGAACTCATTAGATGGGGAAGGCACAGAGCCATTCATGAGGGATCTGGCCCCGTAATCTGACATCCCACCAGAGGCCACATCCAACATTAGAGATCACATTTCAACATGAGATTTGGAGGGGACACACATCCCAACCACACCACCAAAATAAACTATATCCTGGATCATATGAACCAAACACCATATGCAGGATAATAAAACAAGTCTTAATAACTTTCAAAGGTTTGAAATCATACGTCGCATGTTTTTTCTAATCTCTTCTTTTTTTTTTTTTTTTTTTTTTGAGGTGGAGTCTCCCTCTGTCGCCCAGGCTGGAGTACAGTGGCATGATCTCTACTTACTGCAACCTCCACCTCCTGGGTTCAAGTGATTCTCCTGCCTCAGCCTCCTGAGTAGCTGGGATTACAGGCACATGCCACCATGCCCACCTAATTTTTTGTAATTTTTAGCAGAGACAGGGTTGGTCTCAAACTCCTGACCTCAAGTGATCTGCCCGCCTCGGCCTCTCGAAGTGCTGGTATTACAGGTGTAAGCCACCGTGCCCGACCAATACATCGCATGCTCTGTGACAACAATGAAATTAAATTGAAAAGCAATAGTCATAATAACAAAATATCTGGGTATCTAGAAAAATAAAAATATTTCATAATGAATTAACAGCCTTCTAAATAACCCATGGATCAAATAAAAAATAGCAAAATTAATTAGAAAATATCTTGAAATAAAATTAAAGAAGACGTAATATATCAAAAATCGAGAGATGCAGCTAAAGCAGAGCTTAGAGGAAAATGTATGTTCTTAAATGCTTAATATCAATGTTTAAGCATTTAATACTTAAAATCAATGCCTAAGAATTTAAAATGATTAAAATCAATAATCTAAGTTCCAGCTTAAGAAGCCAGAAAAGCAAGAGCCAAAACAATACAAGGTAAATAGAAAAAAGAAAATAACAAACATAAGAATGGAATTCAATGAAATAGAAAACAAAAAGGGGAAAAAATAGATAAAGCCAAAAGTTGGCTCTTTGAAAAATGTAATAAAATTAATAAACCTCTAGCTAACACTTTATCTATTTAAACAAAATGAATTTCTAACTAAACATATTCCCATGAAGAAATTTCCTGGCTCAAGTGGCTTTACTTAGCAATTCTGAATAAAGATTTTTTTATGTTCATTGCATGAGAAGTTTCAATATTAAAACAGAAATCTTCTACCCAATTGACCCATAGATTTCAATGCTATCCCAGCCTACATGCCAACACATTTTTCTGAGAAGTTGATACACTGATTCTAAAATTTATATGGCCATCAGAAGAACCTGGAGGAGCAAATATATATATTTAAAAAGTTCAAAGGCTTAAATCGCCAGATTTTAACTTGTAATATGAAGCTATAATAACTCAGATAACATAGTACTGGTATAAAGATAGATACAGATATCAACAAAATAGAACAGAAAGTACAAAAAATAGATTCATATATAGTCAACTGATTTTCTACAAAGGTGTCAAGGTATTTCATCAGAGGAAAAGATGATTTTTGTTACAAATTGTGCTGAAACAACTATCTATTTTAAAATAAAATAAAATAAACTCAAGGCTTATCACACATCATATACAAAAACAACTCAAAATAGGTAACAGGCCACAATGTTAAGAACTGAAACTGTAAAATTTCTACAACAGCTGTTAAATCTTAGTGGTAAGTGCAGAGGTGTCTAATACAAATTTGTATACTATTCTATAATATTCTCAATGTTGAAGCCTTCCACTGCATAATTTAACTTCAAAACATTTCTTGTGATCTTCCTTAATTTCTAAGCCAATTTGGGGTATGCCTAGCTTATTTCTTTCTTAAATAATGTATTCCTCAGGCTTCAACTTTTCTGTCTTATTCTAAAAGTGCTTTTCTTGGAAGATCACAGTTCTTCTCTGGTCTCTCTCCCCATGTGGTCAAAGATCCTCATACAACTCAGGAATTATTAGCCCCGAGCTTCAGATTCATTTTGCCTCCTTTCAATTGAATATCTTCACCTCAATGACACATGGACAAACAGAATTCATTATAACCTAATCTAAAAAACATCTTCCTTCATGTCTCCATCTTTTCTATTTTGGCTTAATGGCTTTATATGGCGTGTCTTGTCTAGAAACCCAAGAGGTCTCTAGACTTACTTTTCCCTTTTATCACAACATTCAAAGAGTCATCAAATAATGTTGATTTCATCTCCAAGGTTTTATTGAATATTTTCACCTCTCCCATTTCTGCTGAAATATTGGTTTTCTACCATACCCTGAATATATACCCTATATGGTCTATTGGGGTCATGTTGCCCCATATATATGACCTGATAATATATTATCTGTGCTGCCACTAGATCTATCTTCTATCACAATCCGATGGTAACCTACTGGTTAGCCCTATCTCAGACACTTCCATACTTAACACTCCAACCTTGCAAAACTACATCCTTATCCACTAAATATGTATTTCATGCTCCAACATGGTGTTCTATTAAAAAAAGTTTTCTTCACTTCACTACCTACCAAATGCCAATTTACCCTTTTAGCTCTCTGTTCAATTTCTCCTTCATAAAATCTTCCTTGTTTCCTTAGACAGATTGAGCTACTTTCTTTTCTATTCCCATAGTATGTTTGTGTGAATATTTCTAACAATAGTACTTGTCACACTATATATTTATTATTGCTTGTCTACCTCTCTTTTTGATGGAATTTGAGCTTATCACAGGCAAAACCTAAGTTTTACTTTAAATAATTACTAGCACAGTGCTTGCAGCATAATCAATACTTAAAATACGTTGAATAAATTGATATAAATGGATGAATTAAGAAACAGAAGAAATTTTTTTATTGTTCTTCTAAAGACATCTCTACCTCCAAGTCGAAAATACTGCTTTCCATTAACTTTGAAGATCATACTCATTGAGATATTTTCATGGATGAAGGTCTTTAAACTCCAGTTATCATGGAAAAGAGAAGATACTTAACATTTATTTTACCTTCTGTAGACATTCCAGGAAGATAGATGGTTTACCTACATGCTCTCATTTAGTCCTCACAGTGGACTTTTAAGATATTGTTAGTTTTCGGAGTAGCTAACTGAATTAGTTAAATCAGGTTTGGTTATGAGTAATAGAAAAATATAGCAGTGACTCAAACAATCGTCATGGACTTAAGGTCCTTCAATCATGCTACACTACCACTCTCTACACCTTGGTCCCAACTGATTATTGCACTCCTGAAGGGAGGAGAAAAGATAGGGAAAATAACATGTCTCTTCCTTCCAGGAAGTTACACCATTGCTTTCATTTACATATCACTGGCCGAACTTTGTTACGGGTGCACACTAACTGCAAAGGAATCTTGGAAGAATTGTCTTATTTAAGATATTTCTAATCCTACCTAAAACTCTGGGGATTTATTGCTAAAGAATAAGGGCACAAACTCAGATTTTTCATGGTTAAATTGTAATATCCTCCTTGATAAAGTCAGACTTCAGAACAAATTCCTGAAAGCTGGTGGTCCTTGGTCCTGACCAGTCTTATCTATTCAGAGGCATTATGTTTTGCTAAGCCCTTTCCTTTTTAGTTCAATAGTGAACGTTTATTTTAATTTATATGTTTTGTATGCTTGTGCACTTAGCACATGAAAATATTTATGGGGTCAGAAATAAAGAAAATCAAAACTGTTTGATGTCTGAAAAGCCTTGAGTTAATTTCACAACAATTTTTCATCTTCTTTTAAAGCATGAAATCACTCTTTGCTAAGTTTTTTGTTGTTGTTGTTTTTTAAGTCACAAAATTGAAAAATTCCAAAACAGTTTGAGGGCTCCCAAGTGAACTCCCTTAGGATAAGAAAAATTGGGAATTGACTAAGAAATCCAAATTAAACTTAAATAATTTGTGTTTTATTAAGAAACATTCATCCTTTTTGAATTCCTCACAACAAAGTAAAATAGTGAGATACTCATGGTTCTCATTTGTGTTGTTTTAAATCACTATTTTGAAAAATGAAGATCAAAAAGCTAAATCTGATTAAAATTTCCCCAAACCAGGAAATCCCATCATCAGGTATCAAACACAGAAGTCTTACAAAAACCATGTTTCATGTCAAGCAAGAGCTTTATGCAATTCTTGCAAGAAAGATGTAAGGAAGATCACTTTATTAGTGTTGAAACAAAGAAATTGGAATGTGGTCCTAATTGTGAACAGACTCCTTAACATGCCATCAATTCGGACAAAATGGAACTGGAGGTCAATGATCTTCTTTTGGTGGTGAGTTACGTAGAATGAGCTGCCTGGGAAGGGTGAGAGAATAGATAACTAACTTTACGTTGTTATCTGTAGTCTGTCGTCCGCTGACTTGCTTACTTTTTTAAAGGGTGGCCTACATGGGAAGTGTCTTAACATATTCCATGCAGCATAAAATAAAAGACCTTCGTGAAGCCAGTCAACATCCAGACATTATTTTCAACTTTATCTTGGATTAGGATTAAGACATCAATCAATGCTATAGGTTATCAGAGAGAATGATAATTCTTTTTTTTTCTTTTTTTTTTTTTGAGACAGAGTCTCACTCTGTCGCCTGGGCTGGAGCGCAGTGGCGTGATCTCGGCTCACTGCAAGCTCCACCTCCTGGGTTCACTCCATTCTCCCACCTCAGCCTCCCGAGTAGCTGGGACTACAGGCACCCGCTACCACGCCTGGATAACTTTTTGTATTTTTAGCAGAGCCAGGTTTCACCACGTTAGCCAGGATGGTCTCGATCTCCTGACCTCGTGATCCACCCACCTCAGCCTCCCAAAGTGCTGGGATTATAGGCGTGAGCCACTGTGCCCTGCCAGAGAATGAAAATTCTTAATGAATTGGAGGCAGAATAACATATTCCCAATTGACCGGGTGCAGTGGCTCATGCTTGTAATCCCAGCACTTTGGGAGGCCGAGGTGGGTGGATTGCCTGAGGTCAGGAGTTCAAGACCAGCCTGACCAATATAGTGAAACCCCATCTCTACTAAAAGTACAAAAAATTAGCCAGGCATGGTGGCGGGCACGTGTAATCCCAGCTAATCAGGAGGCTGAGTCAGGAGGATTGCTTGAACTTGGGAGGCGGAGGTTGCAGTGAGCCAAGATCATGCCATTGTGCTCCAGCCTGGACAACAAAGGCGAAACTCTGTCTCAAATACTTATATATATACACACACGTATGTATATGTATGTACATATATGTATATGTATATATGTACATATGTGTATATATGTGTGTGTATATATACATTCCCAGTAATGCCCATGTCCTAATCTCGAGAATTGGGGAATATGTTATATCACATGACAAAGGGAAATTAAGATAGCAGACGGAATCAAGGTGGTTGATGAGCTGATTATCCTGGACTATCCAGGTGTGTTCACCATAATCACAGTGTTCTTAACAAGAAAGGCAGAGGAGTCAGCATCAGAGTGCTGTAATGTGAGATGAAAGACGACTGGCTGGCCATTGCTGACTTTGAATATGGAAGAGGGTCATGAGCCAAGGAATGCAGAAGGTTGCTAGCCACTGAAAAGGCAAGAAGACAGATTAACTCTCATAGCCTCCAGAAAAGAATGCAGCACCGCCAACACCTTGATTTTAGCTCAGTGAAGTCCACTTCAGACTTCTGATCTACAAAAATATAAGTTAATAGGTTTAGGTTTTTCAAATTAATTAAATTTGTAGTAATTTGTTACCGCAGCAACAGGAACTGAATATGTCCTTAATACACCCCCTTAGTGGTTTTTTTTTTTTTTTTCTAATGAATTCCTGCACAGACTCTCATCTAAGATGGAAAAATTGATTCTTGTCATTCTAAGTCCTTTCTCAAAGGTGTAGAGAACTCCTAACTCCAATGCACTCAGAGTAGTTTTGCCTGGCTAAATAATTGTTAACATATCTGTTACATATTAATAGTTTGTTCCTAAAAGATAGACTGTTCTTACCTAGTGTCACACCAGGATCTAACAAGCAAGCAGCACTTCTCATTTCTATATATTATCTTCAAATAAACAAATTAATGCTTGTTACCTAAAATTTTGTAGCTAACTGAAATCTTCAAGCAGTTCCCAGAATTTCAACTTGTGGAGTACCAAGTGCTTTTGAGTTACCCACTTGAGCAACAAAACTGAAAATGCCTGAGGCCACCCAGTTGATACTGGGATTTCTTAACACTGCCTTTTTATGCTTTCAAAATCAACTTTAATTACCAGTTGAAATTCAGCCCAATTTGAAAGTGTGCAGTAATTGGTATGTAAACAAGTCCAAGGCGAAGATTTTTAACTACTGAATGCTATAAATACCAAATTAAAGCTGCTGGGAAGAGCGCAGATTCTATGCATTTAAGCTGATGAATCTCCACTGCCTAGAAAAGTGTTAGGAATCTGATAAACATTAAATATGTGTTTGCAGAGTTAACAAGTGGTCTAACCCTGTTCTCCTGAGACTTGGTGACCCACTGATCATTATTAAGTTGAAGTATGAGGCAACTAGAGGTACTTAGTGGATGTGCAGCAGGAAGTAGGTACATGGCCCAACGACCAGTGGAAGTACATAGAAAAATACCCACCAAAAGCACTCTATGTGAGGCAGCTATATTTAATGAAGAATCAAGGCCAGACGAGGTGGCTCATGCCTGTAATCCCAGCACTTTGGGAGGCTGAGAGGCAGGAGGATCACCTAAGCCCGGGAGTTTGAGGCTACAGTGAGTTGTGATTGTGCTACTGCACTCAGCTTGGGTGACAGAGTGAGACATTGTCTCAAAAAAATAAAAGAAAGAAAGAAAGAAAGAGAGAGAAAGAAAGAAAGAGAGGAAAAAAAGAAAGAAAGGAAAGAAAGAAAGAAAGAGAAAAAGAAAAAAGAAAAGAAAGAAAGAGGGAGGGAGGAGGGGAGGAGGGAAGGAAGAAAGGAAGGAAGGAAGGAAGGAAGGAAATAAATGAAGCCTAGCATTCCTCTGTTCTTCCTAGCATCAACTTCTCCTCAGTTTTCTTAGAAATGATTGTAAACATTAGTTGTAGCTATTTTACTGGATTTCAATTCCAGTTATAAAATGAAATATTGTGGATGAAATCTTTGGTGTTTCTATTCATATATCTTTCTTTATTTAAAAATTTACATACTGTAAAATTCACTCTTTGTGGTTTACAGATCCACGGGATTTGATTCACAATGGTTTTAGCACTTTCAAAATTCCCACACATTCTCCTTTTTCAGTCAACTCATCCTCCATTCCCAATCCCAGGCAACCATTGATCTGTTCTCTTTCCTCATCATTTTTTTTGCCATTTCCAGAATGTCATATAAATTGAATCATTTGTATACATGTAGCTTCTTGGGTCTATTTTGTTTCACTTAGAAGAAAGCATTTGGGATTCACCCCTGTTGCTTAGTCAATTAATTTAATTGCATGGATATCCCATGATTTGTTTATCCATTCAACAGCTGAAGAACATTTGGTGAGAATGATGGTTTCCAGTTCATCCATGTCTCTACAAAGGACATGAACTCATCCTTTTTTATGGCTGCATAGTATTCTATGGTGTATATGTGCCACATTTTCTTAATCCAGTCTATCATTGATGGACATTTGGGGTGGTTCCAAGTCTTTACTATTGTGAATAGTGCCACAATAAACATACATGTGCATGTGTCTTTATGTCAGCATGATTTATAATCCTTTGGGTATACACCCAGTGATGGGATGGCTGGGTCAAATGGTATTTCTAGTTCTGGATCCTTGAGGAATCGCCACACTGTCTTCCCCAAGGGTTAAACTAGTTTACAGTCCCACCAACAGTGTAAAAGTGTTCCTATTTCTCCACATCCTCTCCAGCAACTGTTGTTCCCTGACTTTTTAATGATCGCCATTCTAACTGGTGTGAGACGGTATCTCATTGTGGTTTTGTTTTGCATTTCTCTGATGGCGAGTGATGATAAGCATTTTTTCATGTGTCTGTTGGCTGCATAAATGTCTTCTTTTGAGAAGTGTCTGTTCATATCCTTCACCCACTTTTTGATGAGGTTGTTTGTTTTTTGCTTGTAAATTTGAGTTCTTTGTAGATTCTGGATATTAGCCCTTTGTCAGATGAGTAAATTGCAAAAATTTTCTCCCATTCTGTAGGTTGCCTGTTCACTCTGATGGTAGTTTCTTTTGCTGTGCAGAAGCTATTTAGTTTAATTAGATCTCATTTGTCAATTCTGGCTTTTGTTGCCGTTACTTTTGGTGTTTTAGACATGAAGTCCTTGCCCATGCCTATGTCCTGAATGATATTGCCTAGGTTTTCTTCTAGGGTTTTTATAGTTTTAGGCCTGGGTTCCTTTGGTTTAGTCCCTCTTCTGGCCCTCTTCCCTCTTCTGGCCCTCTTCTCTCCCCGTGAGCAATCTGCCTATCTCACCAACAACCCAGTCAGATCTTTCTTATTTTCCTGCGCTCTAGAGTAAACTGTCTCAAATTTTTAAAATTTGCATCCTTTTTGGTATCAAGTCTGCAAATCGTTCGTTTAAAAGCCAGGCCATTATTTGGAAAAATAAACTCAAAGTTACCATGCTGTTCATAGCAGCATTTTCTTAATACGTGAAGAGCAGCAATGATCAAAATGAGAAGGATGAAGACTTTAAGAAAATGGAATAGTTTTAAAGCGCCAAACACTATCACAGGGCACTTAGGGTATTTAAATTTCCATCCAACACAGTTCTTTTAATACTACCCAGTCAGTGCCACGTGAATTACCCTTCTGTTCTTTTTCTTATTAAAGTTATCTCAATTAAGTCGTTTTCTCCAAACTTTGAACTTTTAAAGTAAAAGAGAAAGATAAAATCTGTGGGTTACTTTTGTAACAAGTTATGTTCTTTCCTAATGAATTTTCCATGACATCTGTTTAGGAAAATCTCAGAAGATACCAAAATGAGATAATGATGGGGTTTTATATTTATCAAAGGCAGCCTTACCCCCATGCACAAATACACTAACTCCCCATTGCACGGTAGGACGCTTTTGTGTGCCCACAGGCACCGTCAGTGAAAGGAAACTAGTTCTAACGAAAAAGATCTTACTAAATCCTCCTTGCTAAAAGTTAGAGCCATCTGAGCTTGACTCTTCTGATATTTCTATCAATTTGGCCTCACTTTTGTTTATATATATACACACACACACACACGTATATATATATAAACATATATATATGAACACATACATATACATACATGTGTATGTATATATGTGTACATATATACATATTTTATACACACACACACACACACTTTTTTGCCTTACTTGTTCTGCTTTCAGGTTGAACTTGAGAGCACATTTAAGGAAGTTCTCAGCAATAAGGTATTTTCAGAGAAGGACTCTTCATGATGCAGGAAAATGAGCCTTTGTTTTTGATTTTTGTTTGTTTGTTTTTGAGATGGAGTTTCCCTCTCGTTGCTCAGGCTGGAGTGCAATGGCATGATATCGGCTCACTGCAACCTCTGTCTCCTGTGTTCAAGCAATTCTTCTGCCTCAGCCTCCAGAGTAGCTGGGATTACAGGCACGCACCACCACGCCCAGATAATTTTTGTACTTTTAGTAGAGATGGGACTTCGTCATGTTGGTCAGGCTGGTCTTGAACTCCTGACCTCAGGTGATCCACCTGCCTCAGCCTCCCAAAGTGCTGGGATTGCAGGCGTGAGCCACTGCGCCCGGCCGAGACTTTGTTTTTGAATGTTTTATAGTTGTTCTCAGGTAGTGCCTGACTCAGGCAGAGGCTTTTGTCACCAGTCATAAAGTGATGAGAACCCTTTAGGTTGAGAATACTATAAATGGCACTCTGGGAATCGAATGGCTTTAATGAGATATGTGCTTTGCTTGCTAGGTTTTTTCAAATGCTACTTAATTTATTATTCAATAGAGAATCTGAAGATCTATAGGTCCGTAATCTAAAGAGTGATTATTAAGACACGTAATGTCCATTTTTTCTTTATAACCACCATAGAGGAAATTCTTTGATCCTAATTTTAACCACAAATTCTCTGGAAATACAAATCATGCTGGTCACTAGTAATATTTTAAGATGTTTATGTATGTATTTCCCTATTTAAGATGAGAATATATCAGAGTCACTTCAGCCTAGAAGTTCATCCAGCTCTTACTGAGAATAATGTTCATTTTTTTCCTCAATCTCTTCTCCACACTATTAGTTCCCCAGGTGCTCCCCTGTTATTTGTTTCTCTCATTCTCTAAGTGTTTTCATTTGCTCCTTGACCTTCAGTAATCTCCTTCCATTAGTTACACCAGCACATCCAAACCTATGCCTCAGGCTGTGGCATTTTACCTTCAATTCAGTCTTGATTTCCCAATTGACTAAAGACCTGAAGAACTGAGTGTTTTGCTGGTACCACAAACACTTGTAAAAATGAATTCTCCACCACCTGGCATTAAACCAGTGTCTCCTTCAGATTCATCTCTTCCTGCTAAATGATGTTCCATTGGTCCAGACACTCAGATACCCAAGCTCTTGTCTTTTGGACTACTCTCTCAACATCTATACTCAGGAAATATCTATACACAATTTGGTTGTATTTTGTTTTCCCACAATGTATTTTACTTTAATATTTTCATTGCTGTGTACTCAGTATCATCAAGTGATATACATTAATTAATTCAGGCATTAAGTAAGAGGCTTAATTATATCAGCACTTGGCAATCCATCCACATCCCAACCATCTTAATGGCTACAAGACAAGTTTGCCAAAATTCTACTTTAACAGGTTATTTTCCTACCCCCAAACATCAAATAGTTCCACTCATATAAAGTCTAGAAAGTCAAAGTTCTGACAACTTTACTCAAGGCTCAATGAAGGTTGACCTGTACTTTTTCAAGGCTTGTATCTTGCTACTTCCTTATATGTACCCCATACCCCAGCAAAACTTCTGCTTTCAAATTCCCAGCATGGCATATTTTCAGCTGCCATACCTTTGTCTATATTCTGTCCATCTACAATTGTTGTCCAACTTAGTCACCTAATGAAATCTAACCTTTCCCTTTAGAATTTGTGCTCCACTTTGATGTACATTAGAATAAACCAAAATGATTGTTAAAAATTCAGATTTTCTTACCCAATCTCAGAATTTTGATTGAAGAAGTTAGAGGAAGGACCCAAGAGTCTACATTTTTAACAAATCCACTTGAGCAATTCTCATACAGATGGTCATGGGACCAAAAACATTTGAAAAACATTATAAAGACCAAAAATATAGACTGTTTAAAGTTTTCTTAGATGTTACTGGTTAAAAACTATTTCTTTTTTAAGGAATACATCAAGCATCTTTATTAAATCTAAAAAGAAGTGAATTCACTACCAGACAGCAGCCTAAATTACAATCTTGATTC
Organism: Piliocolobus tephrosceles; assembly: GCF_002776525.5. Taxonomy (NCBI): domain Eukaryota; kingdom Metazoa; phylum Chordata; class Mammalia; order Primates; family Cercopithecidae; genus Piliocolobus; species Piliocolobus tephrosceles. The sequence continues at coordinate 63,599,248 of NC_045449.1, read as the reverse complement.
CATCCCAAATTAATTAACTAAGGTCTGTGACACTCTTTTGTAGTCTGTAGAATGTAGTAAATAATAGTACCCGCTTAATAACATTGTTTTAAGCTATGAGAAGCACTTGGCCTGTGTCTGGCACAGAGAAAAAATTACATAGTAGCTATTATTGCATTTCTTACCAGAGGTTCCTAGACACAAAATATGTTTATGGCTTTGGATTATAATCCTGGCCTCCCTTTTCAGTCCCTGTCAAGCATCAGGTTTATTTTTGAACATGCCCTTTCTCCTTAACCAGTCATAGAAGTTCCTAAAAAGTGGTGATTATGTTGATAGAGTGTGCATTGAAAAAAATAAAAAATAAAAAAACTCAGGTCAGGTGTGATGTCTTACACCTGTAATTCCAGCACTTTGGGAAGTCAAGGTGGGCAGATCACGAGGTCAGGAATTCGAGACCAGCCTGGCCAAAATAGTGAAACCCTGTCTCTACTAAAAATACAAAAATTAGCTGGGTGTTGTGGTGGGTGCCTATAGTCCCAGCTACTGGGGAGGCTGAGGCAGGAGAATCGCTTGAACCCAGGAGGCACAGGTTGCAATGAGCTATGACCATGCCATTGCATGCCAGCCTGGGTGACAGAGTGAGACTCCACCTCAAAACCAAACCAAACCAAAACAAAACAACACAAAACAAAACAAAAAAAGCCCAATAACTATGTTATTTTATTCTATGTGTATTGCCCACACCTATCTCTGATGTAATAAACAGTAAATGCTAATAAACATTTCAAATTATGTTAATTCAGAAGTTTTATATGTACTTTGAGCAAGTGAAAATTAGGATGTGCATTAGAGAATCTTAAAACTATATGGATCACAGTGATTATGCATGCAAACTTTTTACTTTTGTATGTTACCTTTTCAGAAGAAGAGAGTGAAGCCCACAGAGGTAACATGATCAATGGTCTGCAGTCGGTTGGTGGCAGAGCTAGGTCTGGAACACAAGTCTCTAGGCCATGGGTCCAACACTGTATCTATCATATCTCTGCCGCAACTGCTACTAGAACTTGTGATTTCCACCAAGATTTGAAAACTAGGAATAAAATTTAGTAAAAGTCCTCTGAAGATGTTCATAAATAGAACATTCTGTGCACGTGTAACGTCCTAAGTAACTAAGTGAGTTCTGGTGGAGGTAAGTAGGCAAATGCATTTTCTTCATTGAAAATTAAATAAAACCAAGTGTACAAAGTACAGCTTAAAACTAAGGATCCCTATGAAGAGTACCTGAGTTGGGTTCTTACCTTTTTAAAACTCAGAGGAGTAGATTTTCAGGCATGACATCCTGTGTCCTACTTTTACGGTAGAACAGGAAGTAGACTAACAGAGAGGAACTCTTCCATGAGCTGGCAAACAAACAAACAAAATGACTCTATGTCTAGGAATGGTATTCATACTCCAAAGTCCTTGGTCCATCCAGGATATCTTGTGTCTGTAATGTCAAAACTAATAAGAGAAAGAAATGAAGACAAAGTCCAGAAGTCTGACAGCTGCTTATTTCCTATTGGAAGCCATGATAACTCATGCCTGTGTGATTAAAACAAATGGTTGAGACATCTCAATGATGTCTTATGGATCAGACAGCAGTGACCAAATATTGATACCAGAATTCAATGAAATAGTCCTATAAACCAGCCATACCAAGATCTCAAAATTATTGATTTAATCCCGTATATTTTCCCAATTGTCAACACTCAACATTGGATGCCCAGCCAAATGTCTTTTTGCTTATCTTTAAAAATCAAACACTTTATACTTCCCTGAGTGTTTGTTCCATAATATCACATGTTTTTACTTAGATTTTCCTGATAGAGTGCCTATTTTTTAAAATCTTAGCTTTATCCAATATTCATACTTATTTTATCTTTTTCCATCACATTGCAGTAACTCTCCATCAGTGTTGTAATCTTTGCTTCTGCATTGTTGCTTTTTCTACCACAGATGTATATTAAGACATTACTAAATTCAGAAATTAACTCTGAGATCCTGTTGCAAATGTACCCATCTTGCTGCTTTTGACCCCATACACATCTTTTGGCTAAGAGTAAGAGGGAAAGAAGAAAACCAATGCTCTTATTCATTCCAGAATAAACAATATTTATAATCCCAGACCTGTGGGAAGCATTTCCAAGAAATATGGATCATCACATTGGCTCTCGTTACCAGAACTGTGCAAGGCAAAGGAAGCCCCTCAAAACACACTGAATTATCAAATGGGAAAAAGGTCACATTTACTGGCAAAGAGTCGTTCTTTTCCTCATTCATTCAACAACCATGTTTTGATTATACCTTATGAACAAACTGCTGTGCTCATATAACATTAACTCTTTGGGTGGCATATCTGTCAGTGTCCCAGCAAGGAAAGAAAAAGGCCATATTCAATGGACTTGAGGAAGATTTAATAAAGAAACTATTAGCAAAATTATGGGAAGAGTTCAGAGAAATCAAAAAACAGAGGCAAAAACTACAACACAGTGGTAGCCTAGGGCTAGTAATACCCAAATTGTTATTATCCCTAGGCCTAAATGACAAAGGAAGAGAGATGTTACTGGATCCTGGCAGGAGAGACTCCTGTAGAGGAACAGCCAAAAAGAGAAGATAATGTTCGGGAGAGGGACCCAGGTAGCCTCAGTTGACCCCACAGAGAGAAGCTTAGGGGTTAGACAAAGTGACCTTACTCTTCTCTCTTCAATTGTAGGCTCCCATTGGCTGAACAAAACTGGATTTCAGAAGGCTTAATGGAGCCTGTACAGGTCAGCCTTCCAGGGTACAGAGCATGATGGAGAGTGATAGAGTAGATACAGAAGAGCTCACCCAGAGGACAACACTCACTCAGACTACCCAACTTTGTTGAAACTAAAAGAAACTTCATCTTGCTTTAGAGGAAAATAATCTTGGCCAGATATCCAGTTTGGGCTGATAAGTAGACTGCTGTGTATATGTTACACTTCACAGAGATGTGGCAGATACCGAAAATCTGTGTTTAACAAACTGAATAAAAAATACTCTGATGTATATATTTAACTTCCAGATACCTAATAATGAATAGTGTGGTGCACAGACTCTAAGGAAGCCCCCATGATCCCTGCCTCCAGGTGTCCATGCCTTTGTGAGATCTGCTCCCCTTGAGTGTAGGCAGGATCTGAGACTAGCCTCTAACCCATAAAATTGCAAAGGTAATAGGCTGTCACTACTGTGATTATGTCATTCACATAATAAAGATGCTGATGTCACTCCTGTGATTATATTGCGTTACATAAAGCTGCCCTGCTAGCAGGCTCATGCTGGAGACTTTCTTGCTGGCTTTGAAGGAATGACCTGCCTTGATGTGAGAGGTTTGGGGAGAGAGCCACGTGGCAAGGAACTGTGGGCAGCCTCTTGGAACTCCTGGCTAACAGTCAGCAAAAAGCCAGAAACCTCAGTTTATAACCACAAAATGATGAATCCTGCCAACAACCTGAGTGGGTCTTGTAGCAGATCCATCCCCCAGTCAAGCTTTCAGATGAGAATCCAGCTCCGGCCAAGAGCCTTTGCTGTTGTTCTTGGAATTCATTGTGGGTTTTTTTTCGGTTTTATGGAGACATAGTTGACAAATTAAATTGTAAAAATTTAAAATATACAATGTGATGATAGGATATATAGAGATACTGTGACATGATTACTACAATTAAGTTAATTAACTGTGTTAGGCTATTCTTGCATTGCTGTAAAGAAATAACTGAGGGCTGGGCATGGTGGCATATGCCTGTAATCCCAATACTTTTAGGGGGCCGAGGTGAGCACATTGCTTGAGGTCAGGAGTTCGAGACTATAGCCTGGCCAATGTGGTGAAACCCCATCTCTATTAAAAAAAAAAAAAAAAAAAAAATCCAGGCATGGTGGTGGGCACCTGTAATCCCAGCTACTCAGGAGGGTAAGGCAGGTTTCACTTGAACCTGGAAGGTAGAGGTTGTAGTGAGCCAAGATTGTGCCATGCACTCCAGATCAGAGACAGAGTGAGACTCCGTCTAAAAAAAAAAAAGAAAGAAAGAAAAAGAAAAAGAAAAGAAATAGCGGAGACTTGATAATTTATAAAAAGAAGAGGTTTAATTTTAATTTGCTCACAGTTCTGTAGGCTGTACAAGAATGACATTGGCATCTGCTCAGCTTCTGGGGAGGCCTCCAGGAACTTTTACTCAAGGCTGAAGGCAAAGCTGAAACAGGCACATCTCATGGCCAGAGCAGGAACAAGAGAGACAATGTGTAGGGGAAGATGCCACACACTTTCAAACAACCGATCTCATGAGAAATGAGAACTCACTCACTATCATAAGGACAGTACGAAACACCTCTAGCACTGAGGATCACAATTCAACATGAGAGTTGGTGGGAACATGTATTCAAAATAACACATCCATCACCTCACATAGTTACCGTGTGTGTGTGTGTGTGTGTGCAGCGAGAACATTTAAGATCTACAATTTTAGCAAATTTCAAGTATAGGATACAGTATTAACTAGAGTTACCGTGCTATACATCAGGCATGTAGAACTTAGTTATCTCATATCTGAAAGTTTGTACCCTGTGACCAACATCTCCTCATTTCCCCACCCCTACCCCCGGCAACCACCATTCTACTTTTTATTTCTTTGAGTTTGATTTTTTTAGATTTCACATATAAATGAGATCATACAGTATTTTTCTTTCTCTGCTTGACTTATTTCACTAAGCATAATGCCCTCAAGTTTCATCCATGTTGTTGCAAATGGCAGAATTTCCTTTTTTTTTCAATCTGGCAGACGCCTTGATTCTAGACGGATCCTTTCCAAAAGACCCAGCTAAGCCACACCTAGACCCCTTACCTACAGAACCTGTGAGATAATAAATGTGTCTTGTTTTAAGTCATAAAGTTTGGTAATTTGTTATGTAACAATAGAAACTAATACAAATGAGTATTTCATTTTTTCATATTGCATTATTGAACCCCTTATAATTAATATTCTCTCACATTCCTAGAACTGGGCCTTGTGGCTCAGGTATTATTTTATTCAATATCTATGTAGGACTTTACCACTTACAAACTATTTTCATAAGTCTTAAATCAGCTGTTCATTGAGATAAGCCCATATTATTAGTCTCAGATAAAGGATAAAGAAACAGAGGCTGTGAAGTTTGAGTTGACGTACCCAAGGTTAAATACTAAATGGCAAATTTTGGCTTTTGTCCCTTGACCTCTGACTACAATTCCCAGTTTCTTCCACTCTGCTGCACTGCCTTTTTAAAATTAGTTCCAGATTATTAAAATAGTGCTAACAAGCCACACCTTCAGTCCTTAGAAGGACCAGCTACATTAATCCAGCTCCTCAGAATGGCAAAATGCCTTCTCTTTCTCTCAAAAATAGGTATGTTACTGGCTACAAGATGAAAATTATCTGCCAGTAGGAAAATTCCCATGGAAAATTCAAAGTCTCCTTTGGTTAATCATGGCTCAGCAGTGCATCCTTACCTAAAAATCACGGTTTGAATTGCAGTTAGGAGTGTTACTAGCGGCAGCAGCAGCAAAGACATAAGTTAACATTCAGAAACACTTACTGCATAGTCTACCCAAGCTTAATTGTTTATTCCTTAAAATAGCCGAAAATGAAAGGACTTTGGCAAAATCCCTTATGATAAAAGCCCAGACTCAAAACCTTATTAGAGATCAGAGCAGATGGCAATATTAGTTAACAGATTTTTTTTTTTTTTTGTAAACTGCTCTCTGCTTAAAAAAATATTTAAAAGTAATGCAAAAGACCTACAATTTACCTCTTTGTGAATGGCCAATGGTGGAATTCTATCTGTGAGGTCTGTTGTTGGTTTGATCCAAAGAACAGTGAATGGCAAATGGCGTATATGACCATCTCTTTTGAAATGGAGCAGAGCATTTTCTATGATGGAGATCAAAGGCGCTAGTACAACAAGTCATCAAAGTGGGCACCTGTAATAATATAAAAAACAGTGATTGCAGTTTTCCCACCCTTGCGTTTCACATTAGTCCATTTGAATAGTCATCATTAACATTTCTGCCCATGTTTGTCTCTTTACTTAGACCTATTAGTATTATTGGAGCTATGAGAGCCTAAGAATAATTTTATAACAAATAAGACATTGTTTAATGTTGCCAAACATTAATAAGCTTCTAGAAAATATTCTGGGCTGGGTGCAGTGGCTCACGCCTGTAATCCCAGCACTTTGGGAGGCTGAGGCGGGTGGATCACGAGGTCAGGAGTTCGAGACCAGCCTGACCAACACGGTGAAACTCCATCTCTACTAAAAATACAAAAATTAGCCAGGTGTGGTGGTGGGCACCTGTAATCCCAGCTACTCGGGAGTCTGAGGCAGGAGAACTGCTTGAACCCAGGAGGCGGATGTTGCAGTGAACCGAGATCATGCTATTGTACTCCAGCCTGGGTGACAGAGCGAGACTCCGTCTGAAAAAAAAAAAGAAAAGAAAAAAGAAAAAAAGAAAATATTCTGTTTTAGTTTGGCTCAAAATTTGGCCCAAGATGAGAGAATTTGTTTGATTGTTGGTTGCTTGTTTTTCTGAACCTACATTTTAAAAGATAGCAGCCTTGGAAATAAAGTTTGATCCTATGATTCAATCTTGGAATGCTCTTCCTGTGTGTCTGTGTGTCTTTTATCAGGGCCCTTGATTAGAAAGAGAAGAGAATGGAGCCCTTTTTGTTCCATCTCTCCCTGTTATTATATTCATTATGAATCTTTCCCTTTCTTTCTGCCAATTAGGACCAGTCCCAATATGGCGGGACCTCCAGAGTACTACCGCTGTCTCTTATGCACGACTCTTTCCAGAAATCCCTTGACTTGAAATTCAATCCTTTTTTTTTAAATGAGAAAATACAGTACCACTGAATCCCAAAGCATTTATATTTAAAGCTTCCATGACCTAAAGCCTTATCAAGAGAAAATGAGAATGATACTATTTTTACCCCTACCTAAACACATAAGCTCACTGCATGCCAAATATTTTAAATATTTAGCCCTTGTTTCTTGACCTTGTGCAGAGAAGCTTCTTATCATAGTGTCACTTCAGGAGAACCAGGCAGAGAGACTTGGGTTCTAGTCCTGACTTCACCTTTACAAACTCTGAACAAAATTCAATATACTATATATTATGTAACCTCTTTTAAGGCTGTTTTCTATTCTATAAAGTAGTAATAATAATCATGGCTTCTTGAGGCTGCAGTAAGGGTTGAGTGAATAGTATAGAAGGCCTTAACCCATCATCTGAGACATGGGGAGTCATTTAAAGGCGTTATTATTTCATGACTGAAAATAGCATATTTTTCTCCAATTGCCTTTTTCAAGTATTCCGTCAGTTCCCTTTGGTTTTCCCTCATTCTTATTTGACTAACTTTGCTATAAACATCTGGACACTGTATCTGATTTGTACAAAGGCAAAGAACTGAAAAGGGACCAATTTATTCTAGTCATAAATTTACTTTGGAAATTAGGTTTATCTTCATTGATTAATGATGCAGGTTCAGGACACACTACTCCAAAATACGTCACCTTGATACTTGAGAAGACTGCAGAAGTAAGATCTCTCTGACCTCCCAGTCCCTCCCCTTTGCAGGAGGTCATAAAAACTAGGAAGAGTTTGTCAGAGCTCAGAAACCAATATCCCCAAAATATGCCATTTTTATGTTTATAGAGCACTCTTGACGTAACTAACTCCATTTTAGGAAAAGTTTCCATGTTATATTTCATAGGACACTTTGCCTTCAAGGGTAAGATATTTTGCTTAATAAACAAAAAAATAAAGATTGCATCTAACCACAAGGGTAAGATGTTTTGCTTAATAATCAAAAAAATAAAGACTGCATCTAACCAGATAAGGACACAAACCAAGTACACTCTTCCACAATCAGTTCTCACCAGAGGACTCTTTAACCATAAAGGAGCGTGCCTTCAGCAGCTCAGATAGGCCATCTTAACTGACACCACCTTCCAGTAACTTGTGCTAAGAACTCAGCATCTGCCACCAAAGGCTCTGCCATATCAAAGACTCTTTCTTGCAATATCCAGGGACTTTCAGGCCCAAACCAGGACTCCTTTTACTGCTTTGCTCCTCCTGGATCGGTTCATTAATGCTTTCTCCTCTTTTACCTTTTGATGTTAAATATTACTTTTTTGTTGTGGAATGTTTAATTTATAACATTTACACGATTAAGTATACTATTATGTATGGTTTGCAATATTGACAGACTTGTGGAGTGGCCTGAGCCTGTGTGTCTGCAGTACTGACTACCAAGTGAATGGGAAGTACTAAGGAGAGTTACCTCCTTGGGAACTCATTGTAACTCATGACTTTTGTGATTGAAACAGTGTTAATAAAAGCCTGACACTGTCAAAAGACATAAATATGTGTAGAACTGGTATCTCTAACCTTTCACTGTTCATAACAGACATGCTGAAATGAAGAAGTTTCAAGGTCTCTCTGACAACCTTCCCTCCATACCATCCCCCTCACAGAAGATGAAGGCTCCTTTATCTGCCTAAGATCCAGACCCACCAAGCAGAATAATTGTGTTTTTCTTCCTCTCCTTGTTATCTCATTACCTATTGCAGAAAAGACCTAGAATGTAACTGCACCTGAGCAGATCCTTTTACACGTATAATGATGGTCTCCAAGAATTATTAAAATTCCGAAGATAACTACTACTTATAAGTTAATATCTTTTCCTGGATCCATTCATTCTCCCTAGTCATTCTCTCAACAGAATTCTTCTTCTCTCCCCTCCCATAATGTTTTATTAGGATCCAAGCCTCCATCCTTTCTGTAGCCTCAAGATGGTATATACGATCTTCCACTTCATTGGGAGGTAAGATCTTTCTTCTGAAGTCTCTCATGCACACATTAAATAAATTCGTATGTATTTTCTCCTTTTACTCAATCTACCTTATGTCAGTGATTTTTCAGCAAACCTTTTGGGGACCAAGGGCCTTGGCTTCCACAGTTATGGTGCCTTGGGCAAAATCACCAAAGTCTTTCTGTTCTTCTGGAAGCCTCAATAAAAAGACGCAGGAACTTAAGAAGCCAGCAAAAGGGGTAAGAATTTCTTACCAGCTATGGTCCTGCTCTCTCTTTCGGTCAGTCCAATAGAGTAGATGGTAAAAATTACTGTTTCTCCCCTCTGCAAGGGTTTTATTACTGGGTAAAAGGGGCCTGTGTGACTAGCCTTGGGGTATAGCAACTCTAGCGTACTTTTTGGCATTTTGTGATATGAATATTTATATTGTTTGATCTCTTTCTTCCAAGAAATATTTTTGTTTGTCTTTGTATTTATGTGTTCTGTCATAAAGAGGGGTACTGGTTGAGGTTCTCTCTTCTCTTTTTTATGTCCTTGAGAACTCGACCTGTGATCAAGTGAGCTCTTTCTCTCTTGGTTCCCACCATCCGTGGGGCATGATTTCTGGGTCAGGTCAGGTGGCCAGTCTGAAAATGGCTGGGAATCCAAGACTTTTTCTGTTTCAAATGTGTCAAGCTTGTGATAAGAAGTGCCATTCATAAGCAGCTTTTGTCATCTTGACCTGTGCTGCCTGGTTAGTGCTGAGCAAGTCTAATCCCAGAAGGGCCTACCCAGTGTGACAGATTAACTGGTCTGTGACTCATAGCCCCCAACAAATTTGGGGGTTACAGGAGGCAAACACCATTTTTAACTGTCTATAGCAAAAAGAGTCTTTCACTATCTCAGCCTATTTCTGGGAAAATGGGGGAATCTTCAATCTTTGAAATCACTTCTTGTCTAAGAAAGGGTGTTGGATTGAGTTGCTATCAGAACTAAATACATCATTGAAAATTCAATGGCCAAAAGATCCATTCCTTAAATTAGACTCCTAAAAAATGAGAAATAAAATAAAATTTTAGAGATCTCTTATTCCAAACAATAGGAAGTTGGTATTAAAAGAATCATACTAGTGTCAGGGCAAACCTTAAAAAATATTTCAACTAAAGAGCAAAATCTGAGATAAAACAAAGTTACACTCACGCAGGCCACTTTGGATTCCATGCAACATTCACAGTGGACACTGCTCATTTTGTAGTCTGTTGGTTACAATTCCCATTGTGGCTTAGGTTAGTTTTCTGCTCGGGGAATTACTCCCTCTTGGTTTGATATTTGTGTGACTCTTGGGATACCAATTCATTACTAATCTTTTTCCCTTCCTTGGACAGTATTTGATTTCCTGTCTTCTTCCATCTGTGGGAGGTACACAAGGTTTTGGGGCCTTTGTGTGTAGATGAACGGCTGAGAAGCTGAGACCCTAGAGAAGATGGCTGGACAGACATATAAGTTGTACTCCATTTTTAGCTGGTGAAACCCTCCTTTATTTAAGCTGTCTTTAGAATGGTTCTGGATTTTGTGCAAAGGCCATAAATATCAGCTGATTGTCTTGACTAAAAACTGATAATAAGATACTTGAAAAGATGTTTTAAAGAATTTTAAGGTTAAAACTCAACTTAATTAAAAGCTAATATCCACGCTATATATTACATAGTGTACTATATATATATATAGAATATATATACATATATACAATTAAATATAATTAAAAGCTGATATCCAAGCCAAGTCACATATATGTGTGTGTATATGTATATTTTACACACACATATACACACCCACACACACGTATATATTAATACACACATATTTTTAAGGATTTTCTGCTTTTCTCTTTAAATTCTGTTTCTGGGATTTTTTTTTTTTTTTTTTTTTTTTGGTGAATAAAACTCTCCGCCTCCCACCTCCAAAACAAAAACAAAAACAAAAACATGTGCTTGTACGTTTGTCTGTTCAAGTGTTGCTAATAAAGACATACCCAAGACTGGGTAATTTATTAAGGAAAGAGGTTTAATGGACTCACAGTTCCACATGGCTGGGGAGGCCTCATAATCATAGCGGAAGGCAAATGAGGAGTAAAGTCACATCTTACATGGCAGCAGGCAAGAGAGAGCTTGTATGGGGAAGTCCCATTTATAAAACCATCAGACTCATAAGACTTATTCACTACCATGAGTACAGTAAGGGGGAAGCCGCCCCCATGATCCAGTTATCTCCACCTGGCCCCACCCTTGACACATGGGGATTATTACAATTCAAGGTGAGATTTGGGTGGGGACAAAACCAAACCATATCATTCATCCCTGGACCCTCCCAAATCTCATGTTCTCACATTTCAAAACCAATTATGCCTTCCCAACAGCCCCCCAAAGTCTTAACTCATTTCAGTATTAACTCAAAAGTTCACAGTCCAAAGTAACATCAGAGACAAGGCAAGTCCCTTCCACTTATGAGTCAGTAAAATCAAAAGGAAGTGAGTTACTTCCTAGATATAATGGGGGTACAGGCAGTGGGTAAATATACCTGTTTCAAATGGGAGAAATTGGCCAAAACAAAAGGGCTACAGACTCCGTGCAAGTATGAAATCCCAAAGGGCAGTCATTAAACCTTAAAGTTCCAAAATGATCTGCTTTGACTTCATGTCTCACATCCAGGTCATGCTGATACAAGAGGTGGGCTCCCACAGCCTTGGGCAGCTCCTCCCCTGTGGCTTTGCAGGGTACAGGCCCCATCCTGGCTGCTGTCAGGGGCTAGTGTTGAGTGTCTGCAGCTTTTCCAGGTGCATAATGCAAGCTGTTGGTGGATCTATCATTCTGGAGTATGGAGGATGGTGGCCCTCTTCTCACAGCTCTACAAGGCACTGCCCCAGTGGGGACTCTGTTTGGGGCCTCCAACCCAACATTTCTCTCCCATACTGCCCTAGCAGAGGTTCTTCATGAGGGCCCCACCTCTGCAGCAAACTTCTGCTTGGACATCCAGATGACAGGCATGCAATGCATATAATAATCACATCAGGGTAAATGGAGTATTCATCTCCTTAAGCATTTATCCTTTGTGTTACAAACAATCCAATTATATTCTTTTAGTTATTTGAAAACGTACAATTAAATTATTTTGACTATAGTAACCCTGTTTTGCTATCAAATACTAGGTATTATTCATTCTTTTTTTTTTTTTAACCCATTAGCTATCTTCATCTTCCCTACCAACCCCAACTACACTTCCCAGCCTCTGGTAACCATCTCTCTACACTCTATATATGCAAATTCAATCATTTAAAATTTTAGCTCCCACAAATAAGTGAGAACATGTGATCTTTGTCTTTCTGTACCTGGCTTATTTCACTTAACATAATGATCTCGGGTTCCATCCATGTTGTTGCAAATGACAGGATCTCATGCTTTTCCATGGCTAAATAATACTCCATTTTGTGTAAGTACCACACTTTCTTTATCCATTCATCTATTGATTGACACTTATATTGCTTCCAAATCTTGACTATTATGAATGGTGTTTCAGCTAATATGGGAGTGCAGGTGTCTCTTCAATATATTGATTTCCCTTCTTTTGATCATATACCTAGGAATAGTGTTGCTGGATCATATGGTAGTTCTATTTTTAGTTTTTTGAGGAAGCTCCAAACTATTCTTCAGAGTGGTTATACTAATTTATATTCCCCCAGTGTACCAGTGTTCACTTTTCTCCACATCTTCTCCAGCATTTGTTATTGCCTGTCTTTTGGATATGGACAAGTGGGGTCAAATCAAGTTTAAAAGCTTCTGCAGAATGAAGGGAACAATAAACAAAGTGAAGAGACAATGTGCAGAGTGGGAGAAATTATTTGCAAACTATACGTCTGATGAAGGATTAATAATTAGAATATATAAGCAGCCCAAACAATTTTACAGGAAAAAATCTAATAATTTGATTTAAAAATGGGCAAAAGATTTGAATAGACATTGCTCAAAAGAAAACATACAAATGTCAAACAGGCATATGAAAAGGCATTCAATATCATTGATTATCAGAGAAAAGCAAATCAAAACTAAAATGAGACATCATCTCTCCCCAGTTCAAAACATTTGTTCATTTTGTTTATGAATTTTCTAATTTAATTGCTTTTCTTAATTAGTCAAGTGCAGTAGTGAGAAGGGGGAAGAGCAGAACAAGAAGTAAGATCTGTAATGAACTGTGAACAATCAATTGAGATACTTCGATATCTTCAGACCTGCCTGCTTATTTTTCTTTTAATGTTCAGTTTGAGAGTTCTTTATGTATTCCAAGTAGAAGCCCTATGTTGAATCTTGTGATTTGCAAATATTTCCCTCTAGTCTGTAGATTAACTTTAGATTTAAATTTTCATTCTCTAAATGTAGTCTTTCACAGAGCAAAAGTTTTTAATTTTTATGAAGTCCAATAGAGTAATTATATTCTCTTATGAGTTGTGCTTTTGGTGTCATATCTAAGAACTTCTCATCTAGCCCTACTTCCTAAAATTTTTCTTGTTTTATGCTAAAGTTTTTTAGTTTTATATTTTATATTTAAAACTATATTACACTTTGAATTACTTTTTGAATGAAGTAGTAGGTTTAGGTTGATATGAAATTATTTGCCCTTAGATATCTAATTGCTTTAACATCATCTGTTGAAAGAACTGTTCTTCCACTGAACCGCTTTTATAACCTTTTCAAAAATCAGCTGGGTGTATTTGTGTTGCTTAGTTTTGGGTTCTCTTTCTGTTCCATTGATCTATGAGTCTATCCCCCAACCAATATCACAATCTCTTGATTATTGTAGCCATATAGTAAGTCTTAATGTTGGATATAATAATCCACCCCACTTTATTCATTTTCAAAGTTGTTTTACTTAGTCCATGACCTGTGCCTTCAGACATAATTTTTAAAATAAATTTTACTATATCTGCAAAAATTTTTTTTGGAATTTTGATATGAATTGAATTGCACCTGTTGATGAAGTCGGAAAGGATTAACATCTTTATTATGTTGATTCTTTCTATCCATTACAAGGTCATCTCTCCATTTATTTAAACGTCCTTTGCATTTGTTCCTTTGGGTTCTGTCATTTTTGGCATAGAGGACCTATGTGTACATTGTTAGATTTGTACCTATTTCTCTCTTTTTTGAAATAATTGTAAATAGTCTTATATTTTTAACTGTGTTTTCCACATCTTCATTGCTAGCATATAAAAATATGATTTATTTTTGTATGTTGGTCTTGTATCCTGTGATCTTGCTAAACTTACATATTAGTTCTGGGAGTGTTTAAAAGATTGCTTGGAATTTTCTATGTATACAATTATGTCATTTGAAATAGAAACAGTTAAATTTTTTTTCTATTCAAACTGGCTATAGTTTGAATGCATCCCCCAAAGTTTTTGTGTTGGAAACTTAATCCCCAATGCACAGCATTAAGAAGTGGAACGTTTAAGAGGTGATTAGGTCATGAGGACTCTGAATGTATTAATGATGTATTGCAGAAGTGACTGAATTATCTCAGGAGTGGGCTCTGGATAAAAAGGATGAGTTTGGCTCCCTCATATCATCCCTTCTCCATCTCTCTCTCTCTTTCTCTCTTGTACCCTTGCCCTTTTGCCTTCTGCCATGGGATGATGCAGTAAGAAGACCCTCACCAAACGCAGGCCCCTGCACCTTGAACTTCTGAGCCTCCAAAACTGTAGGAAATAAACAATTTTCTTAATAAATTATCCAGTCTGTAGCATTCTGTTATAGCAACACAAAATTAACTAACACAATTTTCAGTGTCTTTATTTCTACTGTGTGCCTTATTGCACCAGTGAGAACTTCCAGCACTATGTGGAATGAGAGTGATGATAGCAAACATCTTCGCCTGGTCCTGATCTTAGGAGGAACTGATTCAGATTCTCACCTACGTATAATGATAGCTTTTGTGTTTTCTGTAAATGATCTTTATCAATTTGAGGATATATTTCCCTCTATTACTTATTTTTAGAGAGGTTCCTTAAAATTATAAATAGATGTTGAATTTTGTCATAGATTTGATCTTCACCAATTGATATGACATGTGATTAGCCTGTTAATATGGTAGATTATATTGGCTTATTTTCAAATATTTAAACGAATTGCATACCTGAAATAAATTCCACTTGGCTATGGCACATAATTCTTTTTTACATATTGCTGGATTCAAGTTGCTGATATTTTGTTTAGAAATGTTATGTCTAATTTCATGTTACATATTGATCTTGTACTGTCTTCCTCTTGTACTGTCTTTGGTTATAATATCAAGGTAATTTTGGCCTCATATAATGACTTGGAAAGATGCTGTAAAGAATTTCTATTTTTTGGAAGATGCTACATAGAATCAGTGTAAGCCTTCTTTAAATGTTTGGGAGAACTCTAAATATTGGAGTGACTTGGATCTTGGTCATAAAACCTTGATTCTTTTCTATCTATATTCTACCCTCAGGAAATTTAACTTTAGTCTATTTTAAAATATGTTTCACCTGCCAATAAATCCCAAATTTATATCTCCAGCTCCATTCCGTTGCACTTAGAATAAATCAAACTTTCCCAACCATAGGGTATCAAATTCGTCACTGGCCTCATTTTTAACTAGTTCTTAAGTTAGGTCCCTGTTTGTCTGCTAGGGTTGCATAACGAATGACCATAGGTTGAGTGGTTGAAACACCAGAAATTAATTTTCTCACAGTTCTGAGAAAGGCTAGAAGTCCAAGATGAGGGTGCCAGCAGGGCTGGTTTTTTTTCTGGTGAGATCTTCCTTCCTGCTTTGCATATGGCCTCCTTCTCACTGTGTCCTCACATGGTCTTTTCTCTATGCATGGAAAGAGAGAGAGAGAGACAGAGACAGAGAGAGAGAGAGAGAGAGAGAGAGAGATCTGGTGTCTTTTCTTATAAGAACACCCATCATATCAGATTAGTGCCCTGCTCTTAGTCTTCATTTAATCTTAGTTACCTCCTTAAAGGCCATATCTCTAATGCAGTAACAGTGGGGATTAGGGCTTCAACATATACATTTTTAAGAAACACAGTACAGCCCCAAGCAGGACCTAGTCTTACTTCCTAGAGTCTACACACCTTGATTTTCTTCTCTAAATCAAGGACACCCAGCTCATTCCCGTCTTAGGAATATGATTTTGTGATTGCAATTCCTGAAGTAGTCTTTCCCTGAATCAACGTTTGGATCATTTTTATTTATTATATCTCAGCTCAAATGGAATCTCTCTAGTGAGTATCATGCCCTGACAGCCCAAGCCAAAGTTTTCTCTACGTCTCGGTCATTGTTTTCTATCCCATTGCCTTGTTTAATTTTCCTTATATAACTTACTGTGATCTAAATTATCTTTTTCTCTTTATTGGTTCACATTCTTTGTGCCTCTGTCTCCAACACTAAGATATAAGCTTCATGAGGACAAGAACTGTTTCTTTGGTCCACCTCTATATTCTGTGTCCCTTGTCCCATTTCTGGTACATGGTAAAGGACAAAAAAAAAAAAAAGATAAAGTTTGAATGAGTGGGTTTGATGTAGTTAATGCAGGCAGATTGCATGGGACCTATTCAATATATGGGTTTCAACGTGCTTCATGGTCTTATGAAGTCCCAAGAAATGAGCCATGAATAAGAACCTCTGGCTTGTATTTATAGTTTCAAAAAGATTAGTGAAAATAACTTTATAATTTGTTGATTGTAGAAAATACATCTAAGGACTTTAAATTCCTGTTTCCTAGGGTTCAGGGGGAAAAAATGATAGCAATACTAACTATCTTAATTTCCTCTAGTTTCCCAGATCAGAAATGAAGACAAATAGCACAACTTCACAACTACATTCTTTGGATTCTTCCTTTCTAATTTATCATCCAGAAAGTGCAAAGGACAATGGATATTCATCTCCATGTATACAATCTAAACAGTGCATGTGAAAGGAGAAGAGAAGAAAAATATATACATACACCACACTATTTTCAAAAAGGAATCGTATTCCTTACCCACAGTGTCCTCCATTGTGAATTTTATAAGTAATCATCCATGCACCTGAACGTAATTGGCTTTGTTAGTACTTTACTTATATTTCGCTTCCCTTTACCCGCAAGATAGTTGTTAATGGATGAAATTTGTTCTAAGTGAGGTGATAGGGCTTCAATCTTTGAATAAAATCGGGATTCATAGGAAATTTACATTTGCATCTTTCAGAGTTCTCAAATACTCAGGGGCTTGTAAAGAGCACAGAATGTCATTTAGATTGAAGTTAAAAAAAATAGGTGATTTTTCTTATGCTGCATAAGAGATTTAAACTTTTAAGAGATTATCTACATGAGAAGCTTTGGTAAAAATTTCAATGCTTTCTTGAAAACACATGATCAGAAATGCTGAGGAAAGATACAAAAACTTTGCTGGGTGGTCATTTTCAGGTTATTAAACTCTTAAATCATGTATTTTTAAATGATTTATGTTTGTGGAAATTTCAGTAATAAAATAAAATTCAGAAACATCTGCTTCAACAAGCACATTCTCCTGAATTCAGAAAACTGAAATAATTTGTGAGCCAAGTCTATGTTCACATATTTTCTATTTCAAATGTAAATTAAATATAACACTTGGGAGATTATGAAGAATATAATTTAGTCCAGAGGAAGTGGCTGCCTCAATTGAACATTCTTTCTTAGACTACAGCTGCGTCCATGTTCCTCGGTAGGCACCCAGAACAACACAGGTCACTGTGTGATTTCCTAAAATCAGGAGATCTTTTGCATGGCACGCTCCCTCAAAGTGAATAATGGTTGGCTTCCAGAGCTAGATGTTTTTAGGACAATTTTTTTTGTAACACATAAAAATGCAACCCCATCTTCTTACTTACCTTAAGTGTATGTCATGTCAGATTCATGGCTTTGTTTCCACATATTGCTTTCCTAACTACTTCTCCCGTGAGGGGCGAACCCTCTCCTCATGATCAATATACCTATAGCATGGAAGGAAGAAAAACAAAGGTGTTGGAAGAAGAAGATGGAAAACCCATGCTGATGAGACAGTTGTTGGCTAGTTCTTGAAGACAGCTGTACATAAGACTGTATTACCAGCAGATATATTTTAAAATAGTGACATGATCACACGTGAAGCTGGCCCAGCAAAATACTGTTCCTGTACTAAGATCCAAGATCCCCTGAGTGACGTAGAAAAGGCAAGAAATTGTTTCTATCAATAATGAACAGACAGCCAACACGTTAAAATAGGTTTTCAAACGTAACAGATACACAGGGTATGTTGTAAGAGTTATAAAATAGAAAAAAAAATTATGTTTAAGCCAATCTCCAGTTTCTTTTAGTAGACTAATCAAAGAGCTTAGAGAATTGCATATAAATGACAAAAAACTATATATAAGAGAATATGAATATATATACATGCATATATCCTAGATAACTAACATATTAAGCCTTAGAAGTAGTAAAGTATTATTATTTTGCAAGATTTACAATAATGATTCTGATCCAAGGGCTATTTCCTCCCCCCAGGGGCCATTTGACATGTCAGGAGACATTTTTGATTGTCACGATTGAGATGGGGCTTGGAGAAGCTACTGGCATCCAGTCAATAGAGGCCAAGGATGCCACTAAACATTTTGCAATGCACAGGACACTCCCTCACCCACATAAAGAATATTCTCGCTCAAAATGGCAATAAAGTCAAGACTGAAAAAACCTGATTTAGACATATCACTTGGGCAGATATACAAATGAACTTTTAAGAAGTCTTAAGTCTATGGCTGAGTTTATTTAGGGGAAAATATCAGATACCTGTAGCTAAATAAAGAACACTTGTTTCCACCTCAGTTCTCAAAAAACTCAGTCAATACATTCATGTTCCCACTGCCACATCATAAAAGATATGTTTGTTTATTGAATTTCCTAGATGAGGGAGAATAAGAAAATTTCAAGTTATCTCAATCATTTCCAGGGGACCTCAGCAACTAGGGCATTATACCTCTTATCTGAGGAAAAAAAGAAGGCAAATATTTCAGGACTTTTTTTTTTTTTTTTTTTTTTGCGAAAACGGAAATGCTACAAATGCATTCACTTTCAAACTGAGATGCAAGGGCATTTTATAAGTCTTTTGAATGCCTCTCCAAATTTTTCAGGGGTTGCTACATTGAAAGGCTATAAACTTAGTTGCAATAAAATAGACATTATTTTTAATTGTTTCCTCTCAGCCTTATCACATATATGTACAAAAAAAAAAGAGTGGCATGGAAGATCATTATTTACAGTTCTGAACAGCTTTCATACTGTCATCATTCTATAATGTAAGGTGTTTCTGCATTGAAAGAAAATATACTGGGGCAGCAATGTGAGGAAAGAAAAGCTACAAACTACAAGGTGTTCTGGAAACCTTGTACAGATTCTTATGCAAACAATGTACATGTTTTGTAACTTCACTGATTCCAGGTATCATTATCCATGTGGAAGACTAGGCCAGAAGAACTTGTCTCCAACTTTGAAGGTCAGTGTTAACCTCACCACATCCAGGCTCTCTGAACATTGAGGCTGCCTAAAGAATAGTTCCAGGAACGTATCCAATTTGATTTGCTTTTCCAATATTAAAATTTGGATTTTTTTAACTGAACATGCCAATTCCTAAAAAAAACAGCATAAGAAAAGAAAACCAGGGCTTCTTGCACTAAATATCTGGGGATGCCAAACATGCCCACCAATGAGTTGGGCTAAAAATCTCTGAGCTTGAAGCTTTGTAAATAGATAATTATTTTAGCTGGGCTGATTTTTTTTTTTTTTTTTTTGTCTGTGAGTTCCCCTTGTTCCATCTAAACTTTTGGCATTCTAAATATGTATTATGCAGGTTAGTTCACTTGATAATAATGACTGCACTATACTTCTTATTTGACTGATTGGCTCTGTACTTAAAGAAACTGTGTGAATGTTCCATTTTCAGCCACGTATAGTCACAGTTACATTATCAGGGTGAAATTCAACTGTAAATACAATCTTAGAAATTTTACTGTTGTAAAAGATTGGGAATCGCAGGAATGCAGTGATCTGAAACTATTAGCCATGGTATTATGTCTTGTTTGCTTTCATATACAAATTAAAACAAAGCAAACCAAAAACTGCAAGAAGAAAATAATATGATATAAATAAATTTGGTAAACCCAGCAAACAAGTAATTTTCTATTTTTTGGCATTGTCACTTCTCTGCTTACCTTTGTTTAATACTAAAAATGATACTGTGTTCCCAATGAATTTCAGAATAAAGAACAAAGTAAGTGACGTAAAGTACAGATAATACTGTATCTTACAATATGTGAAAATTGTTTTGCAATGACTGGTTTCTTTTCATTCAGACTTCAAACCAGGGCACCAAACAAGACCTTCAAGGTTCAGAACAAAGTCAGTGTTGACTGACTTTGAAAGATACACAAAATTTGAAAGACAATAAAATCAAAAGACAATAGCATTTTTTATTACTGAAATATAAAGAAATATACAACTGAACAACATTCATGTTAGACATGTTTAATCACAAAAAGATGATATTCACAGTTATTTCCATTAATTTATTTCTATGGAATCTTTGCTGTATAATTTGTATCTTGGTTACTGATTTTCATTTGACTGAAAAATAATCAGAATACATTTTTTAAAACCACCCATTGAGGTTCTTTCACATGAGAGGCAATTTAATAATGACTTTCTAGCATAAGCTGCATTCCAAGATGTTTATTTGACCTGTTACCCCACATGGGACCTGTATATTCTCCCTCAAAATATGTCTTTGGTCTCAAGACACAGTCACAGGAGCACCAGGTGAATGTGTGGGAATGGTTCATGCCAAGACACTTTTAGTCCTGGGAATGTGATCCAAATCACACACCATTAGCTGCTTGGGAGTCGCTGTCATCTTTCTGTAAGCATAATAGCAGATTCAATCTGATATTGAAACTCATGAGGCTGATAAAGCCCTTTTCTGCAGCAACATGCTAACTAGAAGAAAACAGATCAGGACTTGGGTGTAGCAACTTGAAAAGAGAAATAAAACTTGTTGGGACATACTTGATTGTTTCAAAGACTTTGAACAGAAGAATTCACCCACATATTGGGTTGTAGCAGGATTAATTAGTAAAGCTGCTATAACAAAGCATACTTAGAAAAAAATGATGGCCGGGCACGGTGGCTCAAGCCTGTAATCCCAGCACTTTGGGAGGCCGAGACGGGTGGATCACGAGGTCAGGAGATCGAGATCATCCTGGCTAACACGGTGAAACCCCATCTCTACTAAAAAATACAAAAGAAAACTAGCCGGGCGAGGTGGCGGGCGCCTGTAGTCCCAGCTACCCGGGAGGCTGAGGCAGGAGAATGGTGTAAACCCGGGAGGCGGAGCTTGCAGTGAGCTGAGATCTGGCCACTGCACTCCAGCCTGGGCCACAAAGCGAGACTTCGTCTCAAAAAAAAAAAAAAAAGAAAGAAAAGAAAAAATGATGTATGGCAATCTCCCTCTCATTTTCCTGTTACATACACATCAAAACAGACAAAAGAGCGCAGGTGCCCCATGGTTCTAAGTGTCTTTGTTCACTTTATGCTAAAAATGTATCAGGAGGGAATGCATCCTTCATTTTCAGTTAGTTATAGTTCGTTTTTATTTTTATTTTTCATAATGGACTTTTATTAATCATCTGCTATATTTTGAATAATTTATCTCACTAAATTCATCACATAAAGAAGGAAGCCATGGATCTGACAGCTTAGGGTGACAGGCTAAGCCTTGTGTTAGAATTGCATGAGTATTTTTCTTTCCACTATTCCATAGCTACTTTCAAACAGGTTAAAATTACCTTTCTAAGGCCTTTGTCTTCTTTGCAGAGGATATTTTTCTGTATCATTGTGGAGCTTGTTTGTGCATGGAGAAAACTGTAACCTTCTGGTGAATTACAATAAGAAATTAAATATAAACCTAACTCATACAAACACCAACAGCAAATGGAAGGCAACTAACCTTGGTGAGCCCTGCTAGATATTTTACTTCCCAACATCCCTTTAATTTCTGTCCTTGTTTCAGAAGTGAAAAAAACAGATGTTTGGGGCGATTCAGAAGTCTGTGGATGTTGAAGGTGTTAATAAATGATACTCAGGTCTGCTTTATTCCCAAGTCTCTTCTTTCTACACCACAAATTCTCCTTTGTAAAACTAAAAGAGGGTAACAATAATTCCCGGATGCCTTGTTCTGGTGGAGGCACTAACTCACATCATAGAGCATCTAGTTACTTGGCGATCTCCTTGGACTTTAGAAGCCTGTTCTCCCCTTGTCCAATCCACAGAATTGCCCACACTATTGAAATCTTACAAATGTTTTTCCGTTTGTGGATTTTGAGAATTTCAACATCGAAATTTTATCTAATTGTTGATAGTACTATAGTATGTGTTTACCAAAAAAATTATTTTAAAAAATGGAATTCATTTGGGTTTCTTCATTATATTTCTATAGATTTTTTTTTCCTGCAGAAACCCAGTAATAGAACCTAGTATTTCTCTGGCAAGTCCTCATCATACATTTGGTACTTGTTCTTTAAAAAGGAACAACCATTAAGGGTAATAAGAATGGGACTAAATGTCTTCTATGAAAAGATTCTGGAGACGATGTCAGTGCTTTCTTAAAACATTTCCTTAACATTCCTTAGAAAATATTATTTTTTAAGACAATAACACACCATATGAAGCAAAATTGTAGTAAAAAGCTTTTATTTTGTTATCTTCTTAAAGTGCAAAAAAGGTAAAGACAATTGTTAAAAACAGAGTCAAGCCTACCGATGCATAAAGCTATGGTTTGAAATTCTGATAAAAACAATTTTCGTCATGCTGGATCAGCTAACTTTAATGTCATAAGTGTCCTTGATCTAAGTCTAAATAAAAATAAAATTCTTCAGAAAAAAAACACCCAGTATTAATAGTTCTTCTGAAACATTTTTAATTTTTTCCATCTGGTTACTTCCAAGAAAAACTATTCAGGATTTCCAAGTAATGAAGAATCAAGCTAGGTAAGTCCTACTCACAGAATTTCAGAAAAACTACCAGAGGGAATAAAAAGTGCTCTTAAATTTCAAAGGCACAAGTTTCTCCCCACCAACTCTAGCACATTTCATGACCTTATAACCAAGGTCATGCAAATAGATGATCCACCGGAACAAATTATCACAATGGCTATGCAATGTCTCTAGCTTTTTATGACAGTGTTGGCCAAAGCAGGCTAGATGGCAGTAAGAAAAACTAGAATTTTTGTATGGCTAATTTTCAATCATACCCAGACTCTGTTACCTTAACAAGCTCAAATATCCACCCAGTAAATTATCCATTTCACATTTATATCCTTCAGATAATTAAAGGCATTATTTTTACAAAGAGAAAAAAAAAAATGTTCCTCTTTGATTCTCTATTAAAAGCTCAAAAGTTGGGAATGAGTAAGAAATAGGAAATGCCTATTCCAATAAGTAATGAAATTCTTTATCTGAAACTGCCTTTGTATCCTCTTCCACCCATGCATGCAATTGACGTCATCATTGTCACAACTTAGCTGGATTATCCAATTTATTGCCCATATATTCTACTTTATAAGTAACTGCAAATGACAATGTTTCTAAATTTGCTATCACTGCATGACAAGAACACCACTTCTTTCAAATTTATATAACTTTTGACTCACATACCTGCAAGCATATCTGTCTGTCTATCTATCTATCTATCTATCTATCAATCAATCAATCATCTACCTACCTACCTCCCTATATATCTATCTGTGTAGAAGTCATTTAAAATTTGTATCAATGTTATGGGAAAATACTATTATTTTCTGTATTAATGAATGAAAAAATCGAGTCACAAAACGTTAAGTAATTAGCTAAAGGTACTACAACTAATAAATGGTGAAGCCTGGAATCAAAATTCTGTGATCTGACTCCAAAAGTCAAAGTCTTTAACCACTTGTAATTTTGACTCTCATTATGATATGTATGTACTCTATTACAGCAATTAACGTATAAAGCAATTTTTAACTTCTGCACAGTGGTGCATCCTTTTATGATGAGGATACATTCTGAGAAATTTATCATTAGGCGATGATGTTATCTAAACATCATAGTGTGTACTCACAAAAAACCCAGATGGCAAAACCTGTATAGCGGGTTGCTGCTCTTAAAACTGTAGGCAATTGTAACCCAGTGGTAAGTATTTGTGTATCTAAACATAGAAAAAGTACAGTAAAAATACACCATTGTAATCTTACAGGGTCACTGTTGTATCTACAGTTTATTGTCGATGAAACAAAATTATGTGATACATAACTGTATATGTTTATTGCCCTAATAGTTCGTAAGCTACTCAAAGAAAGAAACATTTTCATTTCTACATAATGAGCAGCTATCACAGGGGCTAGCACACAGGAAAAAGAGATATTTTAAAATAACTATGTTAATGGTCAACTAAACTAGTCACATTAAAGTCATTTTTGTTTCTCTGATAGCTCTGGATTTTCAAGGTTGAAAAAAATACTATTTGTCAAAGCCAGCCTACCAAATGGTTCTCCCAGTGATCCTTATCTCCTAATATTGTATAGTCCTTCCATATACTGTATCACAGTTTGTGTGACCAACAGAATATGGCAGAATTGATGGTTGGTACTTCTGACATTAAGTTATAAAGGGCTGAAGCTTCCCTTTTGGACCTCTCTCTCAGATTTGTCATCCTGGGAGAAACCAGCTACCAGGTCTTGAGGAACACTCAGGTAGCACTGTGGGGAGACCCATGTGGTGAGGAACTAGAGCCTCTGGATAACACTCAGCAAAAACTGAGGCCTTCCAACAACCCCATGAGTGATACTGAAAACAGATCTCCCAGCCCCAGTCAAGCCTTCAGATGACTGCAGCCTGGTAACAACTTGAATGCAACCTCACAAGAGATGTTGAGCTACAAGTAGCCAGCCAATCCACTCTTGGATTCCTGACCCTCAGAAACCAATAATAATAAGTGTTTGTTGTTTTAAGCTGCTAAGTTTTGTAGTAATTTGTTACAGAGCAATATGTAATTATCATACATTAATATTAACAGTGAGATGGTGGCAAAATACCAATCCACAATGTGGAAGTGGCTTCAGAACTGAGCCACGGGCTTTGAGGAAAGTGTTAGTGACAGTCTGTAGTGCCTTGAACACACCATCAATAGAAGTCTTGTGGTTTTTCCTAAAGCTACAGGTGGGGGCTCACAGGTAAATGAAGTAAATGTCAAAAACGAGAGAAAGAGGGATCTTACTATGTTGTAGTAAAAAAATAGTAATGCTTTTGTCTGAAGTTATGTGGGAAGTAGAAAAAGTACTCAATGAACTGAGTGATCAATAAAGATA
Organism: Piliocolobus tephrosceles; assembly: GCF_002776525.5. Taxonomy (NCBI): domain Eukaryota; kingdom Metazoa; phylum Chordata; class Mammalia; order Primates; family Cercopithecidae; genus Piliocolobus; species Piliocolobus tephrosceles. Next base: position 63,573,921 of record NC_045449.1, on the reverse strand, counting down.
TATAGATATCAATAAAAACAGATAGACAGATAGATAGATATCATTTCAGCAAGTGAGAGTTATATTAATTATTGTTGTAACATTGTAAAGGAAATCTTTAACCGGAAGACAAAAGGGCCACTTCCATGGTAGATTTTGATACTCTTCAAAATATTTACTGCCTCACCCTAAGATATCCTTTTCTCTTGAGGAAGAGTTTTACATCTTCATCCTGTTGAACTCTGACATGTATATGTGACTTGACTTAGCCAATGAAATATAAGTGTGGTAGTGGCAAACACAAGTTTTAAGAGCTAGAACATGCTTCACTATTTTTATTTTCCCTATGATGAAATAAATAGATAAGATTTACTTCATTAGTCTGGGTCCTGGAATGAAGATTTCTAAAACCAGTCAGCAATGGGGATGTAGTATAAGCAAGAAATACATGTTTGTGGTTATAAGCCACTGTCATTTGCTTCCTAACCTAGTGTCTCCTGACAAGTTCAGTTTCAGACAAGAGGTAGAATTGGAGGATCAGGAGTACTTTGACTCATGGACCATTGGAAGAAGACACTACAGAGAGATAATATTGCAGAGACAGGGGCATCAAGGTCTGTGAGATCATGAGAGGATTGTGGATGTCTCAAATGTAATGCAGAAATTAGAGCTGAAGCTCTAACCCAGCTGCCATAAATTATAAATCAGTGCTTATAGTTGTATGATGATACTCAGATCTTATTGTTTTCTAGCAAAACTTGGTTGATATATCACTTGATATGGTTTGTCTGTGCCCCACCCAAAATCTCATCTTGAATTGTTGTCCCTATAATCCCCACATGTCAAAGAAGAGACCAGGTGGAGGTACTTGAATCATGGGGTTAGTTTCCCCCATGCTTTTCTCTTGATGGTGAGTGCGTTCTCACAAGATCTGATGGTTTTATAAGGGGCTTGTCCCCCTTAGCTCAGCACTTCTCCTTCTTTCCGCTTTGTAAAGAAGGTGCTTTGCTTCCGCTTTACCTTCTGCCATGATTGTAACTTTCCTGAGGCTTTCTAGCCATGCTGTGAGTCAATTAAACCTCTTTTCCTATGTAAATTACCCAGTCTCAGGCAGTTCTTTATAGCAGTATGAAAACAAACTAATATGCCACTGAACTCTAATTCCTAAAAATCTGAAATGTCAATAACCTGCTACCTCCCAACTCTATGTTCATTTTAAAATAGTTGATCACAAGGTTCCAGATAAAATTCACCATCTTTTAAGTAATAAAGAATTAATGAAAGAAAAATCTCAAATATTATATTTAATAGGTTTTAATTTGGGGGGTTATTTTTTAGTCATTTATCCATGTATAAGTTAGTTTGACCGGGTCACCTATTCCACCTTAAGAAAATTTGCCCACCTATTATGATAAGGAGTCACTGAATTATGAGGAATAGAATAATATGCCCCAATTCTACATTACAGAGTTAACAATGACAGTATTTTAGAAGATGAAGGTTAAGTCCATGAAAGCACAAGGAAGGAGATCACTGGAATAGTTTAAGGGAGATGTGTTGCATTCATAACCCAAGAAAACAGAGAAGTAGGAAGAGGCATTAAAGAGAAAAGAAGTGGGAGAATGTAGTCATTGGGTGGAAATGTTTATGACAACATTGTAGGAACATGAAATACAGTATGTATCACTTGTGTGAGATTAAATTTTTATTCAGGAATGGTCACTCCATTCTTTCTCATCTTTCTGAGAGGAATAGGCATTAGCAACACTTGGGCATGTAACATAAAATAAGGGGGTGGGAATGACCTATGTTCCAAGCCTAGGCCTTAAGTGGCATAATTTTTTTTTCTCTCATCATCTTTGGGACTTCTCATCCCGCATCATGAGAACATTCCCCATCCAACCGAGTAGTCTCAAAAGATGAGAACACTTGGAGCAAAACTGATCTGAACACGTGGCTAGAACCCAAGACCAGCTGATCTCAGCCAAGATCAGCCAAATGTACCCTTCCCACCCAGCTGCCATAAGTCAGAAATCAATGCTTATAGTTGTGTGACACTCAGATCTTAATGTTTTCTAGCAACACTTGATTGATACACCACTGAAATTTTTAAAAATCAGAAATATCAATGACCTACTACCCCCAACTCTATGTTCATTTTAAAATAGTTGACCACAAGGTTCCAGACAAAATTCACCATCTTTTAAGTAATAAAGAGTTAATGGAAGAAAATCCTCAAATATTGCATTTAAAGTGTTTTTATTGTGGGGTTTACTTTTAGTTGTTTATCCACATGTAACTATGAAGAAAGACATATAGTTGCACTTGTTCAAATTTCACCTCAAATCTGAGAATATGGATTTTAAAAATTATTTTAAGTTATCATGAGAAGCAACAGCATAAAGCCATATGAGTGGTACATATGTAAATGACAGTTTTACTTAGTCTTTAAGAAACAAGCTTAGGTGAATCAGTTATATGTTTCTGGGATATGGTCTTGTCCAAAACCCATTAGAAGAAGCACTTTTAAATTTTCAACCTTTACATCATTTTTAAAAGTTCTTTTTGGCTCTCTTATTGGTTTGAAATAAGGCACATAATGTTTTCATCTTTATTAGTCCAAATAAGAGCAAATAAAAGAGTGATAATATATAGGGAGAGAGTTTATTTGCAAACTTTTAAAAGTAGTTTACTTTAATACCCAATTCATTTGCAGATTATAGTCTAGATAATAAGAGCACATCAAAAACTGTAATAAAAATTATCAAACGGTTTGCAAGATATATTCTCTTGTTTGAATGAAGCCTACTTCAGGGGGTCGTGATTTTTCCCTTTTTATCTAAATGCTCATAACCCGGATAATAGCCCTGGTTTGTTTCTGAAATATTTTATTTGGGTTTTGTAATTTGACAGAAATGGACTACAAAGAAAGCAAAGTGAACTGCTATAATGTATGTCTAAAATCTATGCCAATGATACCCAGGTGATGCAAAGGTTACTAGAGAATGCCAACTGATTGGAATGAGCACTGAATTGATTGGTTAACACAATATCTTGGGAAAACAATTTTGTCTGTGATATATGAGGAAGCCTCAATTTGGTACAACCTCCTGTTTAGATGTCCTAAATGTTTGTGGGTTGGTGTCACCAATATATTGCCCCCCTACTGTTCAGCTTTTTTAGTTTGTTTTTAATTACGGAAGTAATATAACGGCATTATGGGAAGATTACAAATAATGTAAAAGAGATTTTAAATCATTTCAACATCACTCCTATTTTCACTTTTGTGTGTCCTTTTCAGTCTTTTAATAGAGTTTTTAAATTCATTACTAAGTGCCAGGCAATGCTTTAGTGCATGTAAGTCTCATGAAAACGATAGAAAGTATTATCTTCTTTTTAGAGAGATGAGTTGGAGACTTGAAATAATGTCCTTAAGGTTACTGAGCTACCAAGTTCCAGGGCTGTGATAGATGACTAGTTGTTTGATTTCCTGACCCAGACCTCTTAAATATGTACCTTACGTAGTTATAAACATAGTGTAAATACAATTTTATGTCCTATTTTTCCAACTCAATGTTGTATTATATTTTCATGCACAAAAACATAGTTTGTTAGTTTAGCAGGTTGGTTTTCTTTAATTTAGATATGCCCTAACTTTCTCAACTATTCTCCTATTACAAGATATTGGATGACTTTCAAATTCCCATTTTCAAATTTTATAGTTTTCAAATTAACACTATAATTACTACCTTAATGCACGAAGCTTTTACATAATTTAGTCACTTCTGTTTTCTTCCCCTAGAGGCTAAAAGGTTTGGAAATTCTGAAGATTTTTTTAAATGTGTAACATCTAAATGGGACTTTTCCATTGTCTCAGTTTGGGCTATGATTTCAAAGCTCAAAAGTGTCTGTGATAATTACTGTACCTTTTGAAGAAAGATGCCTGATCTTTTAAGTGTGAGCTGCAAAAGGGTTTTCCCAAAACAGATTCAGCTGTTCTTAGTCCTTCACCTACCTTCCCTTATACAACAAAAAGTAAGCATTCATTAGCGGAGTTGATCAATTATTATTTTGGAACAGTTGTCAGCATTGTTCAGTATTTCTCTTTCCTTCCTCCATACTTTCTTAACTAACCTCAGGCCAAGAAAGGGAATTTAGATCTTGATATGTGAGGGATGTGGAAAACAAAGAGGCCAGCTCTTGACTGCAAAATTTAAAGACAGGAGATTGGCGGGAAACAGTCCTGATGGTTGAACACAGAGGAAAAGTGGAGCCAGTGTGAACCCTACAGAGGGTAGTGAGGCATGAATTACCTGGAAAGGATCCCAGCATGTGACTTACGTGCAAGGGCTAAAAGACAACAGCACTAAGAGGCTACAGAAAGATCACTCAAGAAGCAGGGGTTCAGGTGGATGTCATTCATAGCCAGCTAGTTGGAACACTGCCCAAGTTAGTGAATAATATAGCAGATTGTTTTCCCTGGCTTTTTCGAAGAAAAATATCCTCAGTAGGAAAACAGCATTTAGGTATCTGCCTGGCTCCAGATTACAACTGTGTTGATTGATAAATAACTTTTCAACCCTGGTTTCTCATACCTACCCAACATCACCAACAGGGGGTCAAGAAATAACATCTTGAGTAAGGGAAGATGAAAGAATAAAGTGGAAAAATAATGAAATATCTACTTTCCTTACTGTAATTTTCCAAGTACCACATCAGGGGTCCAGGGGAGAAGCTTAAAAGAGGATGAGACAATAAAAGATTTTGTGGTTTTGTTTTGTTTCTTAAGTTTGACTAGGCTTTTGTACATCAGCTCTACTGGTAACCTAAAGATTGATTTATCAGAAGTTTTTGTCCAGGGGCAACGATGGAAAATTCAACACAGAATTTAACAGGCTGTTGCAGAAGAAAAATACAATCATTTCACAATTTCACCCACTAAATTCAGGTTATTCAATCAACAAATACACACATTTTCAAGTTGCATTCTAAAACAGTTTTACAAATTTATAATATCATCAGCAATGAAGGAGAATCAGTCCGATGATATTCTTGCTAGTTTAAACATTCTATTTCTGTATTTACCATAATTTAACATATGAAATAGGATCTTAATTTATGATACTTCCTTATTATTACCATAATTAAACAGTTTCCATTGGCATATCTGCTATTTTTATTTGCTCATTTATATATTTACTATAACATCAACCAATAAATTATTGTTAATTATGCTAACTATTTTCTTATAAATTTGCATGAGGCATTAAGAGATGAACTCAATCCCCTATTTAATGTAAACATCACTGTACTATGTGGCTTGCCTTTCAACAGAAAATAATTTTTTTACATTAGAAATTTTTTAATGTATTGAAATTTCAACTGCCAATTTTTTCTTTAATTTCAAACTCTTAGGAAGGAAATGTCTATTTGTTTCTTTATTCTTTTGTCATGAGATTTCTAATGTTTAAATGTTTGATTTATTTTCCATCTAAAGTTTATTTGTATAAAGCTCAGAATCCGATCAGCATGAGTTGAGTATAACAAATTGTCTGGAAAAAACCTGTTGTTTGCAGGATATTACAAGTTTCATCAATATTCATATTCTATTAATATTTTAAAGCCCAATTATTCTCTCTCTCTAGCAAAGGCTGAAGTGACTTTTAACAATAGATTTTCTTTCCAAAAAAGAAAAAAAAAATCCAAACAATTTCTCCCTCTGTAAGTATAGAACTGCCTAAGCTCAGTCTCTCTTTTTCTGCCACATTCACCCTCTTCCTTCCACCCTCACCACCATTAGAATTTACACACCATCCATTGTCAGGGATGCAAACTCCTCTACAGCTTGTTAATGTCCAAGAAAGGCCATCACCTCTGAATCATTTTTTCCCCCCACACATAAATCCTTGGGCCAACAAAGAAAAGTGGTGTTTTTCCATTTCCATAATTCCTGTTATTTTAAGTCTATCCCTTAACCAAAGTGGCTTTTTGGTTTTTTTTTCCTTGATAACTCACAGGTTCAAATGTAAAAATTTATTATTACAAGGAACAATTATGAGGTTCAAAGCATACTGTGTGCATTCCATGCTCCTAGCTTCTGGTACTGATATACGGAATAAAATATTTGTGGTTGTCTACTCGCATGAAGTGGATGGGATCCAACCGCTGGTGGTGAGAGGCTTAATGAATGTCTGCCTTCGTCAGACCCAACAGGGATCTAGCATCATGGGAGGTTGCCCAAGTGCCATATTGCAGGCATCTCAAAAACAAACTTTTGACCATTTAACTTATTCTTTCCAGTTACTCTTCAACGTCAACAATAACAACCACCAAAGAGGAAAAAATGGCTTTGCTTCTTTTCTTACTTTAAATACTGTTTCGGATTTTAAGATTTCAAGATCTCTTCCCCAAAACATTGAACTAGACAAACCACTGACCTTTTTGAACACCTTTGGGTTTTGCTTCTTCAGGGCAGCATGTTCAGTACTTTTTTGTTATTTTTTATTTTTATTTTTTGAGACGAAGTCTTGCTCTTGTCCCCCAGGCTAGAGTGCTATGGCACAATCTTGGCTCACTGCAACCTCCGTCTCCTGGGTTCAAGCGATTCTCCTGCCTCAGCCTCCTGAGTAGCTGGGATTACAAGCGCCTGCCACCATGCCTGACTAATTTTTGTATTTTTTAGTAGAGACGGGGTTTCGCCATGTTGGCCAGGCTGGTCTCGAACTCCTGACCTCAGGTGATCTGCCCGCCTTGGCTTCCCAAAGTCCCGGGATTACAGACGTGAGCCACTGCACCTGGCCATGTTCAGCATTTTGACAACTCCCTGCTCATAAAGTCTTCCTTATTTGATGAGATACTTCATTTACATGGTTAAACCAAACAAAACCAAAAACAGAACATGACATTCTTAATAGTTGCTATTTTCTTGCTGTCTCTGTTTACATTTTTTTTTTAAAATAAGACTAGGACATAGTAATTCCCTCTTCTGTGCTCCTATATAATGTTTGTAACTGCGTAATAGAACAAAAAATATATTTTACTTACTTGTGTGTATGTTTGCCTCTTCTGGAATACTGAGAGCTTTTTGAGGTTACAGATATATCCAGTGCTTTTTATTTGCATAGCACATAACATAAAGTCCAATACAGTATAGGTAGTCAATAATGCACTTAAGTAAAAGAATTACCTTTGATTTGTGTATGATACTTGGAATGCCTCAAGATTTTTAAATCATCTGCACATTGATATCATACTATCAACAGATCTTTTGCTGTTAAATGTTCAATTAACTATCAATAATAGCTCTTAATACTCTAAGCAATACTGTCTGACAATATGGCCAAATTTGGCATACCCACATACTTAGTTATGTGCTTTTTGGTGTGATAGAGACTGCACATATGCACTAAAATCCATTGGCATTTCCCACTAGGCACACACACACACGCACACACACACACACAAATACATTTTCTATCACACTTTGCAATTAAATATGGCCATATGACTTAATTGTGACCAACAGAATGTGGGCAGAAAAGATGTTAATCAATTTTAGGCCCATTTTATCACAATATCCCACAAGTGATCCTTGTTGCTTTTTTCCATTTGTCCCTCAAAAGGGAAGGATCTGAGAACCTATAATGCAGCCTTAGGATAAAGGTCAGATTAAGGAAATGAATATTCACAAATGTTATTTCAGATAGCCTCATGGAGGCTGACAGATGAGGCTGGAACAATGAAAGTCCAGGTCATGTTGTTTCATGGCAAAACATATGGTAAAACCATTTCATACATTAAATAGAAAGGCACAACACACATCATGAGCCTATAAGCCTGTAGTTTTTGGACGTGGGGACAAGAGATTGATATGAGGGTAACAGTGCCTATTTGCTACTATTGGCCTTTCTTAGCAATATATTACAAGAAAAAGATAAGCACAGACAAAAACAGACTTATTTTGAAGCAGAAATTGAAGTGGATATGTATCCAGAGATCAATAACTTTTAGAGTTAATAAACCTGAGAGCTTCTGCATCCTAATTAAGATAAATTGGAAAAGGCTCTGAATGACAACAATCAAATAACATTATTGGTAAAAAAAAAAAAAAAAACAGACAATTTAATATAAAGATTAGATTAAGGAAACAGCATGCAAAAATATTATTTCAGATAGCTTCAGGGAGGTTGGGAGTGGCTTAGAAGGTTATAGGTGACGAAGCAAAAAATAAATCAGTCATGAGAATTATCACAACGAGAAAACTTCAAATGTAGTTATTGGTACGTGGAATTGACTAGAAACAAGACAATTTAAATGTCTATTAGTTTGGGGAAAATTGTTTCCCTAAGGATTCTATGAGCATGGACTAAAAATATTGACTTATTAAGCTTTAAGATTAGTACTGGGTGCCCCAACTTTTATCAGCACCAGACATAATCCCCACCTCCCACTTCCTGAAGGTCATGGGGAAGACAGACAAAGAAGAATCTCTCAGAGGCTGGAATCAGCAACCATGGAGAACAGTGAAGAAAGGAGATTCTAGGGAGCATAATTTAGGAATAAATACAATAATTTTTTTCCCAGCCAAATAATAGGACCCTTAATATCTGTCTAGCAGGATTTCAAAATTGCTATGGTTCAGTAACAGCTGCATGCCTCTCATTTTTTCCTTTGCCAAACAGGTGCCTAAAATGTTTTCCTGTATCTATGTATTGTCCCTGCATGGTATGTGTATGCATGTGTGTGTTTGTGCATGTGTGTGTGTAAATGTATATCATTTATAGGTTCAAATAAGCCACTTCAATTCTGGTCTAGAGAGATGGGCATCACCCAAGGATCCTGGACTTTGAGTTTTATGCAAGGACTTGTTGAGACCTTTCGTTTTCCACCTTCAGAAAGGACACCTGTGTTCCATGTGTGGCAGGAAAAATGGAATAGATGTTTGGTGAACAAATGGACAGAATTGGCACAGACTGACTAGATCTTCATCAAATGTATTTTCTTCATGTTCTAAGCACATAGATAGACTATATTTCCAAATGTCCACTGTACTTAGGTATAGTCACATAACTAAGTATTGTCAATGAAATATAGGTAGTAATAATTTTCACTGTCTCCAAATCTGGTGCATAAAACCACACACACAAAAACCTCTCTCTCTTTCTTCATGTATGAACTGAACAGGGAAGGCTATCAAGCTCAGTAGGAAGGCAGATACAGAAGAGGAAAGGAACCCGAGTCCCTGAATAGTAACTTAGAGGATTGCTTTACCAGAAACTCCAGATGTGAATAAGAGATAAACTTATTATTTAGTTAAGCCATTGCTATTTGTAGCTTTTCTCTTACACTCTGTGTTAAGCAGAACGACAACACACCCTCAAAGATGTCCACTTCCTCATCTTTGGAACTTGTGAATATATTAAGTTATATGGCTGAATGGGGGAAATTAAGGTTGTACTGGAATATAGGTTGCTTGACAGCTGATCTTAGAAGAGACAGGTTATCCTGGGTTATCCAGATAGGCTTAATGTAATTACATGGTCCTTAAAGATGGAAGAAGGAGCAGCAGAGGAGATCAGAGGGATGCCATATCAGGACTCAACTCACTGTTGCTGGCTCTGAAGATGGAAGACAGGGGATAAATGCCAAGGAATGCAGGTAGCCTCTAGGAACTGGAAAAGACAAGGAAATGGATTCTCCCTTAGAGTCTCCAGCGGGAAGGTAGCCCAGTCAACACCTTGATTTTGGTCCAGTGAAAAACACTTCACAGACATCTAACCTAAGATCTAGAAGATAATAAATTTGTATTATTTAAGCCTCTAAGTTTGTGGCAATTTGCTACAGCAGCAATAGAAAACTAATACACAGCCATTAACATTACATGTATTAAGTTTAAATTACATGGCATTGTATAAATCCCTCATGCATCTCCTCCTTTCAGCCTATCAAAACATATTCTCAGATTGTTAGTTCATATTCAGTATAAATTCTATATAACATAAAATTAATACCTTCCAAAGAGATTTGAACTTTAGGGGGAAATCAAGTATTATAGTTAACACATAAATCTCTACCAGATGGAAATTCAATCTGGCCTAGAGACTGGGAGAATTATTTTTGCATCTGAATGTTAACATATAGTTCTCTTAGTTTACCTTCCAATGTTCCAGAACCATGCTTTCTCTGATTTTAGATTACCATTTGTTAAGGAGTAAGGAAGATGGCTGGGTGCGGTGGCTGACACTTGTAATCCCAGCACTTTGGGAGGCTGAGGCAGGCAGATCACCTGAGGTTGGAAGTTCAAGACCAGCCTGACCAACACGTAGAAACCCTGTCTCTACTAAAAAAAAAAAAAAAAAAAAAAATAAGGGGGTGTAGTGGCACATGCCTGTAATCCCAGCTACTTGGGAGGCTGAGGCAGGAGAATCACTTGAACCCGGGAGGCAGAGGTTGCAGTGAGCCGAGATGTGCCATTGCATCTCCAGCCTGGGTGACAAGAGTGAGACTCCGTCAAAACAAAAACAAAAACAAAAACAAAAAAACAGAGTAAGGAAGCTACTAAAACTGGAGAACTGAGCTCTAGGATATCTAAGCAACAACAGAGATGGGTTGTCTGAAAACAGAAAAATTACTTAACCACTCTAGCTTGTTTTCCTTTCTCCAAGATGAAAGCCATTAGAGTTACACTAACTGGTCTGGTAGATCTCTCTTGGTTCTAAGCTGCTATAAAGCAGATGAGTCTATATTTCTCTAGTGGCTCCCATGCAAATTAGTTTATTAGCAAATATAAATTTTCACGTTTGACTTTTTCCCACTCTAATTGTTCTTATAACTGATATGCAACTAAGAAGAAATGTGACAATACTGGGTAGTGACAGAATGACCGTGCAGGTATTCACATTCCTTCTTCATTTAATTGTCAACTGGTTAGGAGAAGTGGGATAACTTCCTCTTCTGATGGAGGGAAAAGCTGACCAAGGTATTGTAAATAAAGTTTCATCAGCAGACATCAGACTTGGTTCATACACGTGGTAGTAACAATCAAGCAAAGATGGAGGAAAGATAATAGACAGCATCTGGGAAATGGTACTGAGAAAGAAGTGGGACACAAAATCTCCATTAGCAGAGAGACAACAGCAGTCTTTGTGTGGTTTACTGTTATAAAATTCTAAATAGGAATTCTGTTTCACAGCTGTTACAAGAGAATTGAAATACAACTGTGTCCAATAATTGAAAAGCAGCTGTTCATTCGCCATGTCTAAAAACAATTATATAGGAGAAATTGGCTTGGCAGTACAACACACACACACACACAAAAAGTGTAATTATTTTTAATTGCCAAAGTGGGGAAGCAATCCGACAGTGGAATACGAAATTGTATGACACCATGAAATCTACTTTTCTGACAGTTGAAAAATGGTTAACATTTTCTCTGCCTGATATGCTCTCTGAAGGCAGGAAGGAGTCCCAGTTCATCTCTTATAGGCCCTTAGAGAGAGCACTGTGATGCCAGTTTCATTTATTTATTTTTCCTCCATATATGTACACATAGTGTGCACATAACTGATATGTTTTCTTAAGACTTCCCTTTACAGTAGCTATTTCCCACTCTGCTGCAGACTAACAAAAACAGAAAACTAAAGGGAAATCAGTGTGAGTCCTGAAAGTTGTGCCCTGCAGTGGGGATTCTGCATGAAACACAAAGACAGGACACAAAATATGCAACTCTTCAAGTCACATTTACAAAAGGCTTCTCTTTTACCGTAATTCACTCACCAAAAATACAATTGCATAGTCCTTTAGCATTCTGTAGTATTTCTCAGCACCAGCAAAGAGGTAGTAAGGACTTTTTCACCAAGAGCCAAGAGTAAAGAGAGTTTGTAGCCTTCTATGAGGATCTGGTCACTCTGAACCGTCAGTAATTGTGGGAAGTTTATTGTCAATGCTCGGGAAGCAACCCTTTCGACTAAGTGATGACCTGCTTTTTTGCTTGCTTTCTATTAAAAAACTGTATTTGATTCTGTGCAAATTCATAAACCAAACACAAAATTCAGGGGTTAAACAGTTCAGTAAACAGATGAGACAGACATGCTAATACACTGGAAACATGCTATTTAAATTCAGACTAGTTAAACAGGATGCCCTTTTGTCACTGACCAAATTGTTAAATTGGTGCCTTGGCAAGAGCCTTTTGTACTCGTCTGAAGATTCCCGGGATCCAAACCTCTGTGGTATTAAAACAAACAGAGTAAATATTTTCCTTGAAGTTTACATCCAAGATCTAAATATTTCCAAGCATGTCAAACTCACTTTTCTCCACCGCTCCCTGCAGGGTCCATGTAGACTTCGGCTGCCAAAGAACCCAGTTGAACTTGCCTTGGGAGGGGCCTCATCCCTGAAGACAGGCAAAGCTCAGAGCCAGAAGCAGAGTGTCTTGCAGCTGTGCTGCTCTGCTTGGCAGAAGGAACTCACGCAGCAGCAGGTGTGCTATCTGCTGACTTCAACACACAGAGAGAGGGGAAGGCTCTGTCCTTGCTGCTTGCTCCCTGAGCTTGAATATCTGCCATTCCCTTTTACCTATTTGCAAAGAAGTGCCAAGAACCTACCCTGGGAAACCTGCATTTCTCTTCATTAGCTTTAAGTGTGCAAGTCAGCTTTCTAGCTACATAACTTTTAGCTCTACGTAAGCTAGTTACATCTGCAAAATAAAGTGATTCCTCTGCAGAATCTAGCAGAGAATATTAACAAACTGTGTTTCTCCTCTGTCTCTGTCTCCCTTGTTTCATATTGTTTTCCATCCAACATGCAGCTGAAGTTCTCTTGGAAAGAGAATACATAGAATCACAAATGAGTACCATGTCAGTATTTTTTTGGACCCTGTATCTTGGGGACTTACTCTGAAAGTGTCCCGGCATAATTGCAAAGACAATGCTCTGCATTTTTGTTTTTTCTTCTTTTGTAGTTACTGACAGTAACTTTTCAAACTGCCATCTCAAATTCAGTGTAATTGAACTCAACCAGAATTACTGAATATAACTGTGGGTGTCAATACCTTTGCCTTTAAACTCAGTGAGGTACTTCAAAGTACCTCTTCCCATCTCTAAGAAACGCACTTACATTTACCTGGAGTTACCTAATGTGAATGAGCCCGGTGCTGCACTGGCCAGACCTTCCTTCACTGAAGAACTTGTTGCTCTTCAGCTGTTGGCAGATGGCCATAAGCTGGCTGCCCTTCCAAGGACTGCCTCTGTTACAGAGAGCCGCCTTGCCCGAGGACACACCCCTTTACAGGCAGCCCACATCCAAAAACCCATCAAGGAGGGAGTGTAAGGGCCTGTTCATTGCAACTCATCTTGAGAAAATGCTGACGGGTCATTCGAGCTCTAGAAATCTCTATGAGATTCACAGAAGCTGTGATGGGTCTCCATGGAAGCGCAACTTCTTTCTCTGCCCTGTCTGCTTCCTTCCCCTACCTCGAGAGGTGTTGATTCCAAGAATGCACCTTAATTAACATAATGAGCTCTTAATTTCATCTCAGAATCTGCTTCCCAGGAACACTAATCTTTGCCACATAGGCTCATACGAAGCCCATTTTGTGGGGATTCATGTCTGCATTTGATGCAGGCATCCAATCAGTCAAGTATTTGCTTAAATGGGTACAATGTATACATTTATATCCATAGTAAAATGCGAAAAGAATATCTACTCCCATCTTGGTAGAATATATAGTCAAGTTAGAGAGATAGCATAAATATATGAAAAGGCAACTCATTATATAATAAATGATAAGTATCAAAAGGTTACATGGCATTAGGACTTATCAGAAGGGAAGACTGGTTTTAGGACAAAGTAGTTGCTGGTTCTTTGAGGAGCAGTAAGTTTATTGTAACCCATTATTATCTGCAGACTGTTCTTCTATGAAAGTCAACTCCTCAGGACATACAAGAGTCTTCACCCTAGAAATGAGATTGATTCTGAGTAGCCTTCCTGCTGCTCTGTACCTCATGATGAAACTGCCAGACAACTCACAATGGCAGTAGGTCAAAAACATACTTCCATAAATACTTTTTCCATGAGATCTGCTATAGCTGGCCCTCTTCTTCCTGGGTCGCTTAGGTTCCCAGGGACTCTCCACTTTCCCCATTCAAACTCCAAAGCTTTGACACATAGTGAAGTTGCCTTGCCCTTCTTCTGGCTGAGCTGGTTTGCAGGGTTGGCCCTGCCAATGCAAATCCCCAAAGCTAGGTCTTGCTCTCACCTGTCTTGACCTTGCCTTTCTTGGTATCTTCATTGTTTCCATTTCTACTTCTAAGTTCTCATCTCCATTTTGCCCCCCCCCTAGATTCTATCAACCCCCTGTGATCTCCCATTTCCAATGTAGAACTAACAGAATTTGCTCTGCTTTTTTACAAAATCACAGTCCAACATGGAGGTCTTGGGCAAATCATTTAATCTCATTCATCTTCAGTAGTCTTATTTACAAAATGAGGATACTAATTCCTACCTCCTGTAGATAAGAATGATAATGATTAATGAACTGACTTGAAAGCAGGAGTCTTCTGGGAAGAAGTAAAAACAAAACATAAACATAAAATCCTTGCAAAAGCCATTACCTAGATTTACTGTATACCAAGCACTGCGTAAAGTGTTATATCACAATGTATAACCCTCCAGTAGAAATTCCAAGGAACCGTGACAAAAAGCTGTGTCACTTGGGAATTAAAATGTGATTTATCTTTGGTTACTCTGACTCTATTCCAGATGTAATCTGAAACAACTCCCTGCCCATTCTTGCATAAGATCTCTTTCGTTTCTTCTTTTTCATTCTCAATCCTACCCCATCCTAAGTTAAGCCTTAGCAATTTATAACTCATCTAAAATGCTGCCTGATTGACTTTCACGACTCTGATTTGAATGTATCTGCATAATTCCCCTGCCCCCCTCAGGCTTGGAGCCAGGTGGAGAATAGCTTCAGGTGGGAAGTGTCCTATCTGCTAGGATGGGGCTCTTGTTATCCATAGTAGAAATAATAGCAACAAGACCTGACGTGGTATCCTGGAGCAAGGCCAGCATCAAAGCTGCGATACAAAACAAGATTGCTAATCTGAGGAGGACATAAAGCATAGAACATGGGCCAATACTAAATCAAAACAGAGCATAAATAAGGACAACGAACGAACAAGCTACACCTAAACATAAATGAAAAGGTTAAGTGGGAACTGTTTTTAAAGTGGAGAATATATGACTTTTGAAACACTTGCAAAAGTCATGTAACCATCATTACAACCTAATTTCAGAACATTTTTATCACCTCAAGAAGAAAAACCCATATCCATCAGCGGTCACTCCCTGTTTCCCCCTTGCCCCAGCTTCTGGCTACCCCTACTCTGCTTTCTGTCTCTATACATTTGCCTATTCTGGATAATGTGTTTCGGCTTCTGGTTGGCATTGTTCTGCTGGATGTATTGAAAGAAACTGAAATGTGGTGCATTCTTTCCTGTATGCCTCCATCAATAATTCACATTATGTGTTACTCTGATTTTGCTATCCCTTTCGTCAAGATTTTAACACCCTCTTCTCTTCTCTTCCCCTCCCTTTACACAACTGTTTCCATTGCTCCTTTGTTTCACGTTAAGATGCTTCATCATAAATTCCATCCAACAATTTTGCAACCCCCTACTTCCACATGTGCCCTTTAATAGGAATCCGAAGTGTACATATTATTTAAGACTAGATCTAATGCCACCTCCTCCACCGTGTTTCCCTAGATCAATCCAAGAAGTTAGCTCTTTTTCTTTTGTGACCTCTGTCTCCTGGAGGACTCTGCACCATTCCTTGGTGGGTACAAATATGCACTCCTCTGCTGTAGTTATTTCTCCCCCTCGACTGTAAGTTTCTTAATTAATGGTACCATGTTTCTTTCTCACCCACAGTTCTGCCACATTGTGAGCATATAGTAAGTGCTTGCTGAATAAATATACAAACAAAAAGGAAATTGCATGAAATACCCTAAATAACCCCCACTTAGATAATTGTTACATAGAATTCTGGAATTAAAGACCAAAATAGTACTACCATATAACAATACAGTGATTTGACTAGATACTTCTAAACTTTGGATACAATAAAATGTGTTAGCGAGTACTATAAATTGTTGGCATACACTTAAAGGCACCTAAATTAATGGGAAACTTGTCACTTCAAAATAATATAATCAGTAATTTTAAAGTGAATGAAGATCATTTGCCCAGTGACTTCAGATTGTTATTCTACTGAGATTTAGATTTTGATAAAAATTTGTAATGAAGAATCTGTATTCAACAGTTCCTCCTTTCTTTTCAAGCTATCTTCTTCAACCCCTCCATTCTATTTCCCTTATGTGAAAATGATAATACATTGTCATAATAATTATTCCTATACACACACAGATCCACTTATAACCTTCATTTTTCTCAACACAATTTGTCAGCCTGCCTTCCCAGCCAGTGTGCTTTGAAAGTGTGAAGTTCACTCAAACAGGTTTCTTTCTTTTGACACACATCTTAAAAGCTCATTAATTAATTTATTGTGCATTTAGTGGAGTCCTGCCTTATGTGAAGCACAGTGCTATAAAAAAAATAATATGCTGGCCAGGCCCCGTGGCTCACGCCTGTAATCTCAGCACTTTGGGAGGCTGAGACGGGCAGATCACGAGGTCAGGAGATCGAGACCATCCTGGCTAATACTGTGAAACCCTGTCTCTACTAAAAATACAAAAAATTAGCTGGGCATGATGGTGGGCACTTGTAGTCCCAGCTACTCGGGAGACTGAGGCAGGAGAAGGACGTGAATGCAGGAGGTGGAGTTTGCAGTGAGCCAAGATCGCACCACTGCACTCCAGCCTGGGCAACAGAGCGAGACTCCATCTCAAAAAAAAAAAAAAAAAAGACTCTGTCTTTATGGTTCACATGGTTTTGTAGTGGATCAAGATGCCTAAACATAAGTTAAAGAGAGATGCATGCAGAAAAGAGGTTTAGGTAAAGTGTGACTTCAGAAAGTGTTTAGATGGTGAAAAGATTGAGCTGTAATAAAAGTGTCTTTTGACATGCTTGCTTTTATCTGATGGACCTATGAATCTGATCAATTTCCTTTTTGGTCTGCCTGCTAGGAATCTCAGAACCATTTTTTGTGGTCCACCTTTATAGTATAATTTGACCTACAGTATAAATTTCATGCATCGATGGAATCCCTCACTTTTTCTTATTTTGCCACTTCAATTTTTTCTTTGTCTACTTTTTGGGTTTTATTTATTTTTACTTTTATGTATCTCTTCAAGGTACATAAAATACGTGTGTGTGTGTGTATTTTTTTTTTTTTTTTTGAGATGGAGTCTTGCTCTGTTGCCCAGGCTGGAGTGTAGAGGCATGATCTTGGCTCACTGCAACCTCTGCCTCCCGGGTTCATACAATTCTCCTGCCTCAGCCTCCCAAGTAGCTGGGACTGCAGGCATGCATCACCACACCCGGCTAATAAATACATGTATGTTATATTTTTAATGGTGTGAGACATAAGTACTGACTAAAAATAATTCTGAAAAAGGCATGCTAAAGAGAGCTACAGAATTGCTTGATTGATTGACCCTCTTCACCCTGAGTGTGTGTGTGTGTGTGTATATATTTGTACCCAAGACTGGAAAATTTACAAAAGAAAGTGTACAAAAGAAAGTTTAATGGACTCACAATTCCACATGGCTGGGGAGGCCTCACAATCACGGTGGAAAGTGATAGGCACTTCTCACATGGTGGCAGACAAGAGAAGAGAACTTGTGCAGGAAAATTCCCCTTTATAAAACCATCAGATCTCATGAGACTTATTCACTATCACAAGACTAGCAAGGGAAAGCCCTACCTCCGTGATTCAATTACCTCCCACCCAGTGCCTCCCACAACACATAGGAACTGTGGGAGCTACAATTCAAGATGAGATTTGGGTAGGGACACAGCCAAACCATATCATTAAGTTTGTATAAATTTAAGGGGTACAAGAGCAGTTTTGTTACATGTATAGATTCCATAGTTGTGAAGACTAGGCTTTTAGTGTAACCACCACCTGAATAATAAACATTGCATACATTAAGTAATTCCTCATTCATCACTCCCTTCCCATGCTCCCACTCTTCTAAGTCTCCAATGTCTATTATGCCACACTCATGTACATGTGTACCCATTATTTAGACCCCACTTACAAGTGAGAACATGCACCTCCACATATGACTATTTTTTATTTATTTATTTTTTTATTTTTTGGTGAGATGACATCTCACTATACTGCCTAGTTTTGTCTCGAACTTGTGAGCTCAATTGATCCTCTTGCCTTGGCCTCCCAAACTGCTAGGATTACAGGCATGAGCCCTCATGCCCAGCCCCACATTTTCTTTATCTTCAGTTTCATTCTATTGTGATGGTTAATATTGAATGTCAATTTGATTAGATTGAAGGATGCAAATTATTGTTACTGGGTGTGTCTGTGAGGGTGTTGCCAAGGGAGATTAACATTTGAGTCAGTGGAATAAGAGAGGCAGACCCATCCTCAATCTGGGTGGGCACCATCTAATCAGCTGCCAGTGTGGCTAGGACACAAGCAGGCAGAGGAACGTGGAAGGAGGACTAGACTGGTTGAGTCTACTGGCCTCCATCTTTCTCCCATGCTAAATGCTGTCTGCCCTTAAATGCCAGACTCCAAGTTTTTTAGCATTTGGGCTCTCGGACTTACACCAGTGATCTGCCAGGGGCTCTCAGGTCTTCAGCCACAGACTGAAGTCTATGCTATTGGCTTTCCTACAGATGAGGTTTTGGGACTTGCACTGGCTTCCTGGCTCCTCAGCTTGCAGACGGCCTATTGTGAGACTTCACCTTGTGATCGTGAGTCAATTCTCCTAATAAACCTCTTTCATATATTCATCTATCCTATTAGTTCTGCCCCTTTAGAGAATCCTGACTAATACAGCTATCTGTTGATGGACACTTAGGCTGATTCCTTATCTTTGCTATTGTGAATAGTGCTTCAATAAACATACAAGTGCAAGTATCTTTTTGATATAATGATGTCTTTTCCGTTGGGTAGATACCTGGTAGTGGGATTGCTGGATCTAATGGTATTATGTTATATTTTTAGTTCTTTGAGAAATCTCCACACTGTTTTCCACAGAAGCTATACTAATTTGCATTCCTTAAAATGATCACACTGCCCAAAGCAATCCACAGATTCAATGCAAGTTCTATAGAAATACCAACATCATTTTTTTACAGACTTAGAAAAGACAATCCCAAAATTGATATAAAAACATAAAAGAGCCTGAATGAGCAATTATTTTTTCTGTCATCATACCATTCACCTGAAAATTGCAAAGGTTATTAATTAGAGAGGAAATACTTTTATATACTTATTCATGGCGTACTGATTCAGATAGCCTAATTTGAATTGTTTGGTATAATCATAAAGATATATTTGAATGAAAAGCAAAATAACCAATTCTAGCAAATGAAAACACTAAATATGCTATCTACGCTCACTATTTTCTAGCACTGAAATACCAATCTGCATAAAGTTAAATTAATCAACAAAAAGGTAATCTACGTAAAAGGAAAAGGTAATCTATATAGATGTAACTTACATTAATGTCTCTTGAGTGAATCATTGAGTAAACAATATTTTCTGAGTCCACATTACTATTTAGAGTACACTGGCTAGATATTTTGCATACATTATTCAGTTTGATCCTCAGATCAGTCTTAAAGGCATATATTATTTTTCTCATCTTAGAAAGAATAAACTGGTTTATAATGAAATTTATAATAGTAATAGAAGCCCTGTTCTCAATGTTTTGCATGAGTTAATTCTTTAATCCTCTCATAAAACCAATGTGGTCAGATCTATTTATTTTTATTCTCATTTTATAAATGAAGAAATAAGGAACAGGGATGTTATATAAATCATCCCAGGCTATACGGTTACTCATGAAGCTGGGTTCAAACCCCAGCAGTCTGAGTCCAGAGTGTTAACCCTGAACTAACTAATTTCCCCAAACCGATTTTACTAAACAAGTGGCAGACATTCATGTTTTACACTAAAATTTACACCCTGCTGCCTTGGATTCAGTTCAAACCACACACCTACTCTCTACATCTTTTCTGTTGGTTTCAGACAGAATTCGTTACTTCTTTTCCTGGGTTGCCCTAGAGATAGATAGATAGAAAATAGATAAGAGATAGACAGATAGGTACAAAAAGTAGAATAAATACAAGTATACATGAACAGCACTTTCTATATTTTCTTTTAATATGTATACATACCTTTTTAAAATAAGATTTTCTTAAAAGTAGGGATTACTTAATGAAATCTCTCTTTTAAAATTAAATGTATTTTAAAAATATAAATAAGTCAATGAGTGAATAAAATAAAAACTTCACAACATATACATTTGGCCCATTAAAATTTCATCAGTACCTGAAATCCTGCAATGAAAGATTTATTATTTTGGCTTAAATCCTTGTATCACTTGGAAAGAAAAGATTCTGACAAGAATTGCTATATCAGTTCACATCTGTCTTTAATATTTTCTTATAAACACATTTACTAGAGCTTTTCCTAAGAACAATTTTGATGAAGCAAAATACAGACAGAACAAGAACACACTACATCTTTCACAAGGTCACCAGAGAGAACCATGGAAGGAAGTTAAGGACAATTGAGGTGGATACCAAAAAATTAATTCTGAAGACCATAACTTTTGGGAGGAAATCTTGACTTTCTTAACATTCTCAAATCTTATCCAAAGAAATATCATCTACGGCCGGGCGCGGTGGCTCAAGCCTGTAATCCCAGCACTTTGGGAGGCCGAGACGGGCAGATCACGAGGTCAGGAGATTGAGATCATTCTGGCAAACATGGTGAAACCCCGTCTCTACTAAAAAATACAAAAAAAAAAAAAAACTAGCCAGGTGAGGTGGCGCGCCTGTAGTCCCAGCTACTCGGGAGGCTGAGGCAGAAGAATGGCGTAAACCCGGGAGGCGGAGCTTGCAGTGAGCTGAGATCCGGCCACTGCACTCCAGCCTGGGCAACAGAGCCAGACTCCATCTCAAAAAAAAAAAAAAAAAAAAAAAAATCATCTACAAATAAAATTCTTTTCTGAGTAAGGAAAGTAAGGAATGACAAATTAGGGGGTGTTAGGTAGATTAAAGTCAACAGACTCATAAGATTTCAAGTTGTTATAACCTGCTGTCCAAACCTGGCCTGGGCAACAGAATCAGCTGCAGGCACTTGAAAAGAATATCTTACCTGTGTCCTAGTACATTTCATTTGAATCTCTATATGCTAAAAATAAAAAATAAAAATATGGCTGGGCGCCGTGGCTCACGCCTGTAATTTCAGCACTTTGGGAGGCGGAGGCAGGTGGATCACGAGGTCAAGAGATGGAGAACATCCTGGCCAACATGGTGAAACCCCGTCTCTACTAAAAATACAAAAATTAGCTTGGCATGGTGGTGCCTGCCTGTAGTCCCAGCTATTTGGGAGGCTGAGACAGGAGAATCGCTTGCAGCAGGGAGATGGTTGTAGTGAGCCAAGATCAGCCACTGCATTCCAGCCTGGCAACAAAGCAAGACTCTGTCTCAAAATAAATAAATAAATAAATAAATAAATAAATAAATAAATAAATAAATAAAAATAAAAAATTAAAAAATAAGAAATAAAAACACCCAAGAAACTCCCCCATGTGATTCTAACATAAGAAGTTTGGTGACAGACAGCAGACCTATGTTTACATACCAATGTTTTAGACTGAGTTTCACCACCCTCTTATTGATAGCAGGGATGGGGGGTGGGCTAGCTCTTCAAATATCTCCCCAGCCTTCTAATGTCAATTTCAAGCCATCAAGACCCATGGTAGCGGTACTGTTGGTGGTATATGTGGCACCAGGGGCCAGCCTCATGAGTATGCAACCTGTGCAGTCACACAGAGCCCTACAGTTAGAAAGGTCCTGTGCGTGGTCTAATGATCTACTGTCACTTTTTTTGGAATTCTTAATAATTTTAATAAAGCCCTTCTCTCTATATATAATATAATATATATTATAATATATATATATATTTGCATTGGGCCTCACAATTACATAGCCAATCTAGGTGGCTCTCATTAAAGGGTAGGGGGATAGGTGGAACATTGGTGGACAATAATCACTAGCAAATTTTTGAGCCAATCAATTAGATGAATAATGCAGTCACTAGTTAGGTGTTACTACATATCCAAAGGATTCTTGAACAAGTCAACTCATTTAGTGGACTTTATCTTGATCTTTAGAAAGAAAAGAGAATATTGGCGTAGATGACCCCTAATACCCTACCCAGTTCTAGTACTGTGGCAGAAATTGCTGTATGTTCAGCAAAACCTGTTTCCTTTTATTACTCGACACACAGCAAGACTACATGTCTCAGCTTCCCATGCAGATAAATGTTGCCATGTGTATTAATTCATTAGGGCTGCTCTTAACAAAGTATTGCAGACCGATACTGTGTTAAGCAAGAGAAATTTATTTTCTTGCAATTTTGGAGGCTAGAATTCTGAGATCAAGGTAGTGGGAGGGCTGGTTGGTTTATTAAGATCTCTCACCTTGGCTTGTAGATGGCTGACTTCTACCTATGTCTTCACATGGTCTTTCCTCCGTACCCATCTGTGTCCAAATTTCTTCTTCTCAGGACACCAGTTATATTGAATTAGGTTCCACCTAATAACTTCCATTTTAATTTAAGTACCTCTTTAAAGGTCCTATCTCCAAGTACTGTACAGTCACATTTTGAAGTACTGGGAGTTAGGACTTCAACATATGACCCTGGGGGAATAAAAGTCAACCCAATACATGACACAATGGAGTTCTGACCAATAAAACATGGGCAGGAGTCACAAATGCCACTTTCAGTTCAATTCTACATACACATTATACACACAGTCCTTTAATCTCTTTTTCTCTTTCCAGATGACCAGGATAGAGACCACCCTCCAGGCAATCTTGGAAGCCATGTCGTAAAACCACACAATGGAAGGATCATGGATCCCTGAGTCACTACTTGGAGAAGAGCCACTCTACCAGAAATGCCCACACAGAAATATGATATGAATGAGAAATAAGTGATTATTGTTTTAGGCTCTGCAATTTGGGGGATTTTGTGTTGTAACAGCTATACTATTATACCTAAAATAATCAATCAATGAGGACTCAGAGAAATCAAAGTATCGTATTTGCTTTACCTCAGGTAAGCAATTACTAGTTAATAAGCATTTACTCAGTGTTTAGATCTGTTCTCGATGCTGTAAACTACAAAGAAATAAAAAGCACAATGTCTCATTTCAATATTGCTCGTAAGGCACAGACCATAAAGATGCCATTAAATGCTGAAGTGTGGAGAAGTACCTCTATTTGACAGTTTTTTAAAGTAGTTGATCTATGAATCCTGAAGGATGAGCCATGAAAGGCTTCATTTGATGAGTTGAACTTTGACCTTTAAGGTAGCCTGGGAGGGATTTAGATAAGTGATAGGTCCCAGCAGGGAGGATGATCATGAGCAGAAAGTTAACGTAAAAAAATAAATAAATAAAAAGCCAGGCATCAGTGGGAAACTGTGAAAATTCTGCCCAACAGAAGCAGGGAATCCTGCTGAGCAGTGCTGGATAATAAAGAAAGGCACCAAGTTCCAGCCAGACTCAGGACAGACTAGAGAGCTAGGTAATTATTTTAAGTTGGTTTACTTCAGTATAATCCAGACTCCAACTTGATTGGGAAAATCCTTCAGAAAATTATCGTGTCTTTTTCTTTCGAGCTTTTACTTGGTGTCTTTTTTCCTTGAACACTTTTTTTTCTAGAGTCTGTGAACAGACACTAGTAGAGAGTTATAACGCACACTCCCCTTTCCCCCTCCCAAAATGGCTTATGACCTCACTTGTCTTTTGTTTTGATTATTTGTATTCTACTATCAGTCTAGTTTCTCACACACATTTTAATCTTAGGGGTTTTACAAAACTTCTCCTTATTAGAAATGAATTCCTCCCTTTCCTCATAGATAATGTAACTGGGGTTAATTTGGAATTAAATAAAATATCATCATCATCATCATCACTCCTTGCTTCCATTGGTGGCTACTTTAACTGTCTCGCTTCCCTCTTCTGTGGGCCGTTTGTTAGAAGACTCTAGCCAGCATTTCCTGCAGCACTCAGTAATGCCACAGTAATAGTTTTTCCATCGAAAAATACCACCAAGTGCAATATTTCCAATGGAAATACCACAAGAACAGTGTTTCCACTGAGCATACCGCAAGTAGAGTGCTTTTGTGGTATCTAAATTTTGAGATGAACTCGTAATGCTCATCTTGGATTCATTATAACTACAGCCCCTACTCTCTGGAAAGCACTGAAATGGGGATGGAATTTTTATTTGTAGTTAAAAAAATTCAATAAAAATAAAAGTTAGATGATGCCAAGACAATTTTGCACTTGCTTATGTGAGTAAAATATAAATAGATTTAGCAAGTAAAAGAAGGGGGGAAAACTTTATAAAAATGTGCAGAGAGGCTTAACAGCTGGGAAAGCAAGGATATGTGTGTATGTGTGTGCGTGTGAGAGATAACATTTAAAACAGCTCAGCAGCTGGTAAAGCAACAACCTGTAAAAACACTTAACATTTACAGCCACTCAGTGGCTGGAAAACCAACTTCTCATAAAATCGATTTAACATTTTTGTCGCTGTTGAAGACATTTAATGCATGCATGTTTATATATCTGTGTTTATACTGTAGCCCCATGGACTTCAGTGGGTTTTAACAATCATAAACTGGAAGAGAACATTTGAAACTATGGAAGGCATATAATATTTTTGCACCATTGGCCATAACAATGGCTATCAACACATATAGAGCTCTTTTAGATATGTTGGTAAGTGGGCCTAGAGTCCAATCAATGATAGTCCCTTCGTTAACTTTTGTATTTGTACCATCTCACTGATCTGTAGTGCCCTACTTTAAAAAGTCATTAAAAACAAATTCCAGTTGGAAGCATTCTCTTATTTTCCAGGAGTTTAAGAGTAAGCCTCTTAGATCCTGATCTGCCTGCAGTTTGGCAAACAAAGTTATCTGTCAGGATAGTCCAATTTTTTCATTTCCCTTGTTATGTCTTAAATCAATTCAGTTAAAGAGGGTTACGATTTTCTAATTTTTTTTTTCTTTCAGCTGGTTTGGTTTGGTTTGGTTTAGTTTTGTTTTTTCTCTGCTTAGTTTCAGGTAATGAATTCAATTACCAACTGGTCAAAGAGAATTCCTTTTTTTGGTGGGGGTTGGGGTGGACAATTTTTAAAAGTAAACGGAATTTTTTTAAATGTTCTTAAAACTTCTACAGTTAATAATCCTGGAGCAAGTAATAGTGAAAAGATGCTAAAATGCTAACATATAGGCCACTATTTTATAGATACATGACCTTGGAGATAGAAAAGTCACAACATCTTGAACCCTCAAGTTGCTATTTTTAGAATATAAATCATCATACCTGCTTTTTTACCCACCTCTCCAGATTGTTTTGAGGCTCAAATGATATAATATGTAGAAATATGTATGTTCAGTTGATGGCAAAGTACTAGTCATAAAATATTATTTTGAAAAGCAATAATAAAACTAACTCTCAAGCTTCAAACATTGAAAAATTAAGCAAATTTTAAGTTAAACTTAATCAAAATTATAATGATGTATATGGTTCTAGACTCCCATTAAGTGACCATTTTTTAAATCCCTCTGGAGGATAAAAGTTAGAGAAACTGGAAAATTAAGAGAAAGGTCATATATTAGGTTGGTACAAACATAATTACAGGTTTTGTCATATTAAAAGTAATGGCAAAACTCGTAATTACATTTGCTCCAACCTAACAGATGAGCAAAAAATGATTCACTCTGAATCCAGGTGAGCATTTTCATCTGCTTCCTTCTCTAACCAGAGCCCACCCCTGAACAGATGCATTCATGTGGACAACTGCTCATTCAGCTATTTCACACCCACTTCGTTTTACTTAAGGGTTAAATCTTTTTTGTTGTTTGTTCAGAGAAAGAATTCGTGTTTATTTACAACAGTGTTTTCTAAAAGCAACACTGAGAGGAATAAGATCCTAGACTATTGCAACATTTCACTATGTTGGAGCAAGTATGATGGAGCTGCTGCTCTTCTTCTTTCTTCTTCGTCTTCTTCCTCCTTCCTCTTCCTTCCTCCTCCTTCTTCCTTCTTTCTTCTTCTCCTTCACCTTCTCCCTCTTCTTCTTCTTCCTCCTCCTCCTCCTCCTCTTCTTATTTTTCTTCTTCTTCCTCCTCCTCCTCCTCTTTCTCCTCTTTTTCCTTCTCCTTCTCCCAAGGATAAAACTAGACAAGAAAAAGGACTGCAAACTCCTTTCTCCTACAACTCATGGAATGGAATCCAAATGACATTGTTACATTTAGTGTTATGATCTTAACTAAGGATTTTCCCCTGAAAATGAATAGAAACCCCTTAAGAGAT
Source organism: Piliocolobus tephrosceles (assembly GCF_002776525.5). Lineage (NCBI taxonomy): Eukaryota > Metazoa > Chordata > Mammalia > Primates > Cercopithecidae > Piliocolobus > Piliocolobus tephrosceles. Next base: position 63,547,385 of record NC_045449.1, on the reverse strand, counting down.
AAATAGAGAGCTGAAATTTCAATTCTAACAATTCCCTGGAGTTCTAGGCCACTGACTTGTCCAGATTAAAAAAAAAAAAAAAAAAAAAACTCATTAAAGTTTAAAATATAATAGACATTAAGACTAGAACTTCTAATTCTAGCCAAGTATGCCCAAATCCATCCCCCTTTGATTGACTTTATAATTGAATTAGGTTCAAGTGATAGTGCAAATAAAACATGTAAAGGAAAATAAAAGTTATAAAATGTTCGTCATTTGGGAGATCTCCATAGAAGACTTAATCGCTTTTAGCTGGGTGGAAATAAAACCAAGATTTGGAGAGGGCTGCTATTGAACTTGCCCATAATCTCATAAAGATACATATTGTGTGTTCAAGAATAGGAATGCATTTAAACTTCATATCAAGAAAAGAGCAAACATTAATGCCTTAGTGGTGAAGTCTGGATATTTTGACCTCATGGAAAACAACAACAACAAAAAGAAGAATGTTTTAAAAAGTTTAAACTAGAAGGGTGTGAGTTAATGCCACAAAAAGTCTTAGCGAATGCCTGGGTTCTAGGTCCCTAGGCAGAGTTTCCATAGGACCCCAAACTGCTATTCTTTCTTCCCTCCCTGGTGATATCCAAATAGTGCAGGTTAACCACAGACCCCAGCAATGCACAGTCATCTTTCCCATGCGTAAGTGACAAGGCCTTTGATAATAAAGAGATGTCCAGCCTGGAGTGGTGGCTCACGCCTGTAATCCCAGCTCTTTGGGAGGCCAAGGTGGGCAGATCACTTGAGGTCAGGAGTTTGAGACCAGCCTGGCCAACATGGGGAAACCCAGTCTGCATTGCAAAAAAATACAAAAATGAGCCAGAAATTGGTTGAACCTGGGAGGCAGAGGCCGCAGTAAACTGAGATCGTGCCACTGCACTCCAGCCTGGGCAACAGAGTGAGACTCCTTCCCAAAAGGAGAAGAAGGAGAAGGAGGAGAAGAGATGTCCAAAGCTCAAAAATTATAAAGAAGAAAAATTAAGAGCTACTATGGCTGAATCAGAAGGAAATGAGAATGGAGAGTCAGTAGTGCACCTGGCCCCAGCTTCTTCCCATTCTATTGCTACTAAAGCCAGAGAGAGCTTCCTTTAGACACATGAATGCATTAGGTAATGGGTTAATTATACTTAGGCTTCCTAGATAGACGTTATAAAATAGTATATTCTTGGAGGCACTAAATTTAAAAGGTAGAGGAATATGGAAGATGCTTGTATCCTCTTATCGATACTTCTGTGACTTAAGGGAAAATAAAACTGTCATTATAGACAGGATATAAGTAATCAATGTTTGCTAATGATTTGTAATTAGTTTAATATCCCACATCTCAAACTTAAAGCATTCAAAAAAATCTAAATGGTGGCCAGGCACAGTGGCTCATGCCTGTAATCCCAGCACTTTGGTAGGCCAAAGCAGGTGGATCTCCATAGAAGATCCTGACTTGAGGTCAGGAGTTTGAGACCAGCCTGACAAACTTGGTAAAACCCTATCTCTACTAAAAATAAAAAACAAAACAAAAATGTGCATGGTGTGTTGGTGGGTACCTGTAATCCCAGCTACTCAGGAGGCTGAGGCAGGAGAATCACTTGAACCCAGGAGGTGGAGGTTGCAGTGAGCCAAGATCACACCATTGCACTCCAACTTGGGTGACAGAATGAGACTCTGTCTCAAGAATTAAAAAAAAAAAAAAAAAAAAAATCTAAATGGTAAATAAAATGTTATTGAACAAAACAGGTAATTTATCCACTTGATGAATTGTTCTTAATTTACATATGTTTTTACTACTGGCCAACAGATTTAAAATAAGCGAGGTACAGAGAGGAAGGCAAATGGCAGTATAAAAATACGAGGATAAGAAATATCAAGAGGCAACCATAAAGATACAGTTGGATCTGGGAGAGAGAAAAAAAAGCAGCTTTAAAAAAAAGAAGAAAAGGGCAGGGGAGAGCAGAGGAGAAACTTCTGGAAAAAGATACTCTCTTGGCAAGATGAATGGAAAATAAAACTGCAGAATGAAAGACTGCTTAAAGAGCAGTCCCTAATCTTCTGCCAACACAGGCTAATTTGTATTTCTGGAACTAGCAGAAAGGATGTCAGCTGAAGCTCATGTTAGAGTCACCTTGCAGCAAATGTTCCACTGCACATGTGCAGTCAAGAGGGAGTGGGACGAATTTAGGTTTCACAGAGTGAAGAATGACTTCAGGAACTCCAAACATCCCATTCCTGAGCTTCAACTTCAGAACACATGCTCTCTCTTTCTAATTGCACATAGGAAATAAAGAGAACAGGGTCTGGGCTGTCAATTAAAATCTAAATTTGGCTCCATGTGAAGAGAAATAGCAACCATCCAGCTGTAAATGCTTCTTTAATGAGGTATGAAGAACTAAGCTTGTCACCAAGAAAAAATTTCCAGTGGAGAATTCTAAGAATTGAAAGAGGTGAACAAGCTACACACACTCCAGATTATCATTCTCATTCTTCAATTTGTTTTGGTTACCGTGAAAAGGAATCAGTTTAGTTTCTTCTTTTTCCACTTTGTGTTCCATATCATGATGATGACTATTAGATTGTAGTTCCCTAGAAAGTAATTCTTCCTTTGGTCTTTCTTTCCTCCTTTCTGCCTTTCCTTATAGCCTTCTTCTTCTTTCTCCTGCCCGTCTTTATAGCTTTCTTGTAAACTCCATTGAAAGTACAGAAAAAACAGTTTGCTGAATTTTCACAAAATAAGCCTGCAAGCATAATCAGCACTGAGATCACAAAATAGGAAATTTCTAACATTGCAGAAGTTCTGGATGTCCCCTTCCAGTTACTACCAAAGGTCACTATTGTTCTGAGTTATAATAACATAGATGAAATTTGGCTACATGTGGACTTCATAGAATGAGAAACATCTAGTCTATTATCTTTGGGGTCTGGCTTCGTTTTGTCTGCCGTTATGTTTGTAGGCATAATCCATGTTGCTGCCTGTCACAATAATTTGTTCATGTCATACTTATTCTCCATTGCATGAACATACAGCAACTTTATTTATAGATGCTTCTATTAATAAAAATTATCATATACATTTTTTGGTGAATCTGTGTATGTACATCTTTTGGGTATATACTTTTGGTGAACACGTGTATGTACATCTTTTGGGATATACTTAGAGAAACAGACTTGCTGAATTATAAAATATAATTTTCTCAGCTTTAATAACCATTTCAATGTCCTCTTTGTCAAGTTCTTATTCAAACGTTATGCTCCCTTTTCTATCGTGTTTTTGCCCTTTTACTCTCTTAATGGTTTATTTTGAATGAACAGAGTTGTAATTTAACGTAGGTTGATTTACCCACCTTCCCTCCCTTTTATGGTAAAGGAGCTTTTTGGGCCTTATTTTAAAAAGCTTTGCCAACTTGAAGATCACAAAAATACCTTCCCATTTCTTCTTCTCAAAGCTTATTTAGTTTTAGATTTAGACCTGCATTTCATCTGGAATTGACTTTTGTGTACAGGGTGAGGTAGAGGGTGTAGAGACAACTGCCTTCACAGAGTCAGCAGGACAGAGAACTGAGGCCACCTGTGACGTGACGTAACTATTTGTTCCAGGGAATTCTTACAAATCAATTTCTCCCTGAAAAATACTTTAAGGACGAGAGTACCTCTTCTGTCATGATAATTGATTTCTCAACAGGGCAAGCAGCTCATGTATCAAAAATCAGTTTCCTTATCTAGACTTATTTCAAGCCTGTCTTTGTGTTGACCAATCCTAAATTCCTATGAATCTGAATTTTCCTAATCTCAAGTTCCTAGTCTTGAAGCATCTTGCTTTAACCACTTAGACCCAAACCCAAAGTCCCAAATACTTCTCTCTGACTTTTGTCAAACAGAATCTAATAAACTTTGTTCAATCAATGAGTTTTTTGGTGCGTTTTTTAGGAGTTGACAACAGAGAAGAAAGATGTTTATCTACTTAGGACACTTAATCAACTTAGGCCCAATAATTGAAAAGGCCACTCTTTCTAAACTCTACTGCAGTCTCACCTTTGTAAGAAATCAAATAACTGTAAACATGTGTTCTTTTTATAGGCTTCTCATTTTGTTCTATTTGCCTACCTTATACCAATACCACACTTTCAAAAATATTGCAGCATTATCACTCTCAATATCTGAAACTATGCAACCCCAACTTGGTTGTTGTTCTTTGAGATTTTCTTGGTTATTTTTGGCTCTTTGCATTTCCAAATAAATTTTGGAATCGGCTTACCAGTTTTCAGAAAGCACCTCCAGTGACTGCATTCCACCTACTGATCTGTTTAGGATGAATCATAATCTGTAAACTATTGACTCTTCCAAATATGTATGTATTGATTTAGGTCTTCTTTATTTCTCTCGTTAATGTTTTCGTTTTTCATACAGACATTTTGTACATTAATCCTAAATATTTTGTTTTGGTTCAATTATAAATGGTATCTTTTTTATTTTACTTGTATCCAGAGACCTTGATAAAAATAGCCTCTTAATGTAAATTCTTTATCTGTAGATTTTTATGTACTGTCTACTCACACAGTCATGCTTTTGTGAATAAAAACAATTTTCTGTTTCTCCAGTCTCCCTGTGTGTATGTGTAAAAACTTTTTGTTGGCAAAGTGGCATTTTTTCTTATTGCAGTAGGTTTGATCAATGTGTTTGGGGTAATCTTTTGTGGAATTTACAGTTGATAGAGGCAAGGTTTATCTAGTTCCTTTGAATTTCCATTTATAAAATCTGGGATTAGAAACAGAAGACCTTAGTTCAAGTGTGTTATAAGATAATTTTCAGAAGGATAAAATTATGACTTTCATGAAAATATACAAAACACGTGCATCAATTTTTTAACGCATTAACTAATGATGAAACTCATAAGATGTTAAAATCAGTCCAAAAGAAAATCTAAACACAGGTGCAAATACAGGTAATCACAAGTTCTGAAATAATGTTTGTTAATAGATGCAAAATGGATCACTATCTACCAGTAAAAACAGATAATATTTGAATTATCTATTCTACAGGGTAGAAGTCAATTATAAATCTGCCAGACAAAACTTATTTGCATGTCAACACACAAGAATCATTTGTGTTCCTTTCAGTTTTCCATAATTTACAGAGTTGTAAAGTGGCTGAGTCGATAAAAGGCTCATATTCCTTTACAAAAAACACCACTCAATATTTCATTGAAAGGACACCTACAGATCACATGTCTACTTTCAAATCATTTATGGTTGTACCTGACAAATACAAAGAATATATGATTTGCAATGTAAATTAACACCTTTGAATCTCAACTTTTCCATCTGTAAAATGAGAATAATAATTTTCTCACAGGGTATTATGAAGATTCAGTGAGATCATGATCATGAATATAATTAAAGTGTATAAAGACATATAAACACAAACCTATTATTTAAATCTACGATAATACTTATCCTTACAATAACATATTTACTGTAAGTGATACAAATTCAAACTTATTTCAGTTCTCCATTAGGCTGCCACATATTCCTCATTACAGCTTTTTCAAGTTCATAAAAATTCTCCCTTACTGTTTGCAATTCTTATTCTATTTGTCCATATAGAAACACCTTTGAGTAATAAACTAAGGATACTTCCTATGGAGCAAGGCATGATTAATGAAATCAATGCGTATTGAGAATGATTATGACCCAACCATTGTGTTAAGGTTCCTATGCATGCTATTTAATTTAATTTAATTCTTACAACAATCCTGTAAGATATTTTTCTTCACTGTAAAGAAGGAGAAACTAAAGACTGGCAAGTTTAAGTATTTATTATGAAATAATAAGTAGTAGAGTTGTTTTATAAATGAAGGCTATACAATGTCAAAGTCCATTTCATTCCCCTGTGCTTTGCACAGGGAAACTAAAAGAAGGTGAATTCGTAAACATTGAATGTCCTTATGCCCTTTCAATTAAAGCAAATTGAACCAATCTAAGTACCTTCTAATTTCCTTCTCCTTGAAAAGAAGATATATACTGTTTGAAATTCCAAGTCACTTTGAGTAGAGAATGACCTTAAATTGCCAAAAGGAGATCTAGTAGACCCAAATCCTGCAGAATCTTTCTTTGCCTTCTCATTACCAGGAATGCAGCTGATTCTCAATAAGGGTATTTCTGAAGTAATTGCTAAGTTCAAAAAATATGTTTCTAGTCATCATTTGCTAATGTACTGATTCCCAACTTATTCTGTTGGTTTAAATAGGACATATTTCTTAACATATATTAGCTAGAGAAATCTGCATAGAATTATGAAAGGACTATACTAGTAAAACATTGATCAGAGTTCAAATATTATAGTTCTTTATTTTAATATTTCTGCCACTTTGGCTTATAAATGTCTATAGTGATACTGTAATGAATTCTAGAAGATAGTTTTATAGAGACCTAGACATATAGATGTAGCTATAGATGTATACACAGATAGTCCTGTATATTGACATACACACATACATATATACATATAAGATTACAGGTTATCTTAGAATTCTACAAAATGCCTTCAACTCCTTCAGTCAGTACCAGTCATTTTTATGAGAATTCTAGAAGTTAAAAGTTCTACTTTTATTTTTATTTCCATGAAGAAGAATAAAGTAAATGTTAATGTCTTTTCCAATTGACTAAATTAGTGTCCAAATGAGAAATAAAAGGCAGCTGGTTGATGGGCATTGTCCCCATTATTTAATGATGTGGGAGCTTCATAATAACAGTAAAAGGGTCATAGACTATATGCTAAAATACACCATAAATATCACACAAATTCCTTTATACTGTATATTCCTTCTGATCGTAAGAGCTGTTTGTGGCCTGGCATGGCGGCTCACGCCTATAATCTCAGCACTTTGGAAGGCTGAGGCAGGTGGATCACCTGAGGTCAGGAGTTCAAGACCAGCCTGGCCAACATGGCGAAACCCCGTCTCTACTAAAAAATACAAAAAAAAAAAAAAAAAAAGAAAGAAAAAAAAATACAGCTGGGCATGGTGGTTGCTGCCTGTAATCCCAGCTACTCGAGATTATAGGAGAATCACTTGAATCCAGGGGGTGGAGGTTGCAGTGAGCTGAGATCACACCACTGCACTCCAGCCTGGGCAAAAGAGTGAGACTGTCTCAAAAAATAAATAAATACATACATACATAAATAAAAGAGCAGCTTGCACCCTCTGAAGCAGCAGTACAGGCTGTACCTAGACCTGTGAGACATGGCTGGAGCCGGAGTGGCTGGGATGCAGGAAGCAGTGTCCTGAGGCTGCGCAGGGAAGCAGGACCCAGGCCTGGCCAATGAAACCATTTTTCTTTCCTAGGCTTCTGGGCCTGTAATGGGAGAGGCTGCTGCAAAGGTCTCTGAAATGCCTTTGATGCCCTCTGCCAATTGCCTTGGCTATCAGCATTTGTCTTCATTTTAGCTATAAAAGTCTTTGTGGCCAGCTAGAATCTCCTCCCCTGAAAGTTGGGTTTTCTTTTCTACCACATGGCCAGGGTGCAAATTTTCCAAACTTTTATGCTGTGCTTCCCTTTTAAATATAAGTTCCAGTTTGGGGTCATTTTTTTTTGCTTATTCCTATGAGAATAGGTTGTTAGAAGTGGCCAGGCCACATCTTGAATGCTTTGCTGCTTAGAAATTTCTTCTTGCTAGATACACTAAATCATCACTCTCAAGTTCAAAGTTACACAGATCCCTAGAGCAGGGACACAATGCAGCCAACCTCTCTGCTAACAGTGATCTTTGGTCTAGTACCCAGTAAGTTCCTCATCTCCATCTCAGACCTCTTCAGCTTGAACTTACCTTTCCATATTACTATCAGCATTTTGGTCACAATTTAACAAGTCTCTAGGGAGTTCCAAATTTTTCCTCATCTTTCTGTCTCTGCCCATTACCCAGTTCCAAAGCCACTTCCACATTTTCAGGTATCATTATAGCAATGCCCCACCTTTGATACCAGTTCTCTATATTAGTCCATTCTCATCTTGCTATAAAGAAATACCTGAGACTGCGTAATTTATAAAGAAAAGAGATTTAATTGACTCATCGTTCTGCAGGCTGTACAGGAAGCATGATACTGGCATCTACTCAGCTTCCGGGGCAGGAGGCTCAGGAAACTTACAATCATGACAGAAGGCAAAGGGGAGGCCAGTAATTTACATGGCCAGAGCAGGAGAAAGAAAGAGAGGGGAGAGGTGACACACACCTTTAAACAACCAGATCTCATGAGAACTCTATCAAAAGAACACCATGGAAGGGATGGTTCTAAATCATTCAGGAGAACTCCATCCCCATGATCCAATCATCTCCCACCAGGCCCCTCCACCTCATGGTTGAATTATAACCATGAGGATTATAATTCAACATGAGATTCGGGCAGGGACACACATCCAAACCATATCAATTAGTTTTCTTTTATAGTAATTAAAAGTAACAAAAGATGAGTCTTATGTTCCTTCATTTATTTCCTTTCCAGTTCCCTTTATTTCTTTGTTCAGGTTAAAGTTTCAGTCTCGTATCATATTCCTTCTGCTTATGGAATCTATCTATCTACTTATTTATTTATTTATTTATTTATTTTTTGAGACAGAGTCTCGCTCAGTCGCCCAGGCTGGAGCGCAGTGGCACAACCTCAGCTCACTGCAAGCTCCGCCTCCCAGGTTCATGCCATTCTCCTACCTCAGCCTCCCAAGTAGCTGGCACTACAGGAGCCTGCCACCACACCCGGCTAATTTTTTTGTGTGTGTTTTTAGTTGAGACAGAGTTTCACCATGTTAGCCAGGATGGGTCTCGATTTCCTGACCTCATGATCTGCCCATCTCGGCCTCCCAAAATGCTGGGATTACAGGCGTGAGCCACCGTGCCCGGCCGGAATCTTTTTTAAAGTTACTGGAGTGCAGGTCTCCTCACAATAAAGTCTTTCTTTTTGTTTGAGAAGATCATTATTTCGCCTAATATTAAAAAGATACTTTTTCTAGGTAAAGAATTCTTGGTTGACAAGTTTGTTTGTTGCCTGTGAGCACTTTAAAAATGCCACTCTGTTGTCTTCTACCTTTCATGGTTTGTAATGAGAAGACTACTTTAATTCTTCTGTTTATTTAACTGTTTAATGTCTCATTTTTCTCCAAATATCTTCAAGGTTTTTCCTTTATAGTTAGTTTTCTGCAATTTGAATATGATATGCTCGGGGCGTGTGTGTGTGCAAGCATGCATGCACCCCTCTCTGTCTCTCTCTCTCTTTCTCACTCCTGTTAAAATTTTATTCTGGTTGGTGTTTTCTAAGCTTGTTGGATCTGTTTTGGTGTCTATCATTTATTTTAGAAAATTCTCAGCCATTATTTCTTTACAAATATTCTATGTCCCATTTTCTTGATCGTTTCCTTCTTGGATTTTTATTATGTATATGTTTCGTCATTTGATATTGCCACACAGCTCTTCCATGCTTTATTCTGCTTTCTTTTATCTATATATTTTTCTACTCCTCTATCTTTTCTCTTTGTGTTATAGTTTTGGAAATTTCTCTTGACCTATCTTCAGGTTCACTGATTCTGTTCTTAACTATGTAGAGTCTATTGGTGAACCTGTCTATATGGGGTAAAAAAGTGTCCCCCACTCAGTTCATGTTCTTTCCGTTACCTTGGAATGTGATCTTATTTGGAAATACTGTTTTTGCCTATTTAATGCATCAAGACGAAGTCATTATGAAGTAAGTTGGCCTTTAATCTGATATGACTGATGTACTTACAAGAAGAGGTGAAGAAATAGATACAGACAGGAATGCACCAAGTAAAAACACAAAAGGCACACAGGAAGACAGCCATCTGACAACAGAGGCAGAGACTGAAGTTATGCCTTCACAAGCCAAGAAACACCAAGGATGGCAGGCTACCATGCCAGCATGCATCCAAGAATGTCCTATGAATAAAGATGGAGTCAGATATTGGAGTGATGTGTCTCTAAGTCAAAGAACACCAAGGATGTTGGCAACCATCAGAAGTTAAGAAAGCCATAGAACAGATTCTCCTGAGTCCCAAAGAAAAAATAATAATAACCCTACAGACACTTGATTTTTGGACTTGGGCCTCTAGAGGAGTAAGAGAATAAATACCTGTTGTTTTAAGCCATCTACTTTGTGGCATTTTGTTATAGTAGCTCTAGGAAATTAATACAGTGTCAAAGATATTCCTTATCTTTTTTTACTGTTTTCCGTTTTTAGTATTTCCATTTGATTCTTATAGTTTCCATTTCTCTGTTGAAATCATCCATCTCATGTCACGTTATTCTTTTATATTAACTATATTTATTTTAAATTGCATTGATTAGTTATAACATTTGTGTCATATCTGAGTCTGGTTGTATTAATTATGTTTTCTCTTGGCAGTGCATTAGGTGGAGTTTTGTTTGTTTCATTTTTTTTAGTATGTCTTATAATTTTTTCTTCAAAGCCCTACATCTTGTGAAGGACAGAAGAAACTAGCATAAATAGCATTTTTATGCTTAGAATGGCTTGTCTTTCTTCTGCTGGAACTTTAGCATGGATTTTGAGTCAGTCTATGGCAGGACTAAAGTAGGCTTGGGGTTTGTTCTTGCTGTGGTTCTCCTTAGTGTACCCCAGCGTCAATTTCCTCTAGCATTATTTTGCATTTAGGTGATGGCTAGTTTGTCAGAGTTTACTTTTTTCCTCAATTTCTGTTCCATTGTCAGCTTTAAGTCTTTCTTTTGCAGTGTGCCTCAGAGAGCATCTCTCTCCATGTTTTTGTCCCTCTTCCCGCGCTATTCCACTGTACTCGTGATTCAATTCTTATTAACCTGGTTGAGTGGGATGAGGTATTCTTATTTTTATTATTGTTATCATCATCATCATCATTATTGTTTTGAGATAATAAATATCTCACTATGTTGCCCAGATTCAAACTCCCGGACTCAAGGGATCTTCCCAAACAGCTGGGACTTCAGGCACATCCCACCGTGCCTGGCATTCTTATTGTTTTTAATAAGCCTCAGGCTTTGGCCAGCACTATGTTCTTGGATCTTGTGAATATGACCTTCTCAGTGCTTCTGATCCACCCTCAGCTCTTAATCCCAGTTTATCTTCCTGTTCCTTTCCCAGGATTAGAGATAAAAGTTTTGGGGTGTGTGTCTGTGTGTGTATGCTTCTATTTCCTCCCCTTAGCTGTAATAGTTTTAACCAATGACCTAAATTATAGAAGTGCTTCTTGCCCTCCTTCCCCCTCCTGAAGTAAGGCTCTTGTTGTATCAGTGAAAAGTGAGTGTTCATGCCCCTCCTACATTGACTGCTGCTCTCCTCCCTTGGTGGCCTGCACAATGAGAAATCCTTTCTTAGGACTTTTACCAACCTTCTTGTGAGTATCCAGTGAAGTCCATGGACAAGCTCCTGCCAGATGGTGTGAACTCTTCCTCTATTGGCAACCTCTAGGGCCTCTGTACTCTCTCTAGCTTATATTATACTTGGTCTCCCCTAATGCATGAACAATTCTAGCTGACTTCTTCTGAGCTATTTCTTGCTCTATCTGTCCCATGTAAGCAAGTACTTGGATATATAGTGGCCAGGTTTGGTGGCTCATGCCTGTGATCCCAGCATTTTGGGAAGCCAAGACAGGAAGATTGCTTGAGCCCAGGAATTCAAGAGAAGCCTGGGCATGGTGGTGGATGCCTATAGTCCCTGCTTCTCAGGAGGCTGAGGTGAGAGGATCGCTTTGGCCCACGAGATCTAGACTGCAGTGAGCCATAATCACACCACTGCACTCCAGCCTGAGCAGCAGAGAAAGACCCTATCTCAAACAGACAAAAAGAAAAAAGCACATGTATATAGTGCCCAAGAAAGTGCCAAATTCTGTGCTAATCAGAGCATTCAATGGCAAATCTTATAGTGGAAAACAATCTTGAAAGTTATTGTAATTACTTACTAAGACAATCCTGCTTTAATGCACATAGTGATTTATTCAATTTTTTAAATTTAGACTTATTAGATTTTAAGATATGTGACTTAACTGTATACCTTTGATATTTTATGTAAAGTCAATGAATCAGAAAACAATAGTTCCTAAAATTCGTCTGGAATTTATGACGATCTTACTTAATGGTCCATTAAATAATTACCTACTCTGTTCTCTAGTAGAGATTTCTATGGTAACAATCCTGCCCAGCAATTACATAGCTTATTCTTAAATACTCCCAATGTTGAAGAGTACATTTGCTTCCAAATCATCATTGTGCAATTTTTGCAGGACTCAATGGGGCGTGGAATCATTTAGGGTTCTAATAGGAATAACATATACATTTCTTTATCAATCCATATTCCAGGGTAACCTATAATTGTTAAATTATAATTGCTGATCTATATTTATCTATAATTGTTAAATGATTGTGATGTTCATCTCTTGCACCAGCCCTAGCCTCTGCCAAGTAGAATAAGCATTCAACTACTCATTTCTCCACTGTAGCTAGCAAAGTTCCATATGGGTAGGACTGCTAGGGGTTTTACCCCCCGCCCCCAAAACCTTCCGTTTGAAAAAACCATCACAAATACTTTATGCCCAAATAATTATTCATTGCTCATTGACTCACACATCTGCTTTCCATAGTTGAGCTTTTCATTGAGTTTTACACTCTTGTATTCAACTGCTCAATGCATGTTTGTGATTTTTATGAGAATCTCAGCTATTATCTTTCCGACCCTAGAGCCCATTCTTCCTCCTTCATTTTTATTTCAATCAATGGAATTAATGTTCCCTGAGCTGGAGACCAGATACGCATTGTAAGGCAGCCTTGTCCCTCAAGGGAACATTGAATCATAGCCTTGGTTATGCTACCTCCTAAATGCTTAACTATTTTTCAACTTCATCTTCATTCTTTTGCCCCAGGCTTGAGTTGGAGGACTACCACCCAACTGATCTCTTTGCTTCTAGCCTTGTCGACCTCAAATTGTCTTCCAGACTCTTTAATAACCACATCTTGGGAATGACCTTGATCATAACCTTTCCCTATCAATGACTATAGGATAAAACCAAGATCCTTAGCATGACATAAAAATTGCTTTCAGGTATTCCCACTATCTATATTCCACTCATGTCTATGCTACTTCCTGTGCTACTTCCTGCCTTAAATTTATATCCAAATATCCAACAAATGTCAGTCTTTCCCATTCCTTGACACAAGCACACATACACATCTCGCATGTTTATTCACAATTTTTTTTCCTTTGCTTATGTCACTTTTAACTACAGTAGTCTCTCACTTCTTTACTTTTTCTCTCTTTTTTGAGGCAGGGTCTTGCTCTGTTGTCCAGGCTGAGTACAGTGGTACAATCATGGCTCACTGCAGCCTCAATCTCCTGGGCTCAAGCAATCCTCTGGCCTCAACCTTCTGAGTAACTGGGACTACCAGCATGCACCATCACATTGCTGTTTTTGTTTGTTTGTTTGTTTGTTTGTTTGTTTTTCATAGAGATGGGATCTTGTGATGTTGCCCAGATTGATCTGAAGCTCCTGAGCTGAAGGGATCATCCTCACCTACAGTTCATGCCTATAATCCCACCAAAGCACTGGGATTGCAGGCATGAGTCACAACTTCTGGCCACTTTACTCTTATTAATCCTCTTTCCAGTTTTAGTTCAAGTGTCATTTCCTCTAGGAAGCCTTTCTTGATTGTTCTAAGTTAGGTAGCTCCTCCATAGCATTTTGATATTTGACATTTATGCCTCTGCCACCTCCCTTTTTAGATTAAATGTACTTCTCAAGAATAAGGATGTCTCTTTCTTTCTTTCTTTCTTTCTTTCTTTCTTTTTCTTTCTTTCTTTCTTTCCCTCTCTCTCTCTTTCTCCCTCTCTCTCTCTTTTTCCTTGAGACAGAGTCTTCTTCTGTCAGCCAGGCTAGAGTGCAGTGGTGCAATCATGGCTCACTGCAGCCTCAAACTCCTGGGATCAAGTGATCATTCTGCCTCAGTTTTCTGAATAGCTCATACTCTAGGTATCCATCACGCCCACTTGACTAATTTTTTAAAAATATTTTTGTAGAGATGCGGTCTCTCTATGTAGCCCAGGCTGGAAGAATGAGATTATTTCTGATATAATCTTTATCATCTCCGAGCCTACCATGGTACTTACAGTAAAAACTCAGCAGATTTTTGTTGTTGAGTGAAACAACTTCTGCAACTCTTGAATATTTCTGGGGTAGTCATCCTTCTTTCCCGACCAGATTCTATCCAAACTGGTCTCTTATATTCCCAGGATTTCTCTGGTCTGCCAGCCCCAGAGTGCTGGATCCTGGAGGGATCCTTTTCTGTATTCCAGCTTATGATCTTCTCTTTTTTCCATGTCTCTAGAGTCCAGAAATTTCTGAAGATCTGTGCTTTGTTTTTGACAGAATTTCCCTTGTGATCTCGGTTCATAACTGTCCCTCCAGCGCTATACACCATGGTTAGATGTTCTTTGTTTTCAACATCTGCCCCACTACTAGAGCTTCTGATCCTTGCTGACTTTTGGCTTCTTTTGTTCCTTGTCCTCTCTTCCCTCAGAACTGCAGTCATTTTCCTGCCATCCCAGTAGTTTCCTGCTAAAGTCCATAGCTTGATTCTCTGCTCCTCTAAAATTGCCACATGTTAGTCCATTTTCACACTGCTAATAAAGACATACTCGAGACTGGGCGTGTCTTTACAAAAGAAAGAAGTGTAATAGGCTCACAGTTCCACATGGCTGGGGAGGCCTCACAATCATGGCAGAAGATGAAAGGCACATCTCACATGGTCGCAGACCAGAGAAGAGAGCTTGTGCAGGGAAACTCCCCTTTATAAAACTATCAGATCTCACGAGACTTGTTCACTACCATGGGAATACCATGGGAAAGACCCGCCCCCATGATTCATTTACCTCCCACCAGGTTACTTCCACACCACATGGAAATTGTGGGAGTTACAAATTCAAGATGAGATTCGGGTGGGACACAACCAAACCGTATCACCACATAACTGGCACCACACCGCCACACATAGAGCTAATCCTAGATGGCATGCCCATGGAGGCACCCTTAGCAGCCAATGTGAAAAACCACATCTTCTGTACCTGTCATCAACCAAACTGTTCTTAATTTAAAAGTCGTGATAGCTTTTGGAGGCCTCTATCTTTTCTAACTTCCCACAGAAAACCTTCAGTATTGCCAAACAAATCTGCCTCAACCATAAATTACACTTAACATTATCTATATAACCCTAGCTAAATCAGCATGAGTAGCCACTTGAAACATAAATTGGTTTTACACCTGGATTTGCTCTGAGAATATGGGCAGCTTTTTTTTCTTTTTTTCCAATCTGCTTGTATTCTACCTTTCCAAGTTACAGGGTTGTAAAACTCTGGTCACTTTTAATGGACTAGTTTATGTGGGTGGTAATTTGGCTTCCTGTGGAAGTAGTTTCTCTGGCTTAGAGTCTGGGTGAGAGATGAATTTCCAACATTAATTAATCATCTGAGCATTCTTGTTATAATATTATGAGTCTCTAATATTGTTAGCAACCAGCCCATATGTTAGGAAAAAATAACACCTTTTAGGACTAATCTATTTCTACCACAAGATATATCTTAAAAGATGTATTGAAAATGTATTACTTATTTCCAAAATAACTGCAAAGAAATAACTTTAATGTTTAATTCATATGTGAATAGGACTATTTCTTAGTATGAGATTACTCCCTCCTGATTCCAGACAATTTAGTTGTTGGTTAATAGTCCCATTTCACTACATCTTCAGTATTTCACCCTCATTAAAGAAAGAAATACCTAACACACATAATGAAAAGTTATGTGCTCTAGCAGCTTGTTTTTGTCCATTCCTCGTTTCATATCCACCTGTAGCATGTGTTCTTTTGGGTAACTATGGTCAACGTTCTCTGATCGCTTTTGGTGAAACAGACTCTCACTAGGGAGACCAACTTGCTCCACACACAAGTTTTCAGAGCTCAAGTTACCAGAGAATTTTAATATCACAACTATTCAACACATTCTGTGATCTTATCAGAGCCATGAGATTTCACAGCCTGAAAAAACTCTCAAGATCACCTAACACACTATCCATTTCTTAGATCAAGATATTCAAGAAGGTGAAGTGACTTGTGCAATAAGCTGGTGGCAGAATAAGAACTCTTCTCAGGGCCAGGCATGGTGACTCATGCCTGTAATCTCAACACTTTGGGAGGCAGAGGTGGGTGGATCACTTGAGACTAGGAGTTCAAGACCAGACTGGGCAACACAGGGAGACCCCATCTTTACAAAAAAATTTAAAAAATTAGCCAGATGTGGTGGTGCATACCTATAGTCTTTGCTACTCAGAAGGCCGATGTGGGAGGATTGCTTGAGCCCAGGAGGTTGAGGCTGCAGTGAACCACAATCCCGCAACTGCGCTCCAGCCTGGGTGAGAAAGCGAGACCCTGCCTCAAAAAAGAAACTGAAGAAAGAACATTTCTCAGATCTCCTGACCTACCTACATCCCTTGTAATTCATTTATTTTTTTATCCATTCACTTTTCTATACAAATACTTACTAAGTACTATTTCATGAAGTGGACCCTTCCAGAGCTATGAAAAGATGAGCAAGAGAGATGTGACTCCTGCCTTTATTACCTGTGCATTCTAGTTAATTTGGCTAAACACATAATGTTGGTTTCTCCATCAGTCACAATAGAAATATAGGTCTATAATACATGATGAGGTCAATAAACTCTTAAGACTTCTTACAGCACAGATAAGGATCCACTCAGAACTATTGCCTTTTGTGGATACATTGCCCTCACTCCTTCTAAAACATAACACTCTCTCTCCATCTTCCAATTCTATCCTTGAATTAAATCCCCATTATACTATAGCTTCCAACTAGCATGTAATCCTTTCATCTAATTAAGAACTTATTCAGGGCAAGGACTACCATACTCCTGGTCCAAACAGTCACGACAAGTAAATAAGAACATTTTTGCCAGGGATGAAAGTTCAACTCCCTTTATACAGTGGTTCTCAGTGGGTGGGCAATTTTGCCCTGCAAGAGACATTTAGCAATGTCTGAAAACATTCTGGGTTGTTACAACTGGGGAAGGGTGCTACTGGCATCTAGAGAGGGGAGATCAGGGATGCTGCTGAACATCCTACAGTGCACAGAACAGCCTTCCTCCCTGCAACAAAGCATCATGCAACCACAAATGTCAGTTATGTCCAGGTTGAGAAACTCTAGGAGCCATCTACAGAAGAAACCCGGAAGTGGAATCATGCAGTATTTGTCATTTTGGGACTGCCCATTTCACTTAGCACAGTGTCCTCTGGGTTCATCCATGTTGTTACAAACGGTAGAATTTTCTTTATCTGAAATAGTCAAACTTATAGAAGCAGAGGACAGGACGGTGGTTGCCAGGATCTGGAAGGGAGGGGGAAGTGGACAGTTGTTCAATGGGTGTAAAGTTTTAGTTACGCAAAATGAATAAATTCTAGAGATCTGATGTCCAACATAGTGCCCTCTATTTCACCAATATGGCACTGTGTAATCAAAAATTTGTTAAGAGGTTAGATCTCATATTAAGTGTTCTCACACATGCATGCAAAAACACAAAGCTGAACAATAAAACGATTGGAGGTGATAGATATGTTTAATATTCTGATGGTATCAGGGGAATATGCATATATCCAAACTCACCAAATTGTATACACTAAACGTATAATTTTGGGGGGATATCAATTATACCTCAATAAAGCTGTTAAAACCAAGTCACCTGTAACCCATGAAGCACAATTGTCCCTTCAGACTCACTGAGGATAATTCATTTCAATAGAATCAAATGCAAAGCCCTTAGAGAATCTTCAATCACCTTAATTGTTCTAGATTCTTCCCTAATAAGGAACTGGAATATGTTATTTCACTCAAATATATACTCATATAAAATAAAGAACTCTAACCATTAACATGCAGTTTCTGCGCCATCATTAAATTTCTTGGTAGTCTTCAACAACTTATGAAACTATTATTAATATTAGCACATTTTCTGTTTTCAGTGTGAATAAATAAATTACAGGTTCAATGACTATCACATATAACAAAGATACTTTCCCTGCAAATCTAGAAAAGAATTTCATAGGAAACCAAAAATAAATAAAGTATAAATTCTACCTGCAGAAAAAAGATAATCTCATTTTAAAATATTTTAAATCAATCCAAGATATGAAAGACTAAGGTATATGCTCTAAATATTATCAGTTCAGCTTTTTTACTACTCAGAACCTTTGTCTTCTTTAACAAAAATATTAACAAAATCATAGCGTCATGGCAATATAATTAACGAAAATTAGTTATTTTAACCCAATAGCTAAGGGAGCAAATAATTGTCACATAAATATCTCACCCAGTAAAAAGTATGATATGCATAAACATAACAACCATCCCTTACTGAAGTCCAATCCTGTCTCCTTCATGGTCTCCAAAATTAAGGCTCATAACTTTGAGAAGTAGGTTATTATTTTTTCCAGTTGAATTATAACAATATAGGTTTGTTAAACAGATTGACTAAAGTATTCGTTCATTTTCACACCACTATAAAGATACTACCTGAGACTGGGTAATTTATAAACAAAAGAGGTTTAGTTGACTCACAGTTCCATATGACTGGGGGGCCTCAGGAAACTTACAATCACGGTGGAAGGCAAAGGAGAAGCAGGCACCTTCTTTGCAAGGTGGTAGGAGACAGCGAGAGTAAGTGCCACACTTTTAAAACCATCAGCTCTTGTGAGAACTCACTCACTATCAGGAGCACAGCTTCGGGGAAATGGCCACCATGATCCAATCTCCGTCTACCAGGTCCCTCTCTCGGTACATGCATTTTACAGTCTCGATGAGATTTGGGTGGGGACACAGAGCCAAACTATATCAACTAACATGCCCACGTCATACCAAAGGAAAACCAAATCCAGCGAAACCTAGCTCAAAGTTTCACACCACTTTCTCTACATCCCAGTGTTCCCAGAACTTCCCTTGCAGGTAAAGTTTCATCTCTTGCCATTAGCATTTTACAGAAGCCAAAAAGACCTCATCTGTTCACCTTTCCTCAATTCTTAAGTTACTTTTACATATCCCATGCTCTTTCTTAAGAGGCTTCAGGCTAAAGCAGACTAAAAAAAATAAAAGTCTAACAGGGCCAAGTATCTAATTGAGTTCAGTCATATTAACTCACCAAACACCGCTTCATTTTGTGTCTACCTTCTTCAGACTGGATGACACCATCTGATTAGGAATACTAGCTGGACCCATCCCATTCAGCCAGTGACCTAGAATTGCCTTTGATCAAAAGCAAACGTGGTTTGTGGAACTGACTGTTTTTAGATGCCAAAAAACAAACACAATGATTTTTTTGGAGCTAGACAAACACTGGGAACGCTTACTAGCAACCACAAAGTTAGTGTATTTGATCTTCCATGCTTGACGTCAAGACAAGGTTTTTAAATATCCTAGTGTTTGGCTTGCTCTCAGTTTAACATTTGAGATGTTTATAGATATTGTAGTTAATAATGTTGACACATACAAGGACAGGGGATCACTTATATGAAGAAAACATGCAGTTTTAAATAACAAACAAGTATGAAGTGCAGTACTTTTCAACCCTGACACACAATAGGCAGTAACAGGGGAGACTATTCTTTAAAAATGCAAATGCCTGATTCCCACCCAAGACCAATTAAATCAGAATCCCTGGGAGTGAATCAAATTCGAGAAGCAGTGTTATTGTTTTTACATTTCTGGGATTGATTATAATGGACAAAAAGTGTTGAAAATGACATCAGAGGAGGTTTGAGACTGGTAATTTGTGTGCACATATCAGTTCTGATATTACCACCTGCATAGACTTTGATGAAACCCATAAATTCTACACCTTTATTTTCCTTACCAATAATGCGGCATAAATGGCACATATCACTTATTGGTGTTGTAAGGATTAAGGTGAGATATGAAATGCACCTGCCACATAATAAGGGGTCAATAGTGTATCGTCATTCTAAGATTCAAACATTCTACTCATATTCTCTTAAAGTTAAAGAACTTTATTTCTGAAATAAAAGAGAGCATTCTTAAGAGGCCTAACTCATGAACTGCTCATCTGTTTCTGTTTTCCTTCTCTCACTGGGTGAGCGATCAGGAAATCTACTCTGCTTTCACTTAATTTGAAATCAAGTCACTTTGCACTGAAGAACAAAAAAGAAAGGTGCTAACTCTGTGTTTATGTGATTTCTGGGCCAGAGGCAGAACACTTTGAACACTCCCTTACCATCACATATGCTCTTTTCACAATCCTGAACAAAATAATCCCCTATTAACCACAGAATCAGGAGTGGATAATGACTGCATCAAAATATTTTCTACAAAGTGACTGCTGACAATGAAACTAGAAGAATGCTAAGCACTTTGCACTCTTTCATTCATTAGTTCCCCACATTATCGTAGATATATCATAGGTATGAGTTCAATTTCACCAACAAACTTCTACCAATTAGAAAGGGGCATATTCTGCATCTGAAGCCATATTTCTTTGATGCACAAACCCATTCTCTTAACAAATCAGTCACACCTTGAATTAAAAGAAACACAACACAGCAAGAATAAAATGCCCACAAGTCAACATCTTGCCTCGTAGGTTTTCTGCTTCATGGGTAAGCTAACCTATGCATTTATGGCTCTGTCGTGGTAGGAGTTCTCAAGTTTGTACAAAATGGTCTCCAGGGACGATTATTAATATGCATATTTCCAGGTTTTCTCTGTTAGACATCCACAAACCTGAAGACTGAGACAGGAGCTCTGAACCTGCATTTATAGCATTCATTTTGGGTATCTCTAAGACGTTTTATTATATTTCCTTTAAGAAATACCTTTCTAAATGATATTCTATGGATTTTATTTTATTGGTTGAAACTTACTGTCATAAAACAAAAGCCTCAGGTCAAAGTGGTTCTGCTATCTTCTTTTGTAAATAAAGCTTTATTAGAACACAGTCCCTCCTATTTCTGCATCATCTATGCCTGGTTTTATGACTGCACAGTTGATTATTTGCAATAAAGACTGCATAGCCAACACAAGCAGAAAATATTTTCTATCTGGACACTTAAAGTTTACCAGATCCTGTCCTAAAATGACTCTACTGCTAAATTTTGGCAAAAGTGTGGGCCACTGATTAATTTGGAAATATTTTCTATATCTAACATCATCTGAGTTGTTCAGCTTCTGGGATTCAATGCGTATATAAAAAATGTATGTTATTCATGAAAAACTTGTCATTCGTTGTGCCGTGGAAAATGCTTGCCTGACAAGTACATAGATGAATTATATTATCTCCTTTTCCTATTTTTTGATTAGCTGCAAATTCAAAGGCAAGGGAAACAGACTTTTTTCTAACCCTAAGACCAAGAAAAGCAGGTGTTCTCATCAAATCTGCAAGATAGGCCGGGCGCGGTGGCTCAAGCCTGTAATCCCAGCACTTTGGGAGGCCGAGGCGGGCGGATCATGAGGTCAGGAGATGGAGACCATCCTGGCTAACACAGTGAAACCCCGTCTCTACTAAAAAATTCAAAAAATTAGCCGGGCAAGGTGGCGGGCGCCTGTAGTCCCAGCTACTTGGGAGGCTGAGGCAGGAGAATGGCATAAACCCGGTAGGTGGAGCTTGCAGTGAGCCGAGATCCGGCCACTGCCCTCCAGCCTGGGTGACAGAGCGAGACTCCGTCTCAAAAAAAAAAAAATCTGCAAGACAAATGGAGAAAAATCTGCAGAATCCATTATAATTCCTCTTAATTTATTTATTTGAAAAAAAAAAGTTAGTAAAGGCACAGCACAGACCTTTCCCTGTTGCCGTACACTCAAAAAAAAAAAAAAAAAAATCAAGACTGAGGAGAAGAGCCAGTTGACATTGGTAGAGGTGACTCCTTCCAATTGCTGACTATTAGGAAAGTTAACCCACCTCTTCCTTCCCAACCCATCATTATGTAAAGGAAATAGTTGCCACATTATGTCAAGTTCCTTTGGACCAGAAAGGGAGAAAGGGACAAATCATCAAGTCAGAGAAAAGAAAAGAAAAGAAAAGAAGATGAATAAGAAGCAGTCAAGTGACCAGAAGGTTGTAGTTTGAAGTATCAGAGAAAGACAATGACCAAGAAGATAAAGATCAATTTGCATTCAGAGACTATAAATGAGGACCTTACATGGTATAGGCATGCAAAGGATGCTCAATGTTTGTTGAATGAATGCACTTAGAAAAATAAAGTTGAGTTGAGGGTTCCAAAGAGAAAAGTAATGCAAGGAGCTTAAAGAAGGAAAATAAAAACATTATTTTTACACATAATCATCGAGTATCATATGAATGATCTCTAAGTATTTTCCCACTAGGGAAAATAAAAGCCCAAATTCCTCACTTCGAGCTCAGTTTCCTGGAAGAGCTAAAGGCTTGACCAGGTCTAGACTACATTTTATGTGCAGACCTTTGCCAGCTCCTCTGGCATAAGTGGCTGGGTTCCAGTGACTGCCGTTGCTCTCTCCACATTGGCTTGCTGTGTGCAGATTTCACCATCTGGTTCAACAGGAAGTATGTACTGTTTGCAGGATGCTATTGAGCTATTTTTAATAGCTAAGCTACATACAGGTATTTATGACTCTAGATCCAATTTGGAGAAACAAAATATTTGCCAATGTGACTGCAACGAATATTTTTAACAGCCAACCATATGGCCTTGAGATGGAAATGGTCAGGGTGAACAACTGGAACATGGCTCCTTCCTCAGCACTGCAAAAGTCATCGTTTCCTTTTGCCAGGCTGTAGTGTCAGAGACTGAGAAATGGTCATTGGCTGGCAGAAGTGGGGCTCTTACCTGGAAGAAATGGTACTGATTTTTAAACACTATTTTTCATACCAAGGGGCTCACAGAGATCCTGTTTTTGTGTATATGAGAACTCAGAATCCTACAAGGTTTGTGTTAGTCTTCTCCAGGGAACTGATAGGATATGTGTGTGTGTGTGTGTGTGTGTGTGTGAGTGTGTAAAGACATTGATAAGGAATTTTGGTTCACATGATTATGGAGGCTGGCAAGTCCAAAATCTGCAGACCAGTGTCACAGTTTGGCTACAAAGAACAGACTCTACTGCAGAAACAGGAAGAGCTGATGTCTCAGTTCAAAGGCCATGGGGCAGGAGAATTCTCTCTTACTTGGAAGAGGATCAGGATAATGGTCAATTAAACGGACTAGATGAGACCCATTCACATTGGGCAGGGTAATCAGCCTTATTCAGTCTACCAATTTAAATGCTAATTTCATCCAAAAACACCCTCACCAAAATACTCAAAATGATGTTTGACAAAATATCTGGGCACTCTGTGGCCCAGTCAAGTCAAGTTAATGTGTGAACCATTACAGGGTTCATGCCAATTGGATGGTCAAGTAAGTGTTCTAGGACCAATGCTGGGGCACACTGTTTAACCTCAGCAGAAATTTTGATTTTTGCATTGTAACCCACAACCAAACCATAGAAAAATGGATATCTTGAAAACAATTTAGCCAATTTACACTCCATGAGGTGGTACAGAACATATAAACAAGAACATATGAACATTTTCAGAGTTTTTTCAATCTTTGTCTTTTTTTCTCCTTAATATTCAATACAACTAAATTTGAACAGTTTGTTGTTTTTTACACTCTTTGGGCTCTCTTACCTCTATACATTTTTCATGCTGTCCTCATAGCTTAGAAGACTCTATCCTACATTTCTAGATAGATTATTCATTTCTTGGTTCATTCAGATTTGCAACTCAAATATTCATTTCTCCACTAAGAAACTTCTGCAATTCCTCACTAAAAAACAAAAACAAAACAATTCTGATTGCACTGAAAGACCACATATTATATTTCTACCTTTTGAATTCCACTTTTCTTTTTCTTTTTTCTTCTTTGATGTATTTTGAATATCCAAACTAAGTCTGTAAGCACTTCAAGAACAGAGATACTATATTATTATCTGTATATCTTTTCCAAGACCCAGCAGAGTGGCCTAAACCAAAGTACTCAATGAAAATTGAATGGGTAAATGAAGAAATAAATGTGAGTGAAAATGAAGTGAAAGAATGTTTTTCACTAAGCAGTTATCTTAATAAAATGTCACAAGTTTCCTTGATTTTCTTTTCATCCTCTGACTTGCATATGCCTCATGAATCCTGGCAAGGTTTTGGAAGGCATTCAGCCTGCCAGTTACTACAAATGCATAATCTTACCCACCCTTGCCATGTCCATCCTAAGTCACCATCAGAAATGTCTGTTTAACATTTTCATATTGCAACACAAGAAATAGCATATTTCACATCTGGTGAAATGAACTCATATAAAATCCATCTATGTCTCTTTAATTGGGTTATTTTGACCTTCAAGACATTCAGGCACATCTCCTACAACTAGCTGTGTTCAGTTAAAGGAATGTAAATTATAAAATTATAAGGACACATCTATTTGTCTTTTAAGTTTTTCAGATTCACGTTAAACTTTTAATTATCTGACAATATACTATTTTAAGTCTCCTCTTACTGCTTTTGAAAGCAAAGAGAAGATGCAAGGTCTCCTAATTCTTATATACAAGCAAGACACCCACAAGGACATGAGAACTATCTTCATTAAGTTTCGTTGGAAATTGAGGTTCTAATTTAATATTGAAGATGCACTGGTGGCAGTACCAGAGGATTAAGGGAAATTATTCCTAGAATAAAACGATGGAAATTTCATTATCCACCTGATTTTGATCTTTGCTACCACTGAGCTAAATGAGAGAGTGTGAGAGAATATAAATCCATCCAGTTAGACGTACATATTAGCTGTAACTGCAACTCATTTTGAATACATTTTCCAAGAACATCATAGGTTCTAGGTAGAGAATGATGTTAATTGCAGGGGCTCTCCCATCATACCTTGAGGCACCTCAAGGTAGTGAGAAAAACATTAACCTGACTTAACCAATCCTCCATGCATCTTTGAATTTACAACATTGAGGAAATTAATGTAAAATGAATCATCAGAAAAATGAGAGAAAATCCCTGAGACCCTGGGTTATGCAAATATTTCTTAAATTAAAAGATAATACATAAAGAAAAAAATTGATATACTGGACTTCAGTAAATTTTTTCTTAATGTCTGCTTTTTAAAGGACATTCTTAAGAAAATGAAAAGCCAAGGCATTGACTGGGAGAAAAATCTATGCAAAATACTCATGCAATAAAGTTCTTTATCCAAAATATATTTGGACTTTTATTCAAAATAAATTTAAAATCTCTCAAAACTCAAAAATATTTAAAAAACCCAATGAGAAATGGGCAAGAGATTTGAACCGTTATGTTAACTATAGAAAATATGGAGAGGAAAAGTAAGTACATAAAAATGCTAAGTATCATTATTTTTTTAGGGAAATATAAACTATTAAAGCCATGATGAGCTACCACTACACATGCAATTAGAATTCTACAACAAGAGGCCGAGCGTGGTGGCTCAAGCCTGTAATCCCAGCACTGTGAAATGCCAAGCTGGGCTGATCACTGAGGTCAGGATTTCAAGACCAGCCTGGCCAATGTCGTGAAACCCTGTCCCTACTAAAAATACAAAATTTAGTCAGGCGTGGTAACACAAACTTGTAATTCCAGCTACTTGGGAGGCTGAGGCTGGAGAATTGCTTGAACCTGGAAGGTGGAGGTTGCAGACAGCCCAGATTGTGCCACTGCACTCCACCCTGGGCATCAGAGCAAGACTCTATCTCTAAATAAATAAATAGTTTAAAAAAAATAAAGAATTCTACAACAGGAGAATAACCATAACAAGTGTTGGTAAGGATGTGGTGCTGTTGGAACTCTTCTATAGGGTAAAAATCTAACATGATATAACCACTTCATGAAACAGTTTGGCAGTTTATGAGAAAGATCAACATACACATACTGTATGATCTAGTCATTCTACTCTTTGTATATACCCAATATAAATTTAAAATATGTCCACACAAAAATTTGTGCCACATTTTCGTAGCAGCTTTATTTGAAATAATTAATAGTTGGAAATAATCCAAAGGTGATTACACAGGTGAGTGGATAAACAAATTGTGAAATACCCATGCAATGCACTACGACTCAACAATAAAATCTGTTATTGATACATGCAACAACATGGGTGAATATGAAAATATTAATGCCGAAGAAAAGAGGTCAGTCAAAAAAGACTACAGATCTTATCATTCCATTTGTATAAAATTCTAGAAAATGCTGTAGGACAGAAGGCATATCAGTGGTTGTCTAAAGATGTGGGAGGGAAGGAGAGTTAGGAAGGGAAATCGTTTATATCCCTCTATAATCCATAGAGGGAAACAAGGACATTTTTGGGGTGATGATTATGCTAATTCCTATATTGTGGTGGTTTCATTGATGTATAAATATGTCAAAACTTAGCACATATATGTATGTTAAAATTTATATCATGTATAGCACAGCGCAACTGTTAATATAATAAAAGACAATATTTGGGAGCTTTGGACTCAGGAATAATACATCCAGCCTACAAATTTTAGTGTTCGTGAAGCACAGGAATATATGAAGAACAGATACGTATATAAATGCTTGAAAGGAATAAACAAGGCTGGAGACAAAACTGATGATAAATATCCTTTAAAATAAAAAGTGAATGAGATAAATGTTTTAAAAAAGAAAACAAGAGAAGAGACGTGATGTGAAATTCAGGAAAGGTGATTTTTGAAATGACTCAGAAACTGTTGTTGGCAGTGCATGCTTATAAATGATTTGTAATCAAAATGTAGAAAACTAAAGACAGATATGAGAGGTCATTCCTGCTCTGTTGACGGCAATAAAAGAGAAGACCCAAACCAACAAAAACAAAAACCCAGCATACTTCTGAATGGGCTTAGCAGGGAGTGATGGACTAAACGAAGCTTTGGTGAACTGAATTCCAGAGAGAAACAAGCCCTCCATAAGTGAGCTAGAGTCACAGTAGCTTCCACACCTGCAGAAAGGCTCCTGGGTTGGGTACAAACACAAGGAGGAGCAAGTGCCTTGTAGACAAGGGATCCCTTTGGAGGGATGAAGAGAAATCAGCTACCTTACTTAACAGTGGGGGCTAGTAAAAAAAAAAAAAAAAAAAAAAAGGAATCCCAAAGAGTCTCAAACACAAAAACAAATCCTTTAACCTGACAATAGCTCCATCCCAGCTGCAAATTGTGTGTCAGAAAAAAAAAAAAAAAAAAGCAGTAATGGAGGCTGGGCTAAAGGGCAAAGAGAGCTCACACAGTCCTGTGCATTCTTGCAGTGCTTGGATTCCAAAGTCCTGCCAGAATGGAATCTAAAGGTGAAATAGTATGTCAAACACCCCCAACACCATAAAAGGTGACAATATTGGTGGAGCTTTAGGGTTGTGGGTTGCCACAGATGAAAAAAAATCTAATAAGAGCTATGGCTCCCAGGCCCACTTTAGGAGAAATTCAAATGATGAACCCCTCACCTTAACCAAAGAGAATGAAGAGACTAGCAACTCCTTGATAAATGATATGCACAAATGATTTTTTAAAGATTCTTTAGTCTCCACCATTCTTTTATATAAAATGTTCAAATGCAATAAAAAAATGATGACACATTGAAAGGAATAAGAAAATGTAACCCTTAAGTTGAAATCAAGGAAGAGCAGTCAGTAGAAGGAGAATCACATGTGACTCAGTCATCAGAATTAACAGATAAGTAAAAAAAAAAAAAAAAACAAAACTAAAGATACAAAATAATTTATGAGAAAGGATGAGTGTAATAAATAGAGTATTTCAGGAAAGAAATGGAAACTAAAAATGAACTGAATGGAAATTCTAGAACTTAAAAATATGTTTGTTTGAACGGGATATTCACAGCATAAATGCTGAATAAGAAAGCATCACTACAGCTGAAAATAAATCAATGGAAATTGCCAAAAGTAAAGAATAGAGACACAGATGTTTTAAAAAGATAATCGGAACATCAGTGACCTGTGTGGTAATATCAAACAGTCCAACATACAGAAGATGAGAGATAAAACGGGGTAGAAAAGAAAAAATATTTGAAGAATTGATCAAAATTTTCTAAATTTGATGAAAAATATTAACACAGTTCAAAAAGTTTCATGAACACAAGCAGAATAAATACAAAGTAAATCAGATCTAGGCAAGTTGCTGAAATGCAATGATAAAAAAATCTTTTTTTTTTTTTTTCAACTTTTAAGTTCAGGAGTACAAGTGCAGGTTTGTTAACTAGGTAAACCTGTGTCATGGGGGGGTTGTTGTATAGATTATTTCATCCCCCATGTGTTAAGCCTAGTAACCATTAGCTGTTTTTCCTGATCCTCTCCCTCCTCCCATCCTTCATCCTCTGAAAGGCCCCTGTCTTGTTCCTCTCTATGTGTCCCGTGTTCTCATCAATCAGCTTCCACTCATAGAATTGAGAACATGCAGTATTTAGTTTTCTGTTTCTGTGTTAGCTAAGGATGATGGCCTCCAGCTCCATCCATGTCCCTGAAAAGAACATGCTCTCATTCTTTTTTATGGCTGCATAGTATTCCATGGTGTACATGTACCACATTTTCTTTATCCAGCCTATCATTGATTTAGGTTTACTCCATGTCTTTGCTATTGTGAACAGTGCTGCAATAAACATATGCATACATGTGTCTTTATAACAGAATGATTTATATTCCTTTGGGTATACACTCAGTAGTGGGATTGCTGAGTCAAATGGTGTTTCTGTTTTTAGGTCTTTGAGGAATCACCACACTGTCTTCCACACTGGCTGAACTAATTTACACGCCCACCAACAGAGTATAAGCATCCCCTTTTCTCCACAATCTCACCAGCATCTGTTATTTTTTTTACTTTTTAATAGTAGCCATTCTAACTGGAATGGGATGGTATCTCATTGTGGTTTTGATTTGCATTTCTCTAATGATCAGTGACGTTAAGCATTTTTTCATATGATTGTTGGCCATATGTATGTGACAAAGAGAAAATTTTAAAAGCAGCTAAGGAGGAAATCTATATTTTACATGCAGAACTCTGATAGCAATAACCATATTGTCACTCATCAGAAACAAGGCTAGCCAGAAGATAATGAAACAACAATATGAACATGCCAAAGCAGAGAGGAGGAAAAACAAAACAAAACTTTGTCACTCTAGAATTCCATGTCTAGCTAAGAGAACCTTCAAAAAGGAAGGCAAATTGAAGATATTTCACATAAACAAAACTTGAGCAAACTTGTCACCAGTCTACCTGAAGTACAAAACATATACAGGAGTTTCTTCAGGCTCAAGGGAGCTCATACTGGTGGAAAACCAGGCACTGGAAATACTTAATAGGTGAATAAAGATAGAAAAGTCTGTTTTATCTTTTTTTTTTTTCTTTTTTAAAGGTAACTTACTGTTCTAAAGCAAAAATAGCAACAATGTACTATGGGGCTTACACTATATGTAAAGTTAATTAAATCAGTAAATAAGTACATTCAGTAAGTAAATAAAATTGGTTGTAAATTAATGACAACAGTAGCACAATGGATAGAGATGAAGTGTAGGTGACAATATACAATGTAATGATAATGACAGATGAGAACAAATTAATTGTGCATATTGTAATTTTGACATCAAATACAGAGAGAGAGAGAGAGAGAGAGAACAGACAGGAAAAAGAGGCACCTCAAAAATTTAAAGCAAAGAAAATGAGGCTAATAACCTAGTAGATGAGATAAAATGGAAGATTAGAAATATGTGATTCATGGCCAGGCGTGGTGACTCACACCTCTAATTCCAGCACTTTGGGAGGCCGAGGTGGGTGGATCACCTGAGGTCAGGAGTTTGAGACCAGCCAGGCCAACATGGTGAAACCCCGTCTCTACTAAAAATACAAAAATTAGCTGGGTGTGGTGACGCATGCCTGTAGTCCCAGCTACTTGGGAGGCTGAGGCAGGAGAATCGCTTCAACCTGGGAGGCGGAGGTTGCGATGAGCCGAGATCGCGCCACTGCACTCCAGCCTCAGCAACAGAGTGAGATTTCATTTCCCCCCACCCCCCGGAAAAAAAGGAAAGAAAGAAATACATGATTCATCCAAATGTAAGACTCTAGCTCATTAGTTTCTAACAATTTTTATAACTAAAAACATTGCATGTGACTCGAATTTATACTCAACTCATCAAAAATACTGATGATTTGACAATTCATTAGAAGCCTTTTAAATCCTTTGGCTTTTCTGAGGTACACAGAATAATGTGTTAATTTGTTTATGAATGCAAATTCTAAAATACGCAAGCAGAACTCTGACTTTCTACTCCATGTCCTAGGAAATGGAAGTGACTTTATAGGCAAGCAAGTCCTTCATAAGATCTACTAATGCTACGTCTCGGTAAAATAGATCTCATCATGGTTTAATCCTTTTCCTATTTGGTATTAGGAGGGGAAAAGTACGGTTTTGATTATTTCTTTTTAAGTTGTTCTTTGGGAGGGCACCAACATCTTATTCCCAGAAAACGGATAAAATACATCCAACTGTAGGCACTTTTTTCCTACATAAATTGAATTGTGGCTTATTTGATTTACAAAATTTTTAAAGGAAAAAAAGACAAATATACTGTAGCTACAAAACTAGTTTTTAAAGGATTGAAGGGAAGTAGCCTCAGAATAACCCTAAATGTTCTTTTGATGGTGCATTCCCAAGGAAAATTTTTAAAAAATAAATAATTGTATATGTATTTGGTTAGTGCAAAAGCTGATTGTCTTTTCAGACATCCTTCTTGATGTGGTTGGAAATTGGAACAAGTTTGGAAAGCAATTTGACATTTTACAGCTTAGATATTTCCTCCTTTGCTTTCTACTTTCAGAAATGGAACACTTCATGATAGAGAGAACAGCCAGAGGCATGAAATTCAACCAGGAATAAATATTTTAAACTACAGGTAGCCTGTATCCTTCTGAATTATCTCTCTTCATATGTTTTGTGCATTTCCTTCCCTTGTCATTCGATCCAATTTCCTTTGAAATGTACAGCAGGGCACGACAAAGAAAATGTTTTACAGTATTTCCAAAGGTACCAATGAAAAATATGTTTTGTATATTCACTACTGTACTTTGATTTTTTTGGTTAAACCAGGAAAATTACACTGAGTTGGTGGTTTTTCTGTTTTGTTTTGGTACAAAATTACTCTTTCCAAACAAGACAAGAGGAGATGAAAGAAAACGATGTTCTATTAACGTAGTATTATTCCTTTAAATAATCATCAGAAGAAATGTCTAAAGTGTTTGTGGGGAAGTAAAAATTGCACCCTACAATACTGAGGATTTTGCATGCCAGAAAGCTTAACTTACTTACCATCCCATTCAAATACCAAACAAGAACCCATGGAAAATGTTCAACTTCCGCAAGGGGAAAGTCAATTTCAGTGATTGAATGGGCCAGGGACTTGTCCAGTTTTTGTTACTGCAACCAAAATGTACTGCAGATGTGTCTTTTTTATGTTAGCAAGGCCTTTCTTTCTAGTACTTGAGCAGATTTAACTGAGCCATGAAGCTCTTTCAAGGATTTCTCCTTGTCAAGTATTCCAGTTGCTTCATTGAGAACAAAAGCAGTGAGTTAGCATTCCTTTATAACCTCAGCATGTGTCTGCCCATCCAAGGGCCAGCCAAAACCATCTCTTCACACCTTTCTTAAAAAGGGTTTTTTAAGAAGAAAATAATGGAATTTATCGTATTTTTTAAACCTAATGAGAACATATTTGTTATTAAAATTATTCCACTGAGCTACATGGATAACACTAAAATAATAACGTGAAAACAATAACCACATTTTGCTCCGTACTTTATTCTACAGACTGAACTACCTCTGAATACATTTGCTTTGTTTCTCAACACTCCTCCGTTTTACAGAGGATTGAATGAAACCTCAGGGAGGTAAAGCAACTTACCCAACCAAGTTCGTAAGTGGCAAAGGCTGGACTGGTCCTCCAATGTGTCCAATTCCAAAGCCTGTGCTTAAATTGAAATTTAATGCAGAAACTCCAATCACCTCGATACGTTCTTACACTTTGTAGAGACTAACAGCCTGTTTAGATTAGGACAAACCATCAAATGTCACAAGATAGAATTTCCATTTTATCCATGAGAAATTAAAGAATTTTTAACTTATCCTATTTCCTGCTTTAATTGCATCTGATTCTGATTGCTCCATTATTCTGTCTCCACTTTGTATAAATATACACATTCTGCAGTGCAGAGAAATTAACTCAGACTCAGTTCATTTGGAATTTGTGATAATTTGACTGAGACTGGATGGGTTTAAATTAACTTTCCTATTATCTATGAAAAAAGAACTTATGAAGAAAGCTTAATACTATGAAAATGGTTTCCTGAAGTTTAATCTACCTAAGAAAATATAGCAATTCTCAAGAACCTGGCAGCTACAATTTGCATATAAATGATTAGTTCTCAAATATCTCATATGAAGTTATCAAAGACGGTTCCAAAACCTTGTCAGCACTCAAATATTAGTTCAAGTTACCCTAAAGAACTTTTAAAAATAAAAATTAAAGAGGTCACCTATAAAAACACAAGCTGTCCCCGTTCCCAATTATTTTCAATTGGTAAAAGTGTTTTACAAATTCACTTGTTCTCTATGTTGTTTGTTTTCAAGTCATGTCTTGTGACCATCTTTGGAATTAGTGTGTGTAGCCTTTAAAAAGCAGGAGTAGGTACTTTTAAAAATTTTACTGAGACATAACAATTGTACATATTTAAGGGTTACAGGTTTTGTTTTGTTTTGTTTTGTTGTATTTTTGGTAGAGACAGAGTTTCGCTATGTTGCCCAGGCTGGTCTCAAACTTCTAGCCTCAAGTGATTCTCCCGCCTCAGTCTTCCAAAGTGCTGGGATTACAGGCCAGAGTTACCATCCCCAGCCCACATGTGACATTTTGATACACACATACAATGTATAATGATTCAATCTAAGTAACTGGGATATCCATCATCTCAAACATTTATCATTTATTTCTTAAGAACTTTCTCATTTATTAAGAACATTCCAAATTGTTTCCTATGAGTGATCTTGTTTGTTTTCATTTGTTTTAACCTAAGAATTTGACTAAGAGACAAAGATTCTAATCAGGCTCTGCTTTTAATGCGGTTAGAATTCAGGCAAATTATTTTGTCCCTAAATCTATTTCCAGTAAAAATAGATAAACTACTCAACTTACATACAGTGGAAGAAATAAACGATATTAAGCAAATGAAAGAACTTAACACTGGACCTGGCATATTAGTAACAGCATCATGAGGGGGAGTTTGCTTCTCTCCATCCTTCCCTTGTACACTATACAAATCTCAGCATCCACGTGCAAGAAAGATGGTTGTACCGTGACTGACCTACAAGCGCCAGATGACTGTATCTACCACTTGGTGGCTGGCTGTGTCTTCCTCCCTGTCTCAGTTCAAGCCCTGTCCTGCCCCTTCTCTGTCCCAAACATGCCCTCTGGAAAGGACTGTCAAAGACTCAGAAGGGTCTCGGAGTCTTCGAGAAAGAACAAATCGTAGGTTTTAGAACTAAAATATAACGGCTAAAATGTAGTGATACAATCATGGAGGAATTCCTGACAAAGCTGTTCCCCTGTTCTAAAGTTCAGGTCCCAGGCACCATGAAAAAATGAGGAAAGGGAAGCATGAAACGAAGCCATTTCAGGGAAAAGCATTATTCATTTGCTGCCTGGGACCCTGGGGGCTGTGATAGAAACTGGATCTTTCCTCTTGAGGCAGGCCTAAGGGATTGGTTAAGTCCTGACCATGCACATCCTGCCAATCAGATGACAGTCTGATAATGAAGTTCAGTCTGCAAATCCTCCCCCTACCTTATTTTTTATTATTATTATTTTTTAGACACGGTCTCATTCTGTCACCAGGCTGGAGTGCAGTGGCACAGTCTCCAGCTCACTGCAGCCTCCTCCTGGATTCCAGCGATTCTCAGGTTCCTAGCAAATCCCAAGTAGTTGGGTCTACAGGCGTGCGCTACCATGGCCAATTAATTTTTTTGTATTTTTAGTACAGACAGGGTTTCACCATGTTGGCCAGGTTGGTCTTGAACTCCTGGCCTCAAGTGATCTGCCTGCCTGGGCCTCACAAAGTGTTGCGATTACAGGCATGAGCCAGCTGTACCTGGCTTCTGCAACCTTTTTCAACAGACACTTCCAGAATCTGGGAAGTGTTGTTCATGCCATTGTTATCAGGATGCATGGCAGATTCAGGAAGAAGTTTATATAAAGATGTAGACTTGCAATGTGATTTGTGCTTCAAAATTCTGGGATGTATGCATAAGGACAGACATTAGGATGAGTCAAGGAGAGCTTATTTTCATGTCGATTTGAACAATTAGGAAACCTGCCAGTGAAGTTATAAAAGCTGCTCTTCCCTAGGGTAAGTAGCCAATAGGAATAGGGTAAAAGGCAGCAGACTCGAAATCAGATGCTTATAGGACGTCGCTCACATTAAGCTTTGCAATCAATGTAATCGCACTGAGGTAGGAACTATTATCATCACCATGTTCATCCTCCTTCCTCCATCCATCATCCTGTATCATCATCATCGTCATATTTGATCTACAGACAACATGGTGAAGAATTCAAGACCTTGAATCCTGTAAGCCATAAGTTCAAATTCCTGTGGCTGGCACTGTAAGAACACTTTGGGTTTAAAGAAGCAGGCCTGGCATTCTGTCTTGCTTGCTTCTGTCAGTCATCACAGCTACGTCTGTGGGTACATTGGACACTGTCTTACAACATCAGTTTTCTCTGAAACATCAGAGGCTTAATGGAGAGAATAAATGCACAAGGTCTACAACTGCGTCTCACACAAAGAAGATACCCAAGGAAATATTCTTTCCACTTACGCTTACCCCCGCTAGCTGCCTTTTTCTCTTCCAGGGCACAGAAGAATTGTGAAAGGAATAGGAGTTGACGGCATACAATAGTATCGCTGCCAATGCTCAAAGTTTGGAGGCCCAGTCTTCCTCTTTAAAACACTCAAGGAGACTAAGAAAAGAGATTGTATAAACAGCTCTGATTTTCCTGTCTCTTGCTGCACTTCTGAATTTCACCAGTAAAGAAGTCCGAGAGCCAGTGCAAACTGAAACTGCTTTCTGATCTGTGATCCAGCACAAACACAGGGACCAAATTATATTTCCAACCAATCAATCCAGGTCCTCTGAAAAGGAAAAGCATTTCCCTAGACTGATGAATGAACTCAAATTAAAAGAGAATGCTTTACATTGACAGGTGAGCCAAGGAATTCACAAACCACAAGACAGGGCAAAAGTGTCTACCCCCAGGATAACCCTGATCTGCTCTCAAAGCATGAAAGAAAAGACGTAGTACAATGCTTTCAAAGAGCAATTTTAAGGTACCTTTATAAGGGACTGAGTATCTACAGACATCTTTAAATAGAAACATCGGGACCTCAAGAAACATAATTTATCATATCCATTTTTGTCTATAAAAAGGATTCTTTGGCAGTCTGCCACAAAATCAACATATTCCTATCACTCGGGATCTATTAATCTGACAAAATGTCAGCAATACAGAATGATTTGGGGCAGATATTTGGCAGCAAATATAAATACCTCCAGACTAATGTGTGGAGTTGGTGGTGGGGTGAAGGAAGATTCTGTTGGAATCTTTATAAGCTCAAATATCTGGCACTTATAAAATTTTCCTACTTGGCTACCTACAGAGGAATAATATTAGTAGGACCATTTGTACAGAAAGATACGCTGCTTAGCCCTTTTCAAAAATTTCTGTGGCAGAGTACGGTGGCTCATGCCTGTAATCCCAACATTTTGGGAGGCTGAGGTGGGTGGATCACCTGAGGTCAGGAGTTCGAGACCAGCCTGGCCAACATGGTGAAACTCTGTCTCTACTAAAAATACAAAACCTAGCAGGGCATGCTGATGGGTGCCTGTAATCTGAATTGCTTGGAAGGCTGAGGAGGGAGAATCTCTTTAACCCTGGAGGCAGAGATTGCAGTGAGCCAAGATCTCACCACTGTACTCCAGCCTGGGCAATAGAGCAAGACACTGTCTCAAAAAAAAAAAAAAAAAAAAAAAAGGAAAACATAGAATGTTACATAATAATTGCAGTAAAATCAGAAAGTAAAAATATCCAAAAACTAAAATGAAATAACCTGCAATACAACTAATCCAGAAGTAACAACTACTGTCATTTTGGTGTATATCCGTCCAGACAGTTTTATATGTGTAACTATCTAGATTTCATTACTTATTACTAATGAGTCACCATATGTGTCTTACAAAAATGGAATCTTACTATATATACTCTTCTTCAACTAGCCACTCAAGACCATCATAGAAAACAGAAAATTCAAATAAATGAAAAAGAAAATGTTTTAAATCACCCAGTTCTCCAGTACTTGGTATCTGTCTTCTCTAATATTTTCAACAAATTTTTAATACGTTGGCTAAAATATTTTGTATAAATGTCATTATTCTATAAGACATGTTGTGTTACCTCACTTCCTCATTAACCTTAAACAATCTTTCATGTCAAAAAACATGAGTATATGTTATCATTGTTGATGGGCTACTAGTCCATCCTTGAATAATTTTTGCATTTTTCGAAAAGACTTTTAGGTCAGAAAATATATAATTCACCCTCTACAAAACACTATCAGATAGCAAGCATTTCCCCATCACCTAGCTAGTGTTGGACCCTATCATTCATTTTTATCATTGTCAGTCTCATAGAAGAAAAATGCTAAGTGTTTGCCAAATAAATCAAAATTCACCCCAAAAGATGTCCATGTTCGTATGTTTAACAAATGCTTCTACAGCCTTTACTGCTTTAATTCCAATAAAATGCTTTTGTACCCAAGCATCATTCTAATACTCAATAGCTATTAATTAATCTAGTTCTCTTAACAACCTGACAAGATAGTTGTCACGATAATTTTCTCCATTTGATAGATGGGGAAACCAAAGTACGAAAAGCTGAGGTGACTAGATCGGGAGGATACAACTAGTAAGCAAGGGAGCTGGAATTCAGATCAGGCAGCTTCTGACATTTACCTCCAAATTTTGACACTTGGGTCCTTCACCCTTGTCCTTGGAGCAAACAAAATCTCTTCACAAACTGTTATCTTTCAGCGCCAGCAAAGCACTTACCAAATATTCCTCAGTGGATTTTCCCTTAAATGACGATACGGTTTGTCTGTGTCCCACTCAAATCTCATCTTGAATTGTAGCTCCCATAATCCCCACGTGTTGTGGGAGGGACACCGTGGGAGGTAGTTGAATCATGAGAGCAGGTTTTCCCCATGTTGTTCTCATTAGAGTCAGTAAGTCTCCCGAGATCTGATGATTTTAAAAAGGGCAGTTCCCCTGCAGACGCTCTCATGCCTGCCACTGTGTAAGATGTGACTTTGCTCCTCCTTTGCCTTCCGCCATGATTGTGAGGCCTCCCTAGCCATGTGGAACTGTGAGTCCATTATACCTCTTTTTCTTTATAAATTACCCGGTCTCTGGTATTTCTTCATAGCAGTATGACAATGGACTAATACATGTGATAACAATGTCCTAAGGCCATAAGGGAAGCTTGGAAAGTAAACAGCAGACAAAAATGACTATGATGACTATGATTGGGTTACAAAATGATAAATTACCCCTGGGACTGGGTTACTGTCACTCTGAGCAAAATTCAGGGTTCTGTTTGCAAATAAAAAGTCATAGTTGTAGCGACGGCTGTTAAGTAACCAAGAAAAGGTGTCTGCCACCACGGGTGGCAGACAGTGTTCAGTGTCAGTGCTCAGTGTCAGCAATGACAGGTGCGCATCTTCTTCTGGCCTGGGCTGCAGTGACAGCAACAGTGGTCAGTGGTGGCAAACAGAAAGAGGAGTCTCTAGCCAAGAACACAGGGTCCTCCAGCTCAAGAAGAACATATCAGAGTTTTGGTTCCAGTTTCAGGATGAATGAAAATGGGACTGGCCTTTTGGTATAAGCCAGTTCTATGCTGTGTGCGCATAGCCCAAAAGGAGGAATGGGACTCTCACAGAGTATGGAGAGCCTGAGAAACGGCAGACTCAGAGATGAATCACACTAGTACATGGAAAGGCTAGAATGGCACACAGCAGAAGTACCACCAGTGAGACATTAAACTGGCAATAAAGGCAGTGTCCTGAATGTTATGCTAAAGACAAAACCAAGAATCAGAATCTATGTAGATGGTTCGAGGATGGACATTCAGAAGCCTAAACTTGGCTGAGTGTAAGAGACATGTCTTAAGTTCAGATATTTAAATGGGCTAAAGTGAGAATTTTAATGTACGTACAAGGCACAGGTCAAAATCTTGGGTCTTCAATGTATAGGAGAAAGGAAGTACAAGAGAATTCCAAGCAGGAACAGCATCTCAAATTCAAAGACAGGTACATCTGCATACTAATGTAGACCAGAGCTGTGGTGCCTACTGTCCTAGATCGTCAAAAACCAATAAAGTCTAGATAACGTGAGCTCCTTTCCAGGGCAAGTCAGGGCTCTGCAGATGGGCAGCAGGGCTTCTTTCCAGGGAATGTTCTTCTTACTCAGTGCTCATTGCACCCATGTGCTTGCCGAGGCTCCTGTAGGTTGCAAGGCTGGATGACTTATTCAAATGATGCAGGTTTTTCAAAGCTCTGAGCTGGAATTCACTGCAGTGTCCTTTCCATTTGCACCCTCGCCTGCTCAGTCTTACATAAAACCTGATTACACAAACCTATTGTGCTATTCAAGGTGCATTCTGCTGCCCAAAGCCCTAAGGAGTTTTCTTCATGCTTAATCAGTAAGGAACTGAAGCAAAAAGATTAATGAAATGATGTGCCTCTTTCTCCAATCTTAGGTCATTCAAGCTATATAGTAACTAAACAAATATAATTATGGTAAGATCTTTGTGCCTGAGTCAGAAAGAAAATCCAGATCCTAAAGAGGCATATGCACAAACACACATGCACACACACACACACACACACAAACCCGTACATACACTTTTGCTAATTTAAGCCAGCAGGGAAGCTTTTCTTCTGTCACTCACCCTTCCATACTTTACTTTTAACCTTTAAAAGATCAAAATATGTTTCTTATTGGAAAATGTAAAAATAAATCCATAGAAATGTCCCCCATGATTGAAAACAGAAGCTGGCCATTAACACATCCTCGTTGGAAAAGAAAAGAAAAAAAAAAAAAAACTAATGGAAAGTCAAATGAAATGGAACACCACCAATGCATTTTATCAACTGCATGTTGAGAAACCACACCCAACACATTTTATCAAAGGAATGACAGACACGCTGGACTGTTAATTACCTACAGGTTTCTCTTCTAAATTTATATCCCTCCTGGGACAAAGACTGAATGAAGAATATGCTGG
Organism: Piliocolobus tephrosceles; assembly: GCF_002776525.5. Classification (NCBI taxonomy): domain Eukaryota; kingdom Metazoa; phylum Chordata; class Mammalia; order Primates; family Cercopithecidae; genus Piliocolobus; species Piliocolobus tephrosceles. The sequence goes on along the minus strand of NC_045449.1, from coordinate 63,507,848 downwards.
CAACAGAGAGAGTGGTGGGGAGGAAGGTGGCTTAGCCAGTGACTCAAAAATCCACGAACCTTCATTTCTTCGTCTCTAAATGAGCCAAAAACCAACATGCCTACATAGAGTGGAGTTGGTACAATATTGGCAAGGTTATGTTCTTACAATCAAAACAACCTGCTATCAGTCCTGAGGTTGGCTTATTTTTGTTGTTTTGCCTCCAGTTTTAAAGAAAAGTCAAGGGAAAAAAGAAGTCATGAAAGTCTAGATTAGTCTCATGAGAGCCACACATAGCTTATTTTTACTCTATTCTGTCTCTACTACCTGGGGACCAATCTTGGTTCCAGAGGAGCCAAAAAAAGTCATTCATTCCTTCATAAAGTCATTCATTCCTTTTCTTTCTTTTTCTTTTCTTTCTCTTTTTTTGAGACGGAGTCTCGCTCTGTCGCCCAGGCTGGAGTGCTGTGGCCGGATCTCAGCTCACTGCAAGCTCCGCCTCCCGGGTTCACGCCATTCTCCTGCCTCAGCCTCCCGAGTAGCTGGGACTACAGGCCACGCCACCTCGCCCGGCTAGTTTTTTTGTAGTTTTTAGTAGAGACGGGGTTTCACCGTGTTAGCCAGGATGGTCTCGATCTCCTGACCTCGTGATCCGCCCGTCTCGGCCTCCCAAAGTGCTGGGATTACAGTTTTTCTTTTTTCTTCCTTTCTTTCTCTCCTTCCTTCTTTCTTTCCCTCCTTCCCTCCTTCCTTCTTTCTTTCTCTTTCTCTCCCTCCCTCCTTTCCTTCCTTCCTTCCCTCCTTCTTTCTTTCCCTCCCTCCGTCCCTTCTTTCTTTTTCTTTCCCTCTCTCCCTCCCTCCTTTTCTTCCTTCCTTCCTTTCTCATTCTCTCTCTTTTTCCTGAATTCCCAGAAATAAGCAGAATTTAAAAATCAAAGTAAGAATGATAATGGTCTTTTGAGGATATTTATTTATGGTTGATAACAACAGCAACTTTTGCCAATGGCTGTGAATTTGGGGAAGAGTGCAGCTGAAAAGCCGAGCAAAAAGAAGAGTGTTTATACATGTGGGTGAATGCGGGTGTGTGGTGCAGGGAGAAGACAAGGAAGGAGAAAGTGATATAAAAATCTTGCTCATTGAGGATCTATAATTAGTGTTCATTCAAACAATGGAGTCTAACAGAAGGTGTTAAGCCTGGGGAGCACTGGAGTTTTGTTCTGCAAACGTCTCTTCATCCATCATGGTTAGCATTATTACCAATGCACACTCTAACTGGTTTTTGGAACATAATGTGAGAAATTCCTTGAGAATATCTGATAATTGCAATCATAAGGAAGTGTGAAATACGGATTTTTTATGGAAAACCACAGCACACTTCATTTTTCCTCCCTTCTGGGAGAGAGGGAGGGACATCTAACTCTCAAAGTGACTTGATTCTAAGGTCAGGAAGAAGTTTTCTGTCATTTCTCCTTTCAAACAGACCTGTACAAGTATCTCTCAATTTTTCCTCTCAAGAAGGGGAGGCTCTGTGGGCTCTGCTCTGTCTGCGTTTATCAGGTTGGCCTCTTGCTTGGAGCAGATATAGCTTCCATCAGTGGGAGCGGGAAGTTGGGCGCCGTGGGATGGAAGCAAAAAAGGCGCAGCCAACAACAACAATGGAACTTTGTGTCAACACTGTCCTGTGCTGATGTGAATGAAATATAAATATTGCGCAGTAAGCCCTTTTTTAAAATTCTTCAAAATATTACACTCTTACATTACGGATGGCTAAGTGGAGGCAGCAGCCTTCTGTCTCATCCCAGCAGAAGTTAATAGTAGTCCAGGAGCTGGAAAACCAACTTCAGAAACACTTAATGTTTAGATCCACTTAGTGGTTGGAAAAAACAACTTTAGAAAAAAAAAAAAAATGTTTAAGAGCTGCTCCAGCAAGTGGAAACAGCAATTCCTTGTAAACAAATCTTTAACATGAAGCTATTTCTCAGTGGCGGAAAACCTAACTTCATAAAGTTGGATTTCTGAGATTTTTTTTTTTCAGCTCCTCGGAGACTACAAAAGTAACCACATTCTGTCAGTCGATGCGTCAAGTAAACAAATGCGAACGAGAGATTTTTCCATATCCTATGTCAACTAATTGTGTGTTGGATAAAGCACATGTGCATCTTAGATGCATGTTAACTGTGGGGAAAATCATAAAGAAAATTAGTTATGATAAAAAGCATGCATGCTTTCAGCTCCGTAAGCTACTCCATGAGGGACATGGACAGTTTTAAATGTGATGTAAGCAATTTGGGGGCTGTTTCCAGATGTATCTCTCCCTTTCCAGCTACCATAGTAGTTCTAATTAACCATGTCAGTCCTGAAGTACTGGATCTGACTGCAAGTTGAAAATTCTCTGCTCCTCCCACTACCAGAACCCAGAGAAGCAGGGCGGTGTCATGAGACAGGCCAGACCGCAATTAAGAAATCATGCCCCTAACCTCAGAATCCTAGGCCCTGTCTCTATGTACAATAGAAACAATTCAGGTTTATACATTGAATGGCACTAGGATAGAACTCCTTGCCAAAAATCTTATTGAAATTCTACGATTAGACATTAACACTATTCAATTTTGCTAAAGAGCTACTCTTTAATGGAAAATATCCTTAGAAATGCCTTCATTAAGTTGCAGCAAAAATTTCTTGTTCTACCATTGTGCTAGCTCTACCACTTTTCTGCTAAGTAAAGAAGAGCAGGTTATATAACCTAGCTGTGCCTCAGTTTTCCGATCTGCAAAATAGGACAATAATACCTATTGAACACTATTTGTGTAAATAATAAAGATTTATGTACGTAAGTAGCATTGAGCATAGTGTCTGACATGTAACAAGTGCTCAATACAAGAAAGATGATGTTTCCTGAATTTATTTAATCAGTTGTTTTTAGAAAGTATGCTTAGTTCTCAAAGAAAATGAGGATTTTTCTGGAAAATGAGTCAGGGAGTTAGGGAGAATTGCCTGTCTTGAGTTCAGATAAGCGGTGTTCAATGTGGTGAACCCAAGTTAGAACCACTGTTGTATTATCTGAGCTTGAATTTCCATTTTGTATACATATTGCATATGTTTACATAGCAGCACACATATATAATATATGAGTGAGTAAAGCATACACATATTGTGTACTGTTTTGTTTTTTCTTTCAATGGGAACATGTTTGGAGATGGGAGACATCCAGATAGCAAACACAGGTCTTTCGTAATTGAGGAACACAAAACAAGGAGGGAAGGAGGTATTGAGATGTAAGTGTTGGGTGATAGTCCTAGAACCCAAAGAAAGAAGCAAGTTCAAAAACAGACTCATTGGAGGATCACATGGGTCAGGGTCTTAGAGATTATTTTGTTCTGTACCCCTGGAGCTAGAAACCCAAGTTTCAAGGCTGAGAAGTGATGCATCCAAGATCATCCAAGAGCAGACGTGGGTATTGAACATAGGTGTGCTTAATCCCATTCCCCAGCTATCTTTCATTACCTCATTTTACCTAGTCATTCTTTGACCTAGGACTGTTTTTATAAACAAACCCAAACAATGAAATGGTTCTTAAAATTTAACTTGTATCAGAATCACTTGGTGGGCTTGTTAAAGCACCGGTGGACCCTTCCCCAATATGTCTGATTCAGTGGCTTTTAGGTGAGGCCCAAGAATTTGCATTTCTAACAAGTTCCCTGGTGACCATGGATGTGATGCTGGTCTGGCGACTCCACTGCCACAATCACTGGCATATGTTTCGAAGTTAGCTGCCTATCACTGGCCACAGATCTTTGAAATTAAAATAATCCTACTTTAGAAGCCCAGCTAGCATCAGATTTTTTTTTTTTTTTTTTAATTTATCGAGACAGCCTCCCTCTGTTGCCCATGCTGGAGTGCAGTGGCACAATCTCGGCTCACTGCAACCTCTGCCTCCCAGGTTCAAGCGATTCTCCTGCCTCAGCCTCCCAAGGTAGCTGGGATTACAGACACATGCCACCACACCTGGCTAATTTTGTATTTTTAGTAGAGATGGGGTTTTACCATGTTGCCCAGGCTGGTCTCAAACTCCTGACCTTCTGACCTCAGGTGATCCACCCGCCTTGGCCTCCCAAGTGCTGGGATTACAGGTGTGAGTCACTGCATCTGGCCAAGATTCTTAGAATAATTTTAATTCAATTTTAATAGAGTAAATGGTGTGGTGGGGAAAATTTATTTCTGATGAGAAAGAGAACGAAATGAAGAAAAGGAACTTCAAAGTATTGGACATGTACTGTAGATGAGGCATTTTATAAGGTGCTATAGATACAGCAGTGAGCACAACAATCCTTTGGCTGCTATTGTGGAAAACAGACAATAAGCAATATATATAAAGAAACTGTATGCTATGTGGAAATGATTAGTGCTAGGGAGGAAGATAACAAAGGAGAGAAGAGTAAATAGGGGGCATGCAATTTGAATTCTATGGTTAGGGAGGACCTCACTTAGGAGATGCAGTAAAGCAATGAGGAAGTTGCCCTGTGACTATCTAGGTGAAGAGTATTCCAGGCAGAAGAAACAGGTCTGAAGGCCGTGAGGTAGGAGCTTGCCTAGCATGCTTGACAGAGAGGCAGAGGGGCACCGGCTACAGAGGAGCTCACAGGTCAGAGAACCAGAGATGAGATCGCAAAAGCAGGCAAAAAGGGTTGCAGGAGGGGAGGCAGATCACTGGCACCTCGAAGGTCATTGTAAAAACTGTTTTTGTCTATGAAAGGAGAAACCATGAAGAATGTCATGGTCTCACTTATTTAACAGGGTCTCTATGGCTGCTGGATCAAGAACAAACTCGAGGACCTGGGAGACCAGGTAAGGAGGCTATTGCCATAATCCATGTCAGCTACCACGGAGGCTGGGGCTTAGGTGTTAGTGTTACAGAGTTCAAGGACTTGCTGCCCAATGCGCTAGAAGTCAATACTATGACACTGGGTTTCTGAGAAAAGAAAAGCTTTCCATTGAGCTTTTCAAGGAGACAGGAGTTTAGCTCAAATCTGTCTCCTCATGCTGGTTTTATGGCAGTCATTTTATTACGGAAGGTTTACAAAGTGGATTCTAGGATTCATCTATGATGGGTAGAAGCAAAGGGGTGGTCCGGAAAGTCTTCTGGCAAGTGCACTTCTTCATGCTACCCCATAGATTGTATATGTAAATTTAAGGGTGGAATTAGTATAAAACATGCAGTGGAAATTTGGGTTGTGATGTCAACAAGCTCATTCTGTGTGCAGACTCTAGTCGGCCAAATTGGTTTTAGTCAATTTTAGTCAGTTTTGACATCTTGCAAGCAGGAGTTTCAGCCTTCTGGCAAATTGTTTTTCTTTTCCTTATCTGCCATGCTGCAAACTCAAGAACATTTGCTAGTCATTTTTTTTAACTCTTTGGGGCATGGTTTCATTAGTGATAGAAATGAGAATTGTTCAGATTCCGGATGCTTACTGCCTACAGAGATAGCAGGTTGTGCTGACAGATTGGTCATAGGTGTAATAACGAGAGAAGAGTCAAGGAGCACACGAAGGGTTTTTCTCTGAGCAAGTGGAAGTATGGAGTTGCCATTTCCTGAGATAAGCCAAGACCAATGCAGCTCCTGACGCACACCGTGGACCAATAAATGTGAGATAAGTAAATCTCAGTTTTAAAGGATGAAAAATCGGAAGCTCATAGAGGTTAGTTTATTTGCTTGAAATCATACCAAGAGTAGGTGGCAGAGTTCGGAGGAAAAACCAGGCCAAAGTCCATGATTTCTCCATGCAGCCATCTAAGATATTCCCAAAGAAGTGAACCAGAGCTGGAGCGGGAGACCAGCGGGCTCTCTGGTTTCCATTCTCAGCATATCTTCGTTTCCCTTGCCCAACCTTTTCGAGGATCGGTCCAAGGGCCACAAACCAGCAACCTGTTAGCCTAATAAGAACTGCTGACATGTTTTGTTTGGCTTGCATGGCTTTAAAAAAAACAATTCATGTTTGAATGCCTTTAAACTGGGCTTGTATTTTCCACTTCAGCCACAAAACACACCACTCCCTCTGGCTTAGAGCAGTGTCCTTCGGGATCTTGCTGGGTCCCTGAAGACATTTGATTTTTCAATCGGTGATTCAGACCAACAATCCAATGGGAATTTAGCTGTGAGGCAATGCAATGTGCTAAAAAAAAATTCATAATATCAGATAGCTATAGAGTCACACCCAACCCTATCATTTACCACGTGCGTGACCTTGAATATGCTTTTCCTCTCCTTTCCCATCTGTAAAGTGGAGAGAATAGTATCCACTTTGAACTGTTGTTGTGAGACCTGAATGAGAAAAGCCATATAATGTACACAGCATAGGAAACACTAAATGTATGGCCATTATTATAAAGCAGGGATCAGTACACTTTTTCTGTAAAGGGCCAGATATTTTAAGGCTTTGTGGGACATGTGATCCCTACCAGGACTCCTCGGCTCTGCCTTTGTATTATGAAAGCTGCCGTGGAAAATACACAAATGAATAAGCATGGAAAAGAAAGTCCCAGTGCAATTGTATTTACAAACATAGGTATCGTGGGGTAGATTTAGGCATCATTTACTAATCCTTGTTATAAAGTGCTATGGTCTAAATGTTTTTGTTCCCCCAATTTCATATGCTGAAATCCTAAAGCCCAGGTGATGGAATTAGGAGAACAATTTTAGAAAGGTGATTAGGTCATGGGGGCAGAGCCCTCGGGAATGGGATAAAAGAGATCCCCAAAAGACCCTCACCTCTTCTGCCATGTGAGGGTACAGTAAGAAGAGAGTCATTATATTAGTTCATTTTCACACTGTTATAAACAACTGCCCAAGACTGGGTCTTTTATAAAGAAAATTGATTGACAGTTCCACATGGCTGGGGAGGCTTCAGGAAACTTACAATCATGGCAGAAGGTGAAGAGGAAGCAAGAACCTTCTTCATATGATAGCAGGAAGGAGAAGAGTGAGTAAGAGCAGGGAAAACTGCTTAATAAAACCAACAACTCTTGTGAGAACTCACTCACTATCATAAGAACCACATTGGGGGAACTGCCCCCATGATCCAATCACCTCCCACCAGGTCCCTCCCTCAACACCTGGAGATTGCAATTCAAGATGAGATTTGGGTGAGGACACAAAGCTTAACCATATCAGTCGTGTATGAGGAAGTAGGCCTCACTAGATATTGAGTCTGCTCATGCCTTGATCTGGGCTTCCCAGCCTCCAAAACTATGAGAAATAAATTTCTGTTGTATATAGGCCTCCTAATCTGTGATACGTTTGCTGTAACAGCCCAAACGGACTGAGACATAGAGCATTTTTCTACCCCTCCTTATTCTGCTCTGTCACTTCCCCTCACTACCTCCCCATACCCCCAAGGAGCCCTTTAGTTACGGGGCAAAGACCGTTTTATACACTTTTGATATAAGCTGTAAGGTGACATTACAATACTAGCTGCCATTTTCAAGTGTGCCCACCAGAAATGAGAAAGAAGGAAAAATCTTCAGTGGTCTTATTTCTACCATGAAGTAAACCAAAATTGATTTTCCTAGGGAGTGAGGCATCTCCAGCAAGGCCAGCCTTTCTTGGGTCAGATATCTGCAATTACAGATTGAACAGTGCTCTTCCCTGGACTTCTAGAATCTTAGGGACTCAAAGGCTTCCATGGGAAAACTGCTTCTCCCCAGCAGATTCAAGGACTCAAAAGAGATGGAGCAAGGTCTCCTGAGTGAAGCCTGCCCAGCGGCTCTGTCCCAACATCCGAAGGAACAGGAAGTTTCTACACCCTTGGCATTGGAGAGCCTCTGAGCAGCGATGTAGCCACATTTCCCATCCTTTGACCTAATCAGGGATTTGATTTGCAGGCCGTGAGGGAGAGGCTGCTGTGTTGTTCCCACTGGGCTATTTTTGGGACCTGGCATCAGAGGGAAGGACAGAGTTAGCAATCGGTGCTCCTGGGCAGTGCTGAGCAGGACCTCTGCGTAAGCCCTGTAGTAAACTTAGCTCATTTCCTCTTACAAATCTCCAGAGTTAAGCAGCACCAGAAACTCTGAACGGGGGTCAGATATGGAGGAAGCCAATGGCTTCATTTTTATCAAGACATTATTTTTTTTTTTTTCTGTACTCGCTTTCATCTCAAATTATCAGAAATAAAAATTGTAAAATAAAAGAACTTGTGGCCGGACATGGTGGCTCACGCCTGTAATCCCAGCACTTTGGGAGGCCGAGGGAGGCAGGCCATCTGAGGTTGAGAGTTCAAGACCAACCTGACCAACATAGAGAAACCCGTCTCTACTAAAAATACAAAACAAATTAGCTGGGCATGATAGTGAATGCCTAAAATCCCAGCTAGCTGGGAGCCTGAGGCAGGAGAATCGCTTGAACCCTGGAGGTGGAGGTTGCAGTGAGCCAAGATTGTACCATTGCATTCCAGCCTGGGCAACAAGAGCGAAACTCTATCTCTAAATAAATAAATAAATAAATAAAATGAAGGAACTTTCATGTTTTGGGAGAGCATAAAATGGAGGCCAAATTAATACCCAAAAGGACAAAACCTTGGGTTGGTGGGGAGGTGACAAACCACTGAAACACTCTTGAGTTTCACTAACCCTTTCATTTTTTACCCAGGTATTAGCAGTTTGTTTCTAATCTAGGAAGAATAGGCTAAATTCGGCAAAAGGTGGTTCTACTTTCCTTCCACACTATGGGCAATAGTCCTAATGATGAGTGAGGTTACTAAGAAATGATATGTCCTATGTTGTCCTATGATACCCCTCAGAAGAGTCTTCAGAGGCACCATGGACTGCCTGTCATCAGGGCTGCCTTCACCAGTGTACATGCTAGGCAGTCACACTCGAAGGATCTGGAAATTAGAAGGGCCCCATGTTTGGTTTCCTGCTCTGCCATCACATCTTGAAATCCTTTATTATGTTTGACCTTTTTTTTTTTTTTTTTTTTTTTTTGATACAGAGTCTCGCTGTGTCACCCAGGCTGGAATGCGGTAGTATGATCTCGGCTCACTGCAACCTCGGCCTCCTGGATTCAAGCCAACTGTGCCACAGCCTCCCAAGTAGCTGGGATCCCAGGCGTACGCCACCACACCCAGCTAATTTTTGTAATTTTAGTAGAGATGGGGTTTTACCATGTTGGCCAGGCTGGTCTTGAACTCCTGGCCTCAAGCAATCTGTCAGACTCAGCCTCTCAAAGTGCTGGGATTACAGGTGTGAGCCACTGTGCCCGGCCTGCCTTCTCTTGTTCTTCTAAAACAGTGTTTCTCGACTTTTCTTCCCCCATTTTCACTCTTCCAATAAGCCTTCTTAGGCATTTTTTAACTAATCAATCCTCCCATGAACTTGTAATATAAATATACTGTATTTGTTTATATATTTCATGTTTATCTATGTTTCGTACATTAAAAGAGTAAGTTTTTTTGTTTGTTTGTTTCCGAATAAACAAATTTTTTCCCTGTTGGGAACGGTTTTGCACTGAGAATGCAAATTCTAGATCTAGGTAACAAATCTCAACTACAAGCATCTACACAGGAACACAAGTGAAAGTAATAACAATAATTATTATTAATAGATATATGTTACTGAGCCAGGCACCATTCTAAGTGCTTTACATTTATGAACTCATGTAATATTATTTTAAATTTTTATTCTAATACCCATTCTGCAAATGAGAAAACTGAGGCACAGAGAATTTAATAACGTGCCCAAGGCCAGTCACATAGCAAATGACAGAGCCGGAATTTGAACATGTGTTTCCTGGCTCTAGAACCCCACGAGAAGTGCAGGTTCTATTATTGACCACACACCAAAAGGTGTACATTTCTCAGTATGCCATTGGCAGACAGAGACCTTCTGAATAAAGACACGGTGACAGCTCATTGGCACGTGCTGGTAAATCTTCAACTGGACCAAAGCTTCTGCAGAAGAAGCAAAAACTCTCCACAGGCCTAATGATGTACAATTTTCAAGGTGATTTCTAATACTCAAAAAATGCTAAGTTTTCCTAGAGAAGGAAGGTATGGCTTTGTAGAAAAATATTTCCAGATTGTTTCCCGGGACATGAGTTGGCCAATTCCTCTTTGCTTTCATTCTCAAAAACATGCTGCAGGGCTTGGATAGGAAGAATCATGAGTTTGGGGTTCTAACAACTTGTATGAACCGGGTAAAGTCACTTCTGGGGGCTTCAGTTTTTTCTGTAAAACAGGTGAACTAAATTATCTCCAACATTTCTTTAGGCTCTGAAGGAGCCTAAAGGCTGTTAAACATATGCGAAAGCAACAAAAACATAAGCAAAATAATTGTGATTACATAATTCTAGCAAATGTTTACTATAGGACTTGTAACCATAAATGGCAGAGTAAAGCAGTTGACTCAAATGAATAAACAATTAGCCAAAGGCAGAGAGGGGAATAATAGAAACTCAGGGAGCATGTCTGACCAAAGCGGGCTGTCAATGGCCCACTCCTGTGGCTTGATGCCAGGCGAGAATATGACCCCAGTGTCTAGTCTGATTTTTTTTTTTTTCAAAAGAAACTGAAAGGTCAGACCTGGTGGCTCACGCCTGTAATCCCATCACTCTGGGAGGCTAAGGTGGGCAGATCACGAGGTCAGGAGATCGAGACCAGCCCGCCCAACATGGTGAAACCCTGTCTCTACTAAAAATACAAAAAATTAGCCAGGCGTGGTGGCGGGTGACTGTAGTCCTGGTTACTCAGGAGGCTGAGGCAGGAGAATCCTTTAAACCTAGGAGGAGGAGGTTGCAGTGAGCCAAGATTGTGCCACTGCACTCCAGCCTGGATGACAGAGCTAGACTTCGTCTCAAAAAAAAAAAAAGAAACTGAAAAACTAAATTTTGTGCACTTTGCTAATTTGTATATGTAGTCAACTGTGGTGGGCAGAACCACCAGAAGCTCCCATGATTCCTGATACGTTGTGTGACCCCCTCCCAAGGCTGAACTTGTAACTTGCTTCTAGCCAAGAGAATATGACCAAGAGGAAAAGTCTTTTTCTGGATGTAATTAGGATTCCAAGTCAGTGGATTTAGAGTTAATCAAAAAGCAAAGAATGATGGTGGATGAGCCTGACTTAATCTGGTGAGTGCCCTTAAAGGAGAAAGTTGTCCCTCCCTGAAGTGAGATGCAATAAGCAGCCATGGCAGAAAAGCCTACGGGACAAGCAACTGTGCCTCTAGGGCCTTTGAGCAGCTTCCAGTCAGCAAAATGTTGGAATCTTCAATCACACAACTGATAGCTGCACAAAGTGAATTCCATCCACAACCTGATTGAGCTTAGAAGTGGCTTCTTCCAGCCGGGCGTGGTGGTTCAGGTCTATAATCCCAGCACTTTCGGAGGCCAAGGTGGGAGGATCACAAGGTCAAGAGATCGAGACCATCCTGGCCAACATGGTGAAACACTGTCTCTACTAAAATTACAAAAAAAAAAAAAAAAAAATTAGCTGGGCTTGGTGGCACACGTCTGTAGTCCCAGCTACTTGGGAGGCTGAGGCAGGAGAATTGCGTGAACCCAGGAGGCAGAGGTTGCAGGCGGAGGCAATCACGCCACTGCACTCCAGCCTGGGCGACAGAGACTCTGTCTCAAAAAAAAAAAAAAGAAGAAGAAGTGGCTTCTTTCCCCTGGCACCTCCAGATGAGAATGCAGCCTGGCCAACCTCTTGGATTGCAGCCTGGTAAGACCCTGAGCAGACTCTCGGCTAAGCCATGCCTGGACTCTCTTGAGCTGTGGAAATGATGAGATAATAAATGTACATTGTTTTAAGCTGCTGAGTATGTGGTAATTGGTTACACAACAGTAGAAAACTAATACAGCAGCTTATTTGAATTTCCAAAAACTCTTTGTAGGCCCAACAAACCTGAGAAAGACATGTGGTCCACGGGTAGCCATTGTGTGATCTATGATTGCAACGTGTCGCTAAAATGTTACCCATTGCATACGGTGTTAGTCATTCAGAGATGAAAGGCACAGTAATGAGAAAGAGAGAGATAAATAGAGAGAAAGAGAGAGAGATTTCACAATTCAAAACATTGTGATAACTGCACGACCCTGGACTGTGGGAAGATGGACCTCGGGGAGAAACAGCTTTTGGAACCTAATTGCAACCTGCATGAAAGCAGGAGCTGGCATTTTCCTATCTGATCTGGGTGTCTTTTAGAAGAACTGCCTTATCTCCAGTTTCTGTTTCTTGCCTCATCCTTATTATTTTCTTTTTCCCCATGACTCTATCTGCATTTTGCTTTAATATTTACTCATCAGTGATTCCCAGTTTTGTTTTTTGTTTGCTCGTTTTTGAGACAGAGCCTTGCTCTGTCACCCAGGCTGGAGTGCAGTGGTACAATCTCAGCTCACTGCAGCTTCTGCCTCCCCGGTTCAAGGAATTCTTCCACCTCAGCCTTCCGAGTAGCTAGGACTACAGGCGTGCGCCACCATGCCCAGCTAATTTTTGCATTTTTAGTAGAGACGGGGTTTTGACATGTTGGCCAGGCTGGTCTCGAACCCCTGACCTCAAGTGATCCGCCCACCTTGGCCTCCCAAAGTGCTGGCATTATAGACGTGAGCCGCAGAACCCTCCCTGGTTCTCAGTTTTCTTAAAAATAGACAAAGGTATTGCCTTTGAGCCCCAATGATAAGAAAACTAGGCTTATCCCTTACCTTGTCAACTCAAGAGTATCTTTCAATTTTGTTGTCAACCATCCAATGTTAGAATTTTCCTAGTTCAAAGATTACAACAGGATGGGGAGAGAAGAGATGAGGTTTGGGCAAGTAACAAGTTCTCGGCAGAGGCCATGTTGCCTAAACTTTCACTTGACCAGCACTGATTGCATTATGACATCTGGAAAATTGGGACCAAATTTCAACAGTGTGACTTGGAAGCAGCCATGTAACCTTTCTGAGCCCCAGTAACTTCAGGCCTAATTACCCCTTGTCTGATCTCAAAAACAAAAACAAACTAACTGGACTCCAAGTTTCTACTGATGCCTCTGCAAATACCTTCTCAGCACATCAGCCGAAGTGCTCTTCTTCAAATAGAATTCAGATCATACGTATGCAGTGGCGTTCTCTCATGTTCAGAGTAAAATCCCAACTCCTCCTCATGGCCTAGGTGCACTGGGCCACCACCTACTTTCTATCCTCTCCTCGCACTCTCCCCTCCATCTCTTGGCTCCTGCTGTACTTCCTTTCTGCTCATGTAACATGCTACACTCCTTCCCACCTTGAGGACTTTTGCACAAAATGTCGCATCTGCCTGGGACTCCTTCCCCAGATAGTTGATGGCCTGTTCCCTCTATTCATTCAGGTCTTTGCTCAAGTGTCAGTTCCTCAGAAAAGTCTTCTCTGATGCCTGATCCAATACCCTTTCTCAAGCCTTCTTCTCTCCATTGGCCTATTGTGCTTTGTTTTTCCTCAGCACTTATCACAACCTAAAATCACATCATATAGTCTTTTTTCCCTTTTTATTTGTTGTCTATCTCCCCGACTAGAATATAAGCAGGATTTTTTTGGTCATATTCACCAGTATCTTACCAGTACCTTGATAAGTGTCTGACGTATAATGGATGCTCAATAAGTATGTATAGAATTAATGAATGTGAGAGATAAGGAGATTGTATCACTTAGTCATCAGGGTCTCTTCAAGTATAGTGGTCCTGTAACCACATTCTAGAAACAAATATCAGTCTTGATAATTGGCCAGTATGCACCGATATGAGCATTCTCAGTATGTAAATATTTCTGTAGCACTTGGTAAACTAGCTGCTACCCTGAATCCCCTTACCATATCTTCTGCAGCCTCTAGAACTCACCAGAATCCCACAATTAAACGGTTAACCTTTGGACAGAGCAGAGGGCCCCTTGTTTTCTGCTCCAGAATTATGGTCAATGGCCATTCCAGTTGTTTGATACCTGAGATGCACTGGTTCTTAAATATTTCAGCTATGATTCCTGATGGCAGCTGTGCTATTGAAAGAAGATGACACATGGAGGGGCACCCAGTCACCAAACAAAGAAAGGGAGGATTGAAAAGGAATAAAAGGAAAGGAAAAAGCTTCCTGAAGCCAAAGGCAGCTATCTTTCAATGTGGTGGAATAAAACTTGCACCGTCATTCTGCTTGGGGAACAATAAATGGGAAATCTGGAAAATAAATACAAAGTACACACTTGTTTTTTGCACTACCAATACCACATGAAGAGCGGGGTAATTATGTATTCGAATATCATTGCTGGGAAAAACTCTGTGTGACCCAAAGTTCAATACTCAAACACATTGGTTCCAGGCAAGATTGCTTTTCATGGTGGTATACCCTTTCTCCTCTACTCCCTTGCTTCCAGAGGAAATTAGATACTGCTCCTATTTACCAGAATGGGAACTAATAAGGGCGTCTTCTTGATTATAGAGCTACAAGATCAGCACTTTCCCTCTTGCTCATAAGAAACCACATAAAGTAAAACAACAGAAACCTGTAAGCATGTCCCCAGCTAATCACCCTAACCCAGCAGCAACTTTCTAGAGGAAGCAGAGTGACCAGAGTGAAACAAGATGATATCAGCACCATTTTTACTTTTTTCACGCTGTGTCTCCTGGTCTGGATGGATCCAGATGGGCTCACATGGCGTCCCAGCCCCTACAATTGCTTTACCAACTTCTCCAGGGTGGTGAAGGAGGGGATTAAAAACAATTCAGTGTCCTCACCCCCCAAATCTGGTGGCCCAGAGACTAAATCTAGACTCCTACATTGTGTTTCAACTCCCCACTCCCTGAGTCTCCTTTATCCATCACACTTCTGTCTAGGAGGTCAAAGGGATGAGCTGGATTTCATTGGAAGTTCTTTCCTCTCTACAACTCACAGTATTCCTTACATTTTTTTTTTTTTTTCTTCTATGTTAGGGCATGGTACTGAGCTTTTACCTTGGGTCAGCGCTAAGCAAACCAACATCCACATTTATCCTTGTGAGTGAAGGCCCCATTCCAACCCCTGGTTTTCATAGCTGGCATCCTATTATGTGACCTGGATTTGTCAATCCCCCCAAATGGGATAAAATCCTTAAAGTCAGAGTTCCCACACCAGCACCTACAACACACCTAGACTGCCCACCATATGTGCTCTGCTCTGTCATTCAGAGTGGACCTTCTGGTGTGACTTGCTGGATCTTAATTTGCCTTTTTTGTCCTTTGGAACCTGAACTTGGGGCTGCCCAGCTGCCATTACCAGGATCAATCTCCCCAGCAATCCCTTAGCCCTGTCTCACCTGCCTTTTCTTAGTAAACAGGTCCTAACGTGATTCTAACTTTATGAGCTCCCCAGCAGTCCCTTGCCTCTAACATCCCAACATATTTTGCCTTCGAGCCCCATTATTCTGGACTATATGAAGCACTCCATCTACTATGAGTTGATAAAACACACCTTGAGGATTTTTACCATTTGGGAAAGCCCAAAATTACTCATAATTTTATTACTTACAACTTCATCCCAGAAAACAAAAAGGGAAGATGTGCTCTCCATACTGTCAACAGATGGGCTAAGTGTCATTGCGTAGCCCAAGCGAAAGTTGTTTACCTCTTAGTGCTTCAGATTTAAGTTTTTATTTGTTTCATCTTGTTACGATGAAATGTGACTGGAGCATTTTGCTTTCACATATATTTATTTAAGAGGATTTTGCTCCATTATGTAAAATAAAACAAAAAAATCAGTTGGGGGGAAATGTAACGTAAGTCCAGCATTTAGTAAACTTTTCCAATTATATCTATTTGACTCTGACTTTCTGCCCAGATATGAATGGAAAGTTGTTTTTGTTTTTTTTTTTTTTTTTTTCCATTTAAAAAGCAACTATTGGCCAGGCGTGGTGTCTCATGCCTGTAATCCCAGCACTTTGGGAGGCCGAGGCAGGCGGATCACCTGAGGTCAGGAGTTCAAGACCAGCTTGGCCAACATGGTGAAACCTCGTCTCTACTAAAAATATAAAAAATTAGCCGGGCGTGGTGGTGTGTGCCTGTAATCCCAGCTACTCAGGAGGCTGAGACAGGAGAATCGCTTGAACCCGGGAGGCAGAGGTTGCAGTGAGTCAAGATCATACCGCTGAACTCCAGCCTGGACAACAAAGAGCAAAAATCCATCTCAAAAAAAAAAAACAAAAAAAACAAATATCTTCCATTGAAAATAGTGCAAACCAAAAATGTATCTTTTCTGTTTTGTGTTTTTTTTTTCTAGCCATATTTGCTGTCTTTATCTCGTAATGACCTTTCCCCAGTATATTTTTCTGTTTCTCTTCAGTTAATGCCCAGTTTCTAAAAATAAAATGGCTAGTGGGTCTTTGGATAATATTATTATTTCATGGGTACATACAATCAGGAAACATATTTCTGTTTATACTCTTAAATCAGTTGAGAGTTGTAGATGAAGCCACATTCTGTCAGCACATTTTTTTTTTTTCCCCAAACCTGGAAAATGTAACAAAATCCAAAACAGCTGTAGGAAGTAGAGTGTACACTCCATTTGCACTCAGCAGGAGAACGAACGAGGTAAGGGGATAGTTTCCACATGAAAAAGTTACAAAGAATTTAACCTGTAATGAAAACTCTGATAATCTCTAGGAATGAAAGGTGCTTGGATGATGGGTTTGGGGTTTTTCGTAAGTTCAAAGGATCTGGTTTTCCCTATAAATGCTATGCAGGAATTGGAGACGTCCATGTGGTCATGGTTAGGTCTGATGGCCAACAAAAGTTCAGGCTTCATCATTAAGCCATTAAACTGTGACTGTGTGTACATTTTAAGACCATGGATTACCTGCCCAAGCCTGTGTTTTTGAAAAGCATAGAAAGCAGAATCTCATCAGCTTATCACCATCTGCTCCCAGACAGAGACTCCGGTGCGTGGGTCTCAGCTGAAAAGTAGTTTCCTCTAAGATTCATGATGTGAAGCTCCTATAGCCTAGAGCTTCTCACACGTTGGTATGTACATGAAGAATCTCTGGACCTTGTTAAATGCAGATTCTGATTCAGCTGGCCTGGGTGGGATTGGACCTGAGATGCTGCTACCTTTCTATCAAGCTTTCAGGTGGTCTTACGCTGCTAGTCCGTGGGCCACCATTGAGGTAGCAGGAGCGCAGAGCATTTCTGCCACAGCAACGCTATCGCATCTGTGGTAGGCAGTCTCTGAAATGGCTTCCAGTGATCCCACCTTCCTGATATTCAAGTCCACATGAAATCCCCTTCACCTGAGTGTAGGCTGGACCTATTAATAGTGACTCACTTCTACTGAACTGAATGCAGCAAAAGCAATGATATGTTTCTTCTGAGGTCAGGTAATAAAAAGACTGTAACTTCAGAGTAGCTGTCACTCTCTCTCTCTCTCTCTCGAACCCCTGCTCTGGATAAAGCAAGCAACTATCTACATTGTGAGTGGTCCCTGGAGGGTCCCATATGTCTCCAGCCAATAGCTAGTAAGGACTTGGGCCGCATGAGCAGGTTGAGAAGTGGTTCATCCGCTAGTCAAGCTTTGAGATGAATACAACCTCTTCTAACACCTTGTTTGCAACCTCAAGAGAAATCCTGAGCCAGAGGTACCCAGTAAGGCCATGCCCAAATATCTGATACAGAGAAACAGAGAGTAAACATTTGTTGTTTTAAGCACCTAAATATTGGAATAATCAGTTATGCATCTATAGATAACTAATACAGCATCACTTATAAAATATTGTTTACAAAAGTTAAATTTTTAAAAATCAGTCGTTAGTGAATATTTTATCAGCCATGACTAAGGGTCAAACATTTCAGATGCTCACAATCCACATTTTTGTCACCCTACTTCTGAGGGTATCCATGCACCACTGAGGCTGGGCTCATTTTTCCTGATCGCTTTGAAATTGGGATTCAGATGTATAGACTGTCTTTACTTTGGGATTCAAACCAGTTTAGTTAGAGCTGACTCAGAGGGCAATTAGTTCCAGGATCCGTTTATAATGTGACATCCTGATCTTCTGAAGATAGCTTAAATCGGAAAGCAGTGTGAGATACACGAGATACGGCCCTCTAGTCTAGCAACTTAGCAGAAACTAGCTGATTTTTCAGAGCTTTCTGAGGCAAGAGCAAAGTAATTCTACTTTAAGAAAAACAACACGTATGTACAAAAGAGGCAGGGCAGAAGAGTTAAAAATAAACCAAAGATAGCTGTTCACCACCTTATTGACTTGCTTTTGATTCCTGTTCTTGGACACAGAGTTTCCCACCCATTTGTCTTAATCTGTGCTTGAACTGACCTAGGCTCCTTGTTAGGACTCAGTTTCAGAGAACTGAAATCTCTTGCTCTTAATTTCAGCTTGTGATACCTGCACTTATTTTTTTCTATATTTACCTTACTCTGGTGCAATCGGATCTTTTTAAAGGGAGGAGAGATCAAAGAAGAAAGATGTATTTGGAAACTTAAGGCAAAATTGTGATAACATTTTGATGGCTTGAAAGAACATAATATATGTATATCTGATTTCGAACTATGCTCACATAACTCTTTTCCTTTCCACGTCCACGCATATGACAGCAGCTTACTTAGTTATTACCTCATCTGGACTATGCTGCACTCATTAGTCTCCAGTATCTTGATTTTCTGAATCACAGTATCACTCTTCTGCACCCCAAAACTTGGACTGCAGGGTCCATAGGATGAGCCCACCATTCCCATCTCTCTAGGTGTCCCATTCAACATACCTTTCCAACATTATCATCCATTGCTCTCGTCCTTGGACTGTTCAGTCCTGCAAATCCTTTTCTATACCATTGTTCATGCCATTCACCCTTCATATTCCATCTCTCTTTTCTTCCCACACCCAGGCCACAATGGTGTCTCCCTTCTCTGAAGAAGGTGTGTTTCGTTTGTATGGCACTTGCTTAGAGTCTTTCTTTGCCCCTTCCTTCCACTGTTGTAGGCAATTGTCATTTCCCTCTTGCATCACTACATCCTCGAGTGCTCCTGTATTATTGTCATGCACTGCCATTCAAGTGTCCAGAGATCCCTTTCACAAAGAAATTGTTAGTTCAAAGATTAAAGGGACCCTGTATTTACATTATTTACTTATCGATTAAACATCGAATTTCTCACATTTTAGAAACTCACTTAATTGATGCTCAATAAATATTTGGAGGGGGAAATCTAATTTATTTTTCCACATTTTTTTCTTACTAACTTATTTTCATTTTAGTTTTAATTTCATTTAAGCATTTATTTATTTATTTATTTAGCTCATTTTTCCAAATGTCTTGAGCCTACCAACAAACTTCTTTCTTGTACAAGGTAGTACAAAAAACACAGTGACTAAATCAATGACTAAACAAGACCATGAAGTGGCTAAATTATGTACATTTAAGAAAACCTGACCACATTCAAGGTGCCTTTTTCTGTCTACATGCTTAATTAGCCTATCTCATCAGACTCTGTATTTGCCGGTGTGTGGGCATACCTCCTTCTCACGGATTTTAACCTGCCTTATCTATAGATAACAGTCAGGTTTAAGGAGAACGAAATATCTCACATTCTGAATATACTGCTTTAAAGCTTAGACAGACAGATTGTTAAAACTAGAAATAATCATCAGGACCTGTTTTCCTGTATCCTGATTTTATTGAGGACTGGAATGGCTGTGGGACTTGTAAATACTCATAGGGATATGTGGAGTAGGGCACAAGATCCTGATTCCCAGCCCTGGAGCTCACAGCCTCTCTGTGCTACTCCATGGTCCTCCAAACTCCAAGATACAGCATTTGATTCCTTTTTTTTTTTTTTTGAGATGGAGTCTCACTCTGTCACTGCTCAGGCTGGAGTACAGTGGCATGATCTCGGCTCACTGCAACCTATGCCTCCCGGGTTCAAGTGATTCTCCTGCCTCAGCCTCCCAAGCAGCTGGGACTACAGGTGTGCATCACCACGCCTGGCTAATTTTTATAATTTTAGTAGAGACGGGGATTTCACCATATTGGCCAGGCTGGTCTCGAACTCCTGACCTCGTGATCTGCCCGCCTCAGCTTTCCAAAGTGCTGGCATTACAGGCATGAGCCACTGCACCCAGCCACAATTTGAATCTTTAACAAGTCTTTATGTGAGGATATTATTGATAGAAGCTGAGAAAACTGATGTTAAAGGAAATACCTGGGAGGATTTACTAACTGGCGTCAAAGGCTAAGATGGCAATGTGTATTAAAATAAGTCTCTGAAAAACAAAAAACATAAGCCTTCAAAGGCAACCAGAATGAAAGGGCACCCACTTAAAATATGATGGGCATCCACTTAAAATATTAATGTCTACCCTACTCACACCACACAACTGCTACACATGTGTACACACACACACACACTCACAGATGCTGATTTTGGCACTGTGTGACCTTAAGTATTGATTGATCAGACTGAGCTAGCAAAAAAACTCTACAGTCCTGAATTTTTGATTTGTCAATCAAGGAAAGGGAATTATGTCATTATTCAACAATGAAGATTATGTTCAACTCATTTACATACATAGACAACCAATTTATATTGACTTATTTTAATACACATTGCTGTCTTTTCCTTAGACGCCAGTTAGTGAATCTTCCCATGCTATACGACAGCCAGTCCTAGAGGAGAAGAAAATCACCTATCCCAGGAAAAGTGAGCAGGCACTGAGAAAGAAGAGTAATCAGCACACAAGATGAAGGCCACGGACCTTTGGAAAGCTGTTGCCCAAATGGGGAAGGAAATTCTATTTTTGTTTGCTCAGTTCAGGGAGAAAAAAATAAGGCATTATAACTATACGTAAGGTGAGTTGAGTTTTGGTTGTTGTTGTTGCTGGAGATAGAATCTCACTCTGTTGCCCAGCATGGACTGCAGTGGCACAGTCTGCACTCACTATAACCTCTGCCTCCCGGGCCCAAGCAATTCTCCTGCCTCAGCCTCCCAAATAGCTGGGATTACAGGTGCATGCCACCATGCCAGTTAATTTTTTTTTTTTTTTTGTATTTTTAGTAGAGACAGTGTTTCACCACATTGGCCAGGTTGGTCTCGAACTGCTGACCCCAAGTGATCCACCTGCTTTGGCCTCCCAAAGTGCTGGGATTACAGGTGTGAGCCACCCCACCCAGCCAAGGTAAGTCCAATTTTAAAATCCATGTCACGAAGGATTTTCTGGGATCAGTTTGCCCCGCTTATATGCTTAATGTTTGATATAGAGCTAGTTTCATATTTTCTGTAAGTTATGTGACCATCTCGATGATGGACTACTTGTCCACCATTTGAAGAAGTCAAAGAGGATTGGAACACACGTGCATGCATACACACACACGTATTTTCAAATCACAACATCTCAATAATTGATAGTGAAATTTGAGTAAAAGTTCACCAATACAAGTGTGACAAGAACATCAGTAGTGTCCTTAAATACCATCATTTTAATCATTCCCAAATATATTAGACTTAAGGATTAATTTATGTCAATCCCTGAAATTGTATTATTCTCTTTAATCTGTTGCTAAAAGGAAACCACATAAAAATTCCCCTCCTTAACTCAAAGACCTCAGGAGATAAAACTACGGAATTTTCCCTGACCACCTGGAAACCTTGGACTGTCTTCAGAGATACCATGTTCCATCACCATCTGCCACCATCAAGCAATCAGGCACATTGTAACCCTGTCACAGGGACATGTGTGTATATATGCCTCTGGGTGAGTACGTACGAGAATCTGTGCGTGTGAATGTACATGTGTATACATGTGAGTGTGTACAGGGGTGTGTGTATGTGTGAGTGCATTAAGAAAATCTTCCTAAGACAGAAATGGAAAATTACTGGTCTAGATGGAAACTAAAAATAAAAGCTTAACATATGAGAAGTTTTTTTTTTTTGTTTTTTGTTTTTTTTTTCCAAACAGAAACATTTTATGTATGTTACTTTGCGCCAAGAATTTATGCCACAAAGATTCCTCAGTTTTATTGAAGAATATCATTTGTCCCCAGAACAATGTGAATATGAACTATGGTAAAAGGGAGATCTCGATCTTTTCTATCTTGGCCTCCAAGTCCTGTGACATCTGATGATAATGTAAGTGTCCTGGAAACAGTAAACTATCTCATACATATTTATACTGGAAAATGTACCCATAAACATTCAGTTTGAGGTCCCCATCTGTACTGTTCTTCTGAGGAAGATAACATTATGCTAATCTCATAAGGGTAGCCACTAAGGTGCAAAGTGATTGGTTTAGCAAAACACAACTATTTTATTGCAAAACATTATATTTAGGAAAAAAAGCTCTGGGTTAAAATCTTGGCTTCACCACTTACTAGCTCTGTGATTTATGGCAAAATGATTAACTTCTCTATGCCTCAATTTCTGCTTTCCAAAAATTTAGTTGATAGTATGAATACCTACTTTACAACATTATTATGGGTAAAAAATGAGTTAATGTATGATAATGCATGATAATTTTAAGCTCTGAATAAATGTTTATTATTATTACTGTAATTACTACAAATTTAGAACTAACAATAGGACTTTTGACAACTAGTCCTATATTCTTCACATTGGCAATGCAATATTGAGTGCCTTGATTAACACTACAACCTACAAATAGAGTTGTTTTCAGAGGAAGAAAATTTGGGTAACAGTCAGGCATTCAACCAACATGTATTGAGTGTCTCCTCATGGTTTGATGAGTGCTGGAAATGGTGAACAAGATAGACATAGACTCTGCCTCTTCCAGCTATTGTTTCTGTAACCTGTAAGAAACTTATTTATTGATTCTACTCAAAGAGAACAATGGTGGAAACATTGGGATTTTAAAACATAATTCTTTAATATTAACATCAAGTATGTGGCTTAAGGACAATTCAGGTATGCTCAATGACCTTTTTCTAAATCTCAAGTACTGAAAGAAAATGTAAGGTAAGAACAAGATCTCTAAGGGGGCAAATATTTCTTGGATTTACCGATCTTTCGAAACTGTTTTTCTTTACCTTCAAAGAAACTTATCCAGCCAACTAAAACGTTTCAATAAGAAAGTGTGGTGCCCCAGAAGAGATACAAAGTGTTGCTTTTTTTCTTTTTCTAGAGGTTTACTGCTGATTGCTCTAAAGATAGGGGAAGAAGTAGGGGAGGAAAATAATCTCAAACTCTCTTTGGATCAAGATGAAATGCTCTAGCAACATGAACAAGAGGGAGGCATCTAAGGGAAATGGTAATAAGCAACTCTTCATTGTTTTGGAACAAGTGTGCCTTCTTTGCTCACTAACAATCTATCGTTGAGTGCCACGGTGCTGTTTCATATCAAGATTGCAAAAACCATTACAAGCTGCATAGGTATTGGAGGCTCAACCAGATGTGATGAATTTCCATTGTTTTACTTAGTGCATGGAAAATATTACTAATGGCTGGTGTCAGGGGAGGCTTAACTGACCCCAAATGGCCAAACTCATCTGGGTGCATTTCTGTAAGTCAGACCCTTTAAATACTCTCTCTTGTTATTTCACAGGCCCCTCTCCCGTTTTATGAGATGTTTGACTATATAAAGCTCATTTTAGCAAAGGAGAAATTCCATGACTGCATGAACAGGTGGTCTGGGAACTTGGGAGAGGAGTGGGATATCTTTCCTTGAGACTGAATTTTATTTACAGCCAATTCTTGATTATCTTTGGACATACAAAACACACTTGAGCACAATGAAGAAAATAAAGTCTGAAAAATTCCATTCAGTCTTTTCCCTGCCATTGTCTTCACAAGAACTGCTAAGGGTTACAATTATAAATCTAACTGAGCAAAATTTCATCTCCTGTTACAATTCAGAAGATGGATTCACTTACTATTCCCTTTTTCCAGTGCATGAGCTGAGCTACAATAAAGCAGACAGAAGAAAAAGAGAGAAGGCCTTTGAAAATCCCTTATTCCTATACCTAGAGTTGACGTTTAAGTTTTGATTTTAACATACGATTTGCACTTTGAATTTTCTTGGTGATATTGATAATAACACATATCAGATAAACACCTGACTTCCACTTTCTTAATGTATCAGGGTTTCCAAAACAGCCCAGTTCTTGCTACAGTCACAGACCTGTTCTTTCCTTTTAGTTTAGAAGGCTTCAGAATGCATCAAATTCTTCATTTTCTGCCTCTAGAAGTCTCATTTATTAGAGGTATTCGACATCCTCTTTTTTAAACTTGACATTGTCTTTAGGTATTAGCTCATCAAGACTCAGAGCCCAGTCTCAGTTCAGAGGAACATGGAAAAATTTAAATGCTTTTCTAAACCTCGTGTAACTTTATCTGAACTCTTGTGTCTTTATGTGAACTCTTCTTATTGGCAGCAATGGGTTGGAGATCCCCTGAGTATAAGTTTCCTTGCAAGAAGTTTTCTGGCATTTAAAATTTAGCCTTGAAATTATAAGTTAAAGAAAAGGTCAAGACAATAAAATGTGACTGTGAATTTGGAAATGAACAACATTTTAGTGAGCTTCCTATATTTTTTTTCTTAAACATGCAGCTCATTAAACAGAATTTTAGTGTGCAGCGGCATTGAATTTTTAAAACTTCTTAACAGCTATTACATAAATGTACAATGGGTATTATTTTTAAAAAATCAAAACTCACACACCTCTGGCCTCTGAATGCTGGTTTGAAAATATAGAATAAGAGTATCACTGACTGGCCACAGTGGCTCACACCTGTAATCCCAGTACTTTGGGACGCCGAGGTGGATGGATCAGGAGGTCACGAGGTCAGGAGATCGAGACGATCCTGGCTAGTACAGTGAAACCCTGTCTCTACTAAAAATACAAAAAATTAGCTGGGTGTGGTGGCGGGCGCCTGTAGTCACAGCTGCTCGGGAGGCTGAGGCAGAAGAATGGCATGAACCCGGGAGGCAGAGCTGGCAGTGAACCGAGATCGTGCCACTGCACTCTAGCCTGGGCGACAGAGTGAGACTGTCACAAAAAAATAAAATAAAATGAAAAAAGACTATCATTAATGAAAAACAAAGTCCTTATAGGTTTTACAGCTCTGTGACAAATTAAAGCTCAATAACAGCCTTTCACCACGCATGACAAGTACCTACTTTTGCTATGTAGTTGATGTATTTTCATTGGCTTCTTAATTGTTTCTGTTAATAGTGCGGGTCCCTGCACAAGATTACTCATTGCTAAACTGGGTACTCAATTGGAGGTTTGCCTCAACGTTATGAAAGTTGACAGAACTGAAGAAGAGAAAGAAAACAGAGCGTCTGCCTCGAGAGAACCACTACCAAGGCTGAAAACAGCAAACATAATCACAAATAGTTGGTCTGAATTCCACTAGGTCCTCCAGCCTTGTTTTTAAACGATCTCAGAGCCGGCTCCAATACTTAGAACATGGGATGAATTTAAAACTGAAGGGAATAAATGAATGTGGCATGGAGGAACGTCTTACTCAAGAAGTACCATGAGCATTTCCCAGGGCATGTTGCTGTCAGAACTCACTGCAGAAATATAATGGAATTTTCTAATTTGCTTTAATTAGAAAAAAGTAAACACTGCCCTCAACATGTCATCATGTTTATATAGAAGCCCAACCAGCTGATTTTCTGCTGGGATGGCCCTGGAACCACTCAATTAAATCTCAGGGCACAGTTTCTTTTTATGAATGAAATACCATTAGTATGAGGCCAGAATTTTTTTTTTTTTCATCTGCTTCATTGGCTGTGACTCTACAAGGACAAGTGACCAAACACAGCACCTTCCAATTTTAATTAACCAATTATAATTTCCAAGACTAGATCATTTAGGATTCTTCTTTTCAAGGCATTTACTTTTTTATTTATTTAGAGATAGAGTCTTGCTCTATTGCCCAGGTTGAAGTGTAATGGCATGATCTCAGCTCACTGCAACCTCGGTGTCCCGGGTTCAAGAGAGTCTCCTGCTCCAGCCTCCCAAGTAGCTGGGATCACAGGTGTGTACTACCATGCCAACTAATTTTTGTCTTTTTAGTGGAGGTGGAGTTTCACCACGTTGGCCAGGTTGGTCTCGAACTCCTGACCTCAAGTGATCCGCCCGTCTCGGCCTCCCAAAGTGCTGGGATTATAGGTGTGAACCGCTGCGTCCGGCCTAACTTCTTTATTTTAAAATTTTCCACTTTGCAAGACTAAGGAAACAAAAGTACTTTATTTCTAGCATACAATGATAACAGCAAAAAAAAAAAAAAATTAAAAAATAAAAGAGAAAGAGAAGTTACTTCTTAATATTTCAAGTATTTAATAGTTTTATAAATTAAAACCCTAGGACTGTGAGATCCCATGAATTAAAATATTGATAGAATTCCTGTGGAGCTGGAAAGAACCTTGGAAGTTATCTTCATGTTGCAGATTTTACAACAGATGCTCAATTTTCATAAATGTCATTGTTGAAGATATGGACATTTAAAAATAGCTTTGAGTCAGCCCTACAGATTTTCAGATCTATGAAACAAGAATCAGAGTTAAACAAATTGGGA
The DNA here is from genome assembly GCF_002776525.5 of Piliocolobus tephrosceles. Taxonomy (NCBI): domain Eukaryota; kingdom Metazoa; phylum Chordata; class Mammalia; order Primates; family Cercopithecidae; genus Piliocolobus; species Piliocolobus tephrosceles. Next base: position 63,481,363 of record NC_045449.1, on the reverse strand, counting down.
ATTTTTTTGAGAAGCTTAGAAGTTTTAATAAATAATCCTACACATTTTTCCCATGAAAAAGGAATGAGATTATGGCAAATATTTCTAGTAATTTAAAGCAAGGTAATATTATAAATTGTTATAATAAAAAGTTTTTCTGTTATTAATATGAAAGGAAGCAACAGTATTGTAATTCTCAGAGTCCCTCAAACACCTGCATACTTTAAGCAAAGTAACAAGAGATGAATTTATTCTGGAATGCTGGGGACTTTTTGTCCAACGCATCAGCTGTATACCCATTTCAACCTCAAGGTGAGTACAGCTGTGTTATGTACATCCCACTGGGGTATGGGGAGGCGGACCAAGGGAGCTCTTCCAATGCCCCAGTTCAGCCATTCGGATTTGCTAAACACACATGAACAAGATCCACACTTGGGTTTTGGAAACAGTCTCAACCAACACCTCTGTTCTCAAAGCTGTGTTTCATACAAAAAACAGGGACAATTGCCCTTCGAATTGTCCTTTGCCTAGTTAATTTTAGAACTTCAACAAGTCACAATCATATTGCCTTTTTTTTTTTTTTTCAATTTTTAAACACGAGGAATGATAATGTTTGCCCTACATAGAAGGTTGTTGCAACTCAAAGATCCACACACGGGCATGCAGACTCATAATTTTTGTATAGTTTCTTTCAAGTTTCGAATGCTCCATCAGTGTGGAGGTCAGGGCTGAAGAAAATTGGGTCACCCAAAAATGAGAGATAAAAAATAAACAAAACAAAGCTGAATATCTTTTATAAGAAACTGCATATAATATTCTTGATGTATTTCACCTCACCTTCCAAGTGTCTAACCTACACATGTGTACTTGAGTTCTGTTCATCTTTCACTTCAAAATACAAGATGGACTTAAAGATTTGAGAGCAAGTTTACCTAGAATAAGTGATAAAAACAAGACAGTGGTGTCACTTCTACAGGGGTTTTCCTGTATATAATGAAAAGTGAAGTTCCACTTAACACACACACACCCCCCATTTTTCCACTTGTAGTATTCAAATTATATTTTACCTCCTATGTTAAAACTTCAATTACTTCTCTCCCTGAAAAACAATAATCTTTAATAGTTTTATTGCAGAGTTGACTGTATTCAAGGCAAAATGCACCATCCATCAGCGTCAGATCTTATCACTTGTGATAATCAAGTACTTGCCTCCTAATTTATCAGAACCGTCAGATCCCAAAAGGGCAGCTTGTAAAACTTTTTTAAATCACCCTTCACACTAGACATCTCCAAACATCTTGCTTGGGAGGAGAAGTTCTTAAGGCATTTCTCCAGATAAATCAGGATGGAAATCCAGAACTAGACTACATTTCTAGTCTTTGAGCCACACAATCAGGATGAATGGGGAATACAGTGAATGCTTGATATTTCTAGAACCATGAGTGTACTAGAGATACATGGATGACGGCTAGTGCTCCACAGCCCACACCATCACTGCAGCCCAGCTACCACCTCAGATGGCAGCTGCTGATGTGAAGGACCAACTTGTGTAAATCCTGATATCAGCTCTTTGACAGTGCTTAATGGTTATCTTCAGTTCAACATGAATGCATCTAAAACTATTGCCTTCTCTCTAAAACTCATCCAACATTCCCCATCTCAGCAAATGTCACCAGCACTCATTCAGTTTGACAAGACAGATGCCTGGTAGATTTCTTAACCTTCTATCCTTTTTCACATTCGATCCATGACCAACTTTTTATGTTCATTTTCCTGAGTAACTATCATATTTGTCTAACTCTTTCTCTATTGACTGTCTCATCATAGTTAAAATGATCATCTTCTTTCCTAACTTTTCTTCATGTACCAGTCTAATTCCATTGCAGTCCCCCATAAATAGGGTGACTGTACGTCCCAGGTTGTCCAGGACAGCCAGAGTTTTAATACCTGTAGTCTCTGCATAATTAGCAACTGTACCGCTTATTATTCTCCAAACTGCCCTGATCTGGATAATAAATTATGTTATTACAACACATACAAACAGGGTCTCCTTTGAAAACTGTAAGTCTAATTATACCATTTCCTACCTAAAACTCTTTAATGGTTTCTGCCAGTCCTTAGAACAAAGTCTAAACTCCTTGACCTGGTTTTTAAAACTCTGATTAGTCAGGGTTCTACCTTACTTGCCAGGCTCATCTTGGGTAAATCTTATAGCTGTCTCACATTCTAGGATTCCGTATTTCTCCCATGATCATTCTAATCTCAATTTGTTTATAATTTCTTCGTTGGTTGGTTGTTTATTCCATAGAGTTTAAGACCTAAGTGTACAGATGATATCTAACTGCTTGTTATTTTATTTTCAGTACACAGTGCATATTAGTCATTCAAATATCATGGTCATAACAGAAAAGAATACTTATCTGCAAACATACAATTAAATGAGAGATAACAGCCCCAGCAACCTGACCCTATTAGGTCAAAGTTGGATGACAAAGGATGCTATATATAGCCAGAATGAAATTATAAAATTTTGGGCTGGGCGCGGTGGCTCAAGCCTGTAATCCCAGTACTTTGGGAGTCCAAGACGGGCGGATCACGAGGTCAGGAGATTGAGACCATCCTGGCGACCACGGTGAAACCCCATCTCTACTAAAAAATACAAAAAACTAGCTGGGCGAGGTGACAGGCGCCTGTAGTCCCAGCTACTCAGGAGGCTGAGGCAGGAGAATGGCGTAAACCCGGGAGGCGGAGCTTGCAGTGAGCTGAGATCTGGCCACTGCACTCCAGCCTGGGCGACAGAGCGAGACTCCGTCTCAAAAAAAAAAAAAGAAAGAAATTATAAAATTTTACACAAATGTAAATAAGCTTAACCAAAAAGAGAAAATGGATTTCATCATTATTAATTTATCCTTGTATTATTATATATTTTCATTATTGCTATGTCATCACTAAATAGACATCAAATGCAATATTTCTCAATTATCTATATGCAATATCCTCTTAGTAGAATAATACCACAAATATTTTACCACTTGGCCTTCCAGCATTAGAAGATAATGGCCTCATCCTACACAAACTTGATATAACTGAATCATATAAAGAAAAAACAATAAAGAAAATCTGCTGCTTAAATTGTTATATATTCTAATGCATTTTAAGGTCAAATGTGAATTTTCTTTTTTTATTAAAAGTTAAACATTAAACAACATTAAAAATGTCATAAAAGCATTAAAGATGCTATTCCAGATTATATATGCAATGAATAATGCCCCTTTCAGTATGTCTTATTACTACAGATAATTTTTTACATATGAATACTTTGAAAACACAGATCAAAAAGACAATTGTTTTTGATCCGATTCTAACAAGATCAAAATTACTCTATTCTTTTTGCAGAACTCCACGCTCCAAATTTGCTGGCTAGGAGCTGTCTAGTCTGCCAATGAACTGATACCAAAGCCTTCTTTTTCTGATAGCTCATCATTCATCATGATCTTTAACTAAGACAGCATTACGTGTCAACCTACATATTTCTGGTTCCAAAAATAAATATTGCTGGTAAAGTAACAAAAACAAAACAAAAAAAGCTATCTACACATTTTCTTCTCAAAACATATGCCAGCCCTTTCTCAAGACTGCAGAGGTTTAGTCTTGAAAGAACACCATACTTAGATCCCTGTAGCACATTTCTCAGATACCACGACCCCACTCTAATGACGCTTGCTTCTGGTCAATTCTCTGCCTTTCATGTTCAAGCACTGAGAAAATTCAGAAAGAAGACAATGAATAATGAATAGTATTAGTTCTTAAATAAAACACATCATTTTTCATTTCCTCTTTAATAGTTTTCCAATGGAAATTGAGTCATTAACGAAAGAATTGTTCTAGGAGGCGTCATGACAAACATTTCCTACATTATGTAAGAATAACAATAGTATGAACCAAAATATGCAAAAAAACGCTCTTATTCCCAAGCCTGAAAGCTTTTGAGTAATTGACAAGTTACATCTTTGAGATACAATTCACATGTCATGAAATTCATTCATTCAACAATACAGTTTAGTGCTTTTTTAGTGTTTTCACAAAATGGTGCAACTATCACCAATGTCTAAGTCCAGAATGTTTCTATCACCCCCTAAATAAGCATTGTGCTCATGAGCAGTCATTCCTCATTTTCCCCTACCTCAACCCCTAACAAACATTAGTCTTTGTCTCAAAGGGTTGGCATATTCTGGACATTTCACATCAGTGGACTCAGAATGTACAACCATTTGTACCTGGCTTCTTTCACTTAGCATAATGTTTTCGAGGTCCATTCATGCCAAGCCCAGCTCGGTGGGTCAGGGAGACCTTAACCTAGCGGTGATAGAGGAATTAAAGAAACACACACAGAAATATAGAGGTGTGAGGTCTCACAGCCTTCAGAGCTGAGAGCCCTGAACAGAGATTTACCCACATATTTATTAACAGCAAACTGGTCATTAGCATTGTTTCTATAGATATTAAATTAACTAAAAGTATCCTTTATGGGAAGCAAAGGGATGGGCCAAATTAAAGGAGTAGGTTGGGCTAGTTAACTGCAGCAGGAACAAGCCTTTAAGGCACAGATCGCTCATACCATTGTTTGGGGCTTAAGAATGCCTTTAAGCGGTTTTCCGCCCTGGGTGGGCCAGGTGTTCTTTGCCCTCATTCCTGTAAACCCACAACCTTCCAGCATGGGCGTTAGGGCCATTATGACCATGTTACAGTGCTGCAGACATTTTGTTTATGGCCAGTTTTGGGGCCAGTTTATGGCCAGATTTTGGGGGGCTTACTCCCAACATATTCATAGTGCAGCATGTGTCAGTACTTCTTTTTATGACTGAATAATCCCATTGTATGGACATAGCACATTTTGTTTATCCGTTCATCCACTGATGGACGTTTGGGTTCTTCCTAGTTTTTTGGTTATATAAGTAATGCTCCTACAAACATTCATGTACAAATATTTGCGTTGACATGTTTTTCAGTTCTCTTGGGTATGTATTTAGGAGTGACATTGCCAAATCATCTGGTAACTTCATATTTAAATGTTTGAGGAACCACCAAAGTGTTTTCCATAGCATCTGTACTATTTTACATTTCCACCAGCAATATATGAGTTCCAATTTCTTTATATCTTCACCAACAATTGTTATTTTCCTTTCTTAAAAAAATTATAATCATTCTAGTGGGTTTGAAGGGGTGTCTTATTATGGTTTTGATTTGCATTTCCCTACTAATAATGTCGAACATTTTTTCATGTTTATTGGCCATTTATATATCTTCTTTGTAGAAATATCTATTCAAATACTTCGTCCATTTGTCTATTTTTAAAATGGGGATTTTTATATTTTTATTGTTGGGTTGCAGCAATTCTTTACATATTCTGGATATTTGTCCCTTTTCATATATATAATTTGCAAATATTTTCCTGTGTTCAGTGGGTTGACTTTTCACTGTCTTGATGATGTCCTTTGAAATACAAAAGTCTCAATTTTAATGAAGTCCAATTTATCTATTTTTGTTGGTGGTGTTGTTGCCTGAACTTTTGGTATCATATCTAAAAATCAGTTGTCTAATCCAAGGTCAAAAAGATTTATACTTTTTTTCCTAAGAGTTTAATAAATTTAGTTTTCACAATTAGGTGTTTGATCCATTTGGGGTTAATTTTTGTATGCGGTATGAAATGGTTTGACTGTGTCCCCACCCAAATCTCCCCTTGAATTATTGCAATAATCCCTGCGTGTCAATGTGGGGTCATGTGGAGATAACTGAATCAGAGGGGTGGTTTTCTGCATACTGTTCTTGCATAGTGAATAAGTCTCACGAGTTCTGATGGTTTTATAAACGGAAGTTCTCCTGCACAAGCCTTTTGCCTGCCTCAATGTAAGACGTGCCTTTGCTCCTCCTTTGCCTTCTGCCATGATGGTGTGAGGCCTCCCCAGCCATGTGGAACTGTGAGTCTATTAAAACTCTTTTCCTTTATAAATTACCCAGTCTCAGGTATGTCTTTATTAGCAGCTTAAGAACAGACTAATACACGGCGTAAGGTAAGAGTACAACTTTTCCCAGAGCTACTTTTTGAAAAATTGATTCCTCATTGAATTATCTTGGCACTCTTGTCAAAAATTGACCATAAATATAAAGGATTATTTCTGGGCTTTAACTTTTATTCCATTGATTTATATGTCTCATTATGCTACTACTTCCTTTTTTCGATTGTAGTATTAGGTTTTGAAATTGGAAAGTTTGATTCCTGAAACTTTGTTCTTACCAAGATTTTTTGTCTAGTCAGGGTGCCTTGCATTCCCATATAAATTTGAGGATTCACTTGACAAATTCTAAAAATAACAATAGCTAGGATTTTCAGAGTGATTGTACATCGTCTGTAGATCATATACAATGGGAAGTATTGACATCTTAAAAATGTTTTCTTTTAATCTATGAACACAGGACATCTGCCCATGCATTTAGGTATTATTTATTTCAACAATGTTTTATAGTTTTCAGTAAACAAGTTTTACAGTTCTTTTGTTTAATTTATTCCTAATTGTTTTATTCTTTTTAATGTTGTCATAAATGGAATTATTTTCTTAATTTCATTTTTGAATTATTCATTTCTATTATATGGAAGCACAACTGATTTTCATATATTGATGTACCCTGTAACATTTCTGGACTCATTTATTACCTCTAATAGCCTTTTATTAGATACCTTAGAATTTTCTGGATACAAGATCATGTTATCTGCAAGTACAGTTTTATTTACCCTATCTAAAATGGATGCTTTTTAAAAATTGTTTAATTACCCTCACTAAAACTTTCTGTATGTTAAATAAAAGTAACAAAAGTGGATATCCTTGTCAGTTTCTGATATTTGGGAAAAATATTTCATTCTTTTTTCATTAAGTATGATGTTAACCAGAAGTTTTATCAGAGTGAGGAAGTTCTTTACTCTTCCTAGTTTGAGTGTTTTTCGTGTTTTTTTTTTTTAACATAAAAAGTTGTTGGATTTTGCCAAGTGCTCTTTCTGCATCAATTGAGATGACCATGTAAAGAAGTTTTCATTTATTTTATTAGTTTGGCCTATTACATACTGATTTTCATTTTGTGATCCCCCTTGCATTCCTGAGATAAATCTCATTTGATCATGTCATACAATATTTTTACATGTTGCTGGATTGGTTTGCTAGTATTTTGTTTAGTATTTCTGCAATTATATTAATAAGGGATATGGTCTGCAGTTTTATTTCCTTGTAATGTTTTGTACGGTTTTGGTATTTGGTATAATGCCGTCATGGAAGGAGTTGGGCAATGTCTCCTCCTCCTATATTTCTTGAAAGAGGTTGTGAAGGATTAATGTTAATTCTTTTTTAAACATTTGGTAGGATTCATCAGTCATTTTTGACATCATGTCCCAGGCTTTTCTTGTGAAAAATGTTTTATTACTAACAGTCACTTTATTGTTATAAGTATACTTAGCTTTTTCTATTTCTTCTCAAGTCACTTTAGGTAGTTTTAGTCTTTCTAGGAATTTGTTGACATACAACTGCTTATATTATTTTTATTTCTCTAGGTTCAGTAATAAGTACTCCCATTCATACCTGATTTTGATCATTTACGTTTTCTCCCTGTTTTTCTTGGTCAGCCTACCTAAACTTTGTCAATGTTGTTGGTGTTTTCAAATAACCTACTTCTGATTTTATATCCTCTATTGTTTTTTCTATTCTCTATTTACTTCTACTTCAATCATTATCATTTCTTTCTTTCTGTTTACTTTGCATTTAATTTGCTCTTATTTTACCAGCTTCTAAAAGGAGAAAATCAGGCTATTGATTTGAAGTCTTTGTTATTTCTTAATAAAGGCATTTACCTCTATCAATTTCCTTCTAAATGACTGTAATAGCTGCATTCTGTAAGTCTTAGCATGTTGTGGTTTTGTTTCCATTTGTAAAAATAATTTATTTTCTTTATGCTTTCTCTTTTGGGTTTTTGGTTATTTAAGAGTGTTGTTTAATTTTGTAAATTTCCTTTTGTTATTAACTTCCCATCTCATTTTCTTATGATTGGATCAAATGTTTTGTATAATTTTAATTTTTTTACATTTATTGAGACATTTTATGGCTTCACATATGATTCATCCTATGGAATGTACCTTCTGCACTTGAGAAGAATATACTGTCAAGTTGTTGGGTAGGGTGCTAGCTCTATAGATCTCTTTTAGCTTTATTTGCTATTCAGACATTCTATTTTTTACTGGTCTCTGTCCAGTTATTCTAGCCATTATTAAAAGTGAAATATCGGCTGGGCGCAGTGGCTCATGCCTGTAATCCTAGCACTTGGGGAGGCCAAGGTGGGTGGATCATGAGGTCAGGAGATCGAGACCATCCAGGCTAACACAGTGAAACCCCATCTCTACTAAAAATACAAAAACTTAATCAGGTGTGGTGGCGGGTGCCTGTAGTCCCAGCTACTCGGGAGGCTGAGGCAGGAGAATGGCGTGAACCCGGGAGACGGAGCTTTCAGTGAGCCAAGATCGCGCCACTGCACTCCAGCCTGGGCAACAGAGCAAGACTCCATCTCAAGAAAAAAAAAAAAAAAAGTGAAATATCAATGTCTCCAACTATTAATGTTGAATTATTTATGTCTTCCTTCAATTTTCTCAGTACTTGCCTCATGCATTTTGGAACTCTGTTGTTCAGTACATATATGTTTATATTTAGTATGTCTTCTTAACTCTTTTATCATTAAAAAGTATCCTTCTTTGTCACTAATGACAGTCTTAAGGCACATTTTGTCTGATATTAGTATAGTCATTGCAGCTCACTTTGGCACTTTACAACTCTGACTTAATCTTCAGAGTTGCATAAACTTCAGGGATGCTTAAACTTCCTGCTTGCATAGAGTCTCCATGTTAGCCAGAAGTGAGAACTCAGACTTTCTAATAAATTTTCTGGAAGTTTACAAAATTATATGTAGGTCTATTGCCTTCTAGAGTCTCAGAAATATGTTGAAGGTCTTCCAAGTTTCCGTGGATATCTCATTTTCCAGCTTTTAAGATGTTTATTCAGCTACTTGTTTGCCCCAACTGTTATCAATGCCTTAGGCATCTGCAATGATTAGTAATTACTGCTGATTGTTTTTAACAAATGCCTTGAGAAAAAGGCCTTTCACACTGGCCAAGCTTTGAGTCAGGTCAAATAAAAACAAGTGCTATCAATTGGACTTCCAGGGTACTGCCCTACAGGAGTCAAATAAAGCTCAGGGATTGGGGTTTAGGGGAGCTCCAAACCCATTCTTCCCCTTCTAGTGGTTTCTAGGCTGCTGGTTGTCACCATGATTGCAGGGCTATATGTTTTCAATGCTGCCGTGAATCCTGGAGGAGAGGATTTCACAGAGTAAGTTACAACACCACATAGATTGCTATCCTTCCAAGAGATGTAGCAGGGTTTTTTCTGAGTAAATGCTCCTTGGATTTTTGCAAGATTTCCCAGGCCTGAGAAAGCTGCTTTTGGAAATTTTGCCAGTGTTCTTACTGCTTTTATAGAGAAACAGATTTTTAGAAATCTTTACTCTTCCATTCATACTGATGTTACCCCCATTACAGACATGGAGGCAGGCTATTCCTCGAAATTTTAGGAAAAAAACTTTGTCTCCAAGTAACCCTGGAAGCCTGGTGTATTTCCAAATATACTAAAAATCCTGCAAGTGACCTCTTACTGGTGAGAAAAGACACTAATGAAAGTCACTACAGGTTTAATTGAAAATTAAATTCTCTTCTTAACTGACTTTGATTAGAAGTTACTGTGGATACAGATATGAGAAAGGTGAGCTCCAACTTGGTTTCTGTTCTCAGAAAGCTTTTAGTCAATTTTACGTGCTTTGTAGCATGTCTCTTCTATGGGAGTCCAAATATTTCCATTTTAAAAAGTTTGTGGGGTCCATGCTCCCAAGATGCTGGTTTGGCAAGACGTGTGATAAAATCTAAAGGACAAAGTGTGGAGATGAGAGTTGTCAATTATTCAGTCAAATTGTATAGACACCAATGTGGACTCTTCTGGCTTAAAAAGGCAGAGAAGAATTTCAACTTGGAAGGTGTTTTTCTATTTAAACCTGAGGATCAAGATTAACATCTTCTTTTACCAATATGTTCTGGATAGTTGTAGTTTATTTGCAGGCTTTGATAAACCTGGAATGCCACTGCTCTATGGGTAGCTACCAGTCTGGACTTCACGTGAGAATTCGGCTTTTGTGAGTCTAGCCTTAGTGCCTTTTCTTTCTCTTCTCTTCACTTTGCAAATGAACATAAACAATTCACTTCCCATTTAAAAACCTACCTATAAAATTAAGGAAAAAAAAATTTTTTAAGTTCCCTTAACTAGTATCCTCTACAATTTCTCTTAAGTCTTGATTTATATTACACAATAAGGTAGGCTTTTTCCAAACTACATTAGGATGATAAATACAACAATGTATTTTATCGTAGAAGAGGTTAATTTCTATCTGGTAGCTTTGATAAATATGCTTCTGATACCTCTTATTTTAATTATGCAATAAAATAACTAGGCTTTTTCAATTCATTTTTCTCAAACTTTATCTTACTGTCAGAGGCATGTGAACCAGACCAACTCCATCTTGAACAGAAGGTGGGTAAAATTAGGCTGAGACCTACTGGGCTGCATTCTCAGATGGTTAAGGCGTTCTAAGTCACAGAATGAGACAGGAGGTCGGCACAAGATACAGGTCATAAAGAGCTTGCTGATAAAACAGGTGGCAGTAAAGAAGCCGGTCAAAACCCACCAAAACCAATATGGCCAAGAGAGTAACCGCTGGTTGACCTCACTACTACACTCCCACCAGTGCCATGACAGTTTACAAATGCCATAGCAACATCAGGAAGTTACCCTATATGGTTTTAAAAGGGGAGGTGTAAATAATCCACCATCCCTTGTTTAGCATATAGTCAACAAATAACCATAGAAACAGGCAACCAGCAGCCCTCTGGGCTTCTCTGTCTATGGAATAGCAATTCTTTTATTCCTTCACTTTCTTAATAAACTTGCTTTCACTTTACTCTGTGGATTTTCCCTGAATTCTTTCTTGCGGGAGATCCAAGAATCCTCTCGTGGGGTCTGGATTAGGATCGCTTTCCAGGAAAATTACCACACACCACTAGAGTAATTGACTTATATTCTCTGTCCTAAAGATGGGAGGTTCTCGAGAACAGGAACTTGGTTTTATATTTCATTGTATCTGATATCTAGCATAAAACCTGGTGCATAATATGTGTCAGTAGGTATTGAACAAATTATTACAATTAAATTTAGTAAACACTGATTTGAGAACTGGCCATTTGTCAGCTAATGTTTTAGTAATGGGATACAGGGATGTGTTTAGATTCTCATTGAGAAAAGAAAATATAAGTGTATAAATGACAGTTAGTAATGGCAGATGATGCTAATTCCTGTGAAAAATGTGAAACAGATAAATGGAGGAGGTAGTTACAAAAGGAGAATTGGGAGAGCTCCTTCAGTCCAGACAGTCAGAGTCGGCCTCAGTGAAGAGACAACAAGAGGAGACAGACTCATGATCGGAGGGAAGATTAATCCAGGCAGAAAAAGAAAAATTGCAAAGACACGGAATTGAGTGTGTTTTATTACGTCACACCCAACATGGAATTTCTTCCTAGAATTAGAGGAGAGGTGAGAATTTTTAGATTATTCATTCCTTTCATTGTTTTCATTGCAAATTTCTACTGCTGAAGAAAAGGAGCTCTCAGAGAACAGGATATTTCTCCAAGATATGAAAACAGCTTTGCTCCTGGAGAATTATTTAAGTTGTCCTGGTGGGAGGTACTGGAAAAAAATATTTACTGGAGATTCTCTTTAGGACCACAAAATTAAAACAGCAATGTAGCAATAGGATGATAGTTAATGATGTTTGGGGATATATTTAGTTGTTTCAGTTTGTTTTGTGGTAATTGAGCTGAGATAGCTTTTATTTAATCAGGAATATTTACCCCTTTTCATTAATGATATGTGCTCTTACAATGAAGTATTTTTTTGCTTTTTTTCTCCCAAGTACATCTTAATTAAAGTTTAGCCAATTTCGTACATTGGAAAGTATAAAACTATTCCCTGAGATGAAATCCTCTGCAAGAGTGGAACAGAGCATGCTTCTTACTGATCCCAAGTGTTCCAAATTCTGACCCAAACAAGACCTTTGGGGGTTCAAGCTCATTTACATTTCATAAAATGTAACTTCCTATTTCTGGAGAATAAAAGGCTTTGAAAGTCACAAGGAAACAGCTCAAAAGGCATCCAGGGCATGAAATAGCTTTAACAAATCCTGCTTGATGAGTTAAGTGTAAAGGAATCAGAAACATATGGATTACATTTCCCATAAAATACACATAGGCTTAATAGTGAAGAAGAAAAAGTGGCCGTGGCCCAGTGTGATTCAGGTTTTTTCGAACCTAAAACATTTGGAAAATAGTTCAAGATGGTTAATAAACCCCAAAGCAAGCCCAGCCTGTCCTTCCTACTGAAGGGAGGAATGTGCTGGATTTCAGTGCAGTACAAGGGGGCGTCTTCTGGATTACTGACAACTCTGTCACACAAACGGTACCTCCTAGGGAGACAGGGAGAAAGACAAGGCAGGCTTGCACTTGTCTGAAATACACAGAATACTGTGGACCCGACTGGCAGAAAGTACATGTTTCTTGGTCCTAACTCCTCCTCACAGCCATAACGTTCTGACTCAGTCATTTCAAGTCATGGTTGTGGAAAGGCTCCTCCTCGCCTTTCTTTCCATGGCCACCTCCATCCTACCACTCACCCACCCCCCATTAAACAAAAACAGTAAAAGAAAAACATCAACATTTCTAAAATTGTTCTTTAAGAGATTGTTCTAATCTGAACTCATTTAGGAAATGAGGAGGTTGAATAAATTGCATTCCCAGGCTTAAATTACTGTGTCATTCTTGGTGACACAATGAACCCTTTCACCTAGCATTGTGTCCTAGGAAATTACAATTCCTGCCTTGAATGGACCTGCTAGAGAACAAGCAGACGGTCAGTTGTGGATCATTAGTCAGAGGGGATCCAGAGCCCATGAGTCAGGTCCTGTCACTGTTGCAGGAAGCAATCCTGACCACTTACCCCCAAGTCTCTTCAGGCCCACTGCCATGGGGGAGCTACCACACACTGCAGAGGAATGTCCACACTGTGACTGCAGTGGTGGGACCAGGGACCCACTGAGTCAGGCTGTTCTTTCAGGTGGAGGTCAATGCTGCTCTGTCAGGCAGAGCCAGTACCCCTTTGTGACGCCTATTTTAGAGGAAGTGCTTTCCAGCAATGCTCCACTTTCTTCAACTTCAAATTCTTTCTTTTAAGGTTATCTACTTTCCACAATCACAACCATTATTTGGGGATTCTTATTCTACCCAATATGTACACAGTCTTCAACTTAAAGCACCAATCCAACCATATCACCTTTCAGTAACTCCTTCTTCAAACATTTGGTCACCTAACTCCTGACCTATCAGATTCTTACAAAAAAAAAAAAGAATGACCAAGTAATATTGAAACCTGGGGGAAGCCTTAGCATTTTCTTTTTTTTTTTTTTTTTTTTTTTTGAGACGGAGTCTAACTCTGTTGCCCGGGGTTGGAGTGCAGTGGTCGGATCTCAGCTCACTGCAAGCTCCGCCTCCCGGGTTCCCGCCATTCTCCTGCCTCAGCCTCCCGCGTAGCTGGGACTACAGGCGCCCGCCACCTCGCCCGGCTAGTTTTTTGTATTTTTTAGTAGAGACGGGGTTTCACGGTGTTAGCCAGGATGGTCTCGATCTCCTGACCTCGTGATCCGCCTGTCTCGGCCTCCCAAAGTGCTGGGATTACAGGCTTGAGCCACCGCGCCCGGCCAGCATTTTCAATCTTAGAAGGCAACTGAAAACAACCTAAAGTGAGCAGTTATGTAAATGAGGTATGTTTAGATTCTGAACTTGATCAGACCAGGCCATCTTTGCCAGATTTCTGCAGGGACTCTAGAGTCTAGAGAGAAGGCAACTGAATATTCATGCACTGCCTTAACCTTGGAGTCCTCAGGCTTCTAACTTGCAAGTTTTCTGCTTAGAACTCAGCATTTGGGCCAATGGCTTCCAGCATTTTTTTTTCTTTTACTTTAAGTTGTGGGATACACGTGCTGAATGTGCAGGTTTGTTACATAGAGATACATGCGCCGTGGTGGTTTGCTGCACCTATCAACCCATCATCTAGGTTTTAAGTTCCACATGCATTAAGTATTTGTCCTAATGCTCTCCCTCCCCATTCCTCCTACCCTCCAACGGGCCGGTGTGTGATGTTCCCCTTCCTGTGTCCATGTGTTCTCATTGTTCAGCTCCCACTTATGAGTGAGAACATGTGGTATTTGGTTTTCTGTTCCTGTGTTAGTTTGCTGAGGATGATGGTTTCCAGCTTCAGCCATGTCCCTGAAAAGGACATGAACTCATTCTTTTTTATGGCTGCAGCATTTTTTAATATAAAAAATCTTACAGTTGACTAAATTCACTTGCCCATTTCAGATCAATACTCAAGACCGAAGGCTTTCTAGTTATCTAGCCTTCCTCATCTTGACCCCAGGATTATCTGTGCTTTCCTGTCATCAGGCACCTCTTCCACAGATTACCACTCTCTCAAAGCCGCCTCTGCAACTCTGTGCTGCGTCTTCTGCCTGACAGACTCTTCCCAGTGCTACCTGCAATATCTGTTCCCTCTCTTCCCTCAGTGCATAGAGCCACTCCTTAGCAAGTTTAGCTTCTTCACTTTCTCTCAAAATCTTGTGCCTTCAATTTACCCTGCTGGATGTTTGTTTGCTTGTTTGTTTGTTTGTTTGAGAAAGAGTCTCGATCTGTCACCCAGGTTGGAATGCAGTGGCATGATCTCAGCTCATTGTAACCTCTGCCTCCTGGGTTCAAGCGATTCTCCTGCCTCAGCCTCCTGAGAAGCTGGGACTACAGGCACCCGCCACCACGTCTGGCTAATTTTTTTTATTTTTAGTAGAGATGGGGTTTGACCATGTTGGCTAGGCTGGTCTTGAACTCCTGACCTTGTGATCCACCTGCCTCGGCCTCCCAAAGTGCTGGGATTACAGGTGTGAGCCATCGCGCCCAGCCTGGATGTTTCTTTACTAAACTCATCTCCACCTGATGCAGTTTGGATATTTGTCCCCTCCAAATCTCATGATAAAATGTAGTAACCAGTGTTGGAGGTAGGACCTGGTGGGAGGTGTTTAGATTACGGGGGTGGATCTCTCATAAATGGCTTAGCACCACCCCCTTGGTCATGAGTGAGTTCTCACTCTGAGTTCACGTGAGATCTGGTTGTTTAAAAGTATGTGGTCCCTGCTCCCTCTCTCTTTTTCCTGCTATGGCTATGTGATACACCAACTTCCCCTTTTCCTTCTGCCATGATTGTAAGCTTCCTGAGGCCTCACCAGAAGCAGAAGCTGGCACAATTCCTCCTGTACAGCCTGCAGAAACATAAGCCAAATATACCTATTTTCTATGTATATTACCCAGTCTCAGGTATTTCTTTACAGTAATGCAAAAACTGGCCAACACACCACTTGGCTTATTGTGTACAGGTCAGCCATCTTTTATTCTATTTGTTTGGGGTTTTTTCTTTTCTTTTTTTTTTTTTGAGACAGGGTCTCACTCTGTCGTCCAGGTTGGAGTGCAGTGGCACCATCGTGGCTCACTGCAGCCTTGGCCTTCCAGGCTCAAACCATCCTCCTACCTCAGCCTCCTGAGTAGCTGGGACTACAGGCATGCTCCGCTATATCCAGCTAATTTTTTGCTTGTTTGTAAAGACAAGATCTCCCTGTGTTGCCCAGTTTGGTCTTGAACTCCTGGGCTCGAGCAATTCTCCCACCTCAGCCTCCCAAAGTGCTGGAATTACAGGTGTGAACCACCATGCCCAGCCACAATCTCTTATTCTAAACATATAAATCTAAACATCTCTGTTTTTTGTGCAAGTTCTGTTTTTGCAACTCCTACTAACATCTAATAAAGACTAAGTTTATCAAACTTAACCTATGGAGATAATGTATAATTTATGAACATACAGTATATATTCAATATTACCTTGCTATAATTAACAAAACACCAAGAGGAGGATTGTAGGTAGGCACGTCTGTGTATTTGAATATCATTGTATGTGATTTTCCTCTATCTCCCTCCAACTAGAATGTAAAAACTTTATGGATGCTGTAAATTAGTTTATTTTGTTTACTTCTGTATACCCAGTTTCTAGAAGTATATTTCTTGAATGAGTAGATGAAATCCATTCTTCCATGGGGGTAATCCTGTTGCAAAATAAACTCCTACATCTTTAACTTTTCTACCCTATATTTCTCTGCCTCACTGTGGTGACTAAAACCTGATTCTCCCAGAGGTAAAATTTCTTCTGTAGATCTTCCAAATCCATGAGTTTATCTGCCTGGGGTAAAACCTCTTTTCCCTTTGAAGTTCCTGCATTTGGCTCTCCTCTGCCCTGCCATGTTGTCCTCATCAATCCACTCCCAGTACCCACTCTTCCTTCGTCAGGGACTTTGGCATGTCGCTTTCCATCTTCATCGCCATCACGGTTCCTATCATTGCTCTAGGAGACTCCTATAGGCACAGGGATGACACCTCTGATGCCCGGCCCTCTTGGTTCCTCCACACTCTCAGCACTCCAGCCCCCTTTCCCTGCACACTTCATTAGCTCCTTGTTCCCACAGTCAAATGCCACCTGTACTTCTTGGACCACAGCCGCCCACAGTTTCAGCTCCCTCTCAGGTGCTTCTCTTTATCTGTACTTCCCCTGCACACAATCTCCAACCCTCTGAGTCTCTACTTATTCCCATAAGCCCCTCCTTCCTCACTTCCTTCCCTACGCAGCTCACTGTTCACCAGCCCAGAGACTTCTGTGAACCCTCCAAATTTGAGACAGGTCTCGGTTAATTTAGAAAGTTTATTTTGCCAAGGTTGAGGACACACACCCATGACATAGCCTCAGGAGGGTCTGATGACATGTGCCAAAGGTGGTCCGGGCACTGCTTACTGTTAATACATTTTACAGAGACATGAGACATCAATCAATATGTGTAACATATACATTGGTTCAGTCTGAAAAGGTAGGACAGCTTAAAGGAGGGGCTTCCAGGTCATAGGTAGATAAGAGACAAATGGTTGCATTCTTTTGAGCTTCTGAGTGGCCTCTCCAAATAGATAATCAGATATGCATTTATCTCAGTGAGCAGAGGGGTGACTCTGAATAGAATGGGAGGCAGGTTTGCCCCAAGCAGTTCCCAGCTTGAGGGATCTTAGGGGCTCAACATTTATTTTCCTTTCACACTTCTTTATCAGTACCTTGACCTCCCTAAGTGTAATGTTTTCACTTTTTTCGTTTTTTTTTTTCTGTTCCAGCCACCCAGAGAAGTCAAAATGTCACCTTTTTCCCTGTTTAGAGAAAATTATGCTGTCTTACAGATTGATGCCTTAAAAACACCTAACCTCTAACCTCAAGCCCCTAACCTCAAGGCATGCCTGATGCTGTCCAGCTGTCTCTTGAATTTCTTTATTCGGCCTTCATTTTCCAAAGGAACTATTTAAACCCTCTTAAATCCTTCAACATTTTAACCCTTTCATTTGTCCCAACACTATGCAGGTAAACACATCTTCCTGTTTCACAGAGATTATAGCCAGCACTCAGGAGCTCTTGACTTCCTTCTAGGCCTAGGAGCTAACCAGGGATGGATTCTCTTCATTCCATTCTAAAGGAAGAAGTGCTGCCCCCAACCTGCATTCTAAAACCCAAGCTTTGATCCTTCTCATGGGCTTGGTTAGCTTTACTGATTATTTCATTTCTCTTCCATGTCATTAACTTCATATATGTTGGCTCCTTTTCAATAGCATTTAAAGATGGGCAAGTCTGTCTTACCAAGACAAAATAAATACTCCTTGAAATCTACATCTTTTACCATCCACCTCTTATCTCTGTTCCTTTTCACTGATAAATGTCCTTATAAGAGTATTTAGAGCTGGCCAGGCGTGGTGGCCCATGCCTGTAATCCCAGCACTTTGGGAGATCAAGGCAGGCGGATCATCTGAGGTCTGGAGTTCAAGACCAGCCAGGCCAACATGGTGAAACACTGTCTCTACTAAAAATACAAAATTAGCCTGGTGTGGTGGTGCATGCCTGTAATCCCAGCTACTTGGGAGGCTGAGGCAGGAGAATCGCTTGAACCCGGGAAGAGGAGGTTGCAGTGAGCCGAGACCACACCACTGCACTCCAGCCTGGGCAACAAGAGCGAAACTCAGTCTAAAAACAAAAAACAAATAAACAAAAGAGTGTTTAGAGCTGCAATAACCACCCCCTCACTTTCCAGGGGACCACTTCTTCCTCCCGGAGCTCTCTCCCCTTGCAATCTCCACATTTGTCACCTGCTTCTCTAGTTCATTTACTCGGTGTCCTCTACAGCTGCCCTCTTCTAACCCTGCCTGTCTTCCTTATGATGGTGTACCTTAGAACACCATTGTAGCAGAGACACATCTGTTTGCATCCCACCAACAATTTCAAGGTCACCTTGACGTTTCCACAATAACCCTTTATCCACAGCTCATTACAATGAACATTTTCTAAATGGCAGCCAGAATTCAAAGATGAAAAAAAACACATGATCGCTGTTCCCAAAAATCTCAGTCTAGTGGAAAAAGCAAAAATGTACACATTGAATTAGTGTACATAGCGTGTGGTAATAACATGATTTCCTAGCCACCTAAATTGTAGGGTAATTATGCAGATTAACCAATCTTGTTTCCACATTTTAATGACTCAATTTACAAAATAAGCTTTCATACAGTTTCTCAGGATTACGATTCAAATAAAAAATTTTTCCTGTCTTCAAGTTATTCCTACTCATAGCCTATTGCATTAGTGAAATAACTATTTATTTTTACATATGACTAAAAGATTGCCACACATACTCCTAAATTAAACAACGTACTTTTCAAAATATATCATTTTTGTTTCTACTTTGCAATTGGAAATAGATAATGAGACAAATTTAGAAACTAGTTGGCTGGCAAACTAATTTATCTGTCTCCTATATTAGCAAGTTTATAAAAATTTTGACATACCATAACATATGTATGTATTCAATCATACCAAGTTGGCCCATCAACAAATAGCAGCATGGCTTGAGAATAGCACTGAGTGTTGTTACAAATTATATTCCTGAGAAAACATTAAAAACAATTCTGAAGAAACTAAGTGAATGAATTACAAAAAAGAAAACATTTATAAACTAAACACTAATATTTAATATTTGTTATAGAATTCCTTTCCAATGTTGTCATAAATTAGCTCTAAGCAAACCATCAAGCCAAGCTTTCAGTTTTTGCCTTTTTTTTTTTTTTTTTTTTTTTTTGGAGAGATGGAGTCGCACTCTGTCAGGCTGGAGTGCAGTGGTGCGATCTTGGCTCACTGCAACCTCCGCCTCCCAGGCTCAAATGATTCTTCTGCCTCAGCCTCCCAAGTGGCTGGGACTACAGACGCACACCACCATGCTTGGCTAATTTCTTTTGCATTTTAGTTGAGATGAGGTTTCACTGTGTTGCTCAGGCTGGTCTCGAACTCCTGAGCTCAGGCAATTGGTCCACTTCGGCCTCCCAAAGTGCTAGGATTACAGGCATGAGCCACTGCACCCGGCCATTTTACTCTTATAGGATTAACTTTTAGTGACAGATAAATTGTGTTCACTTGAAGAACAGAAACCCAGAGCCTAGAGGCTGCCTGCAGAATAGTCTAGCAGGTAGCTTTATCTAACAGATAGATTGGGATCATTAAAAACAGGTCTCCTTGTCTCAGCTTAACTTCCTTTCCATGCACACTACCATGAATGTCACTGTATATAAAAGGTTAGTGTCATGCCTTTTATCTAAAACCACATTTTAGGCCGGGCGCGGTGGCTCAAGCCTGTAATCCAAGCACTTTGGGAGGCCGAGACGGGTGGATAACGAAGTCAGGAGATCGAGACCATCCTGGCTAACACGGTGAAACCCCGTCTCTACTAAAAAATACAAAAAAAAAAAAAAAAAAAAAAACTAGCCGGGCGAGGTGGCGGGCGCCTGTAGTCCCAGCTACTCTGGAGGCTGAGGCAGGAGAATGGCGGGAACCCGGGAGGCGGAGCTTGCAGTAAGCTGAGATCCGGCCACTGCACTCCAGCCCCGGCGACAGACCGAGACGCTGTCTCAAAAAATAAATAAATAAATAAATAAAAATAAAACCACATTTTAGGCTTTATGAATTACCTGTTAAACATGTAAGCAATACTGCTACAGTAGAAAGAAAATGATCATTTTTATTTCACTCAAGAACAAGTCTAGATAATAATAATTATAAATATTAGATAATACTTTGGTGTGATGATAGATGGATAAAATAGATATATAAATTAATATATAATATTTACCTATATATCACTATGATTTACACCTATATATGTAATATATACCTAACCTATATATTATATATAACATATAACATGATTGTGATGGTTAATATTGAGTGTCAACTCAATTGGATTGAAGGATGCAAAGTATTGTTCCTGGGTGTGTCTGTGAGGGTGTTGCCAAAGGAGATTAACATTTGAGTCAGTGGACTTGGGTTGGAGGGGGGTGGTGGTCCAGGCTGTAGGTGAATTTAAACATTTTCTGGTTGACAAACAGTTGAGTTTGTCTAAAGACCTGGGATTAATAGAAAGGGAATGTTCAGGTTAAGATAAAGATTGTGGAGGCCAGAGTTTTTTTTTTTTTTTTTTAGATGGAGTCTTGCTTTGTTGCCCAGGCTGGAGTGCAGTGGTACCATCTAGGCTCACTGCAAGCTCCACCTCCCAGGTTCATGCCATTCTCTTGCGTCAGCCTCCTGAGTAGCTGGGACTATAGGTGCCCGCCACCACGCCTGGCTAAGTTTTTGTATTTTTAGTGGAGACAGGGTTTCAGTGTTAGCCAGGATGGTCTTGATCTTCTGACCTTGTGATCCACCCACCTCGGCCTCCCAAACTGCTGGGATTACAGGCGTGAGCCACTGCCCCCGGCCCAGAGTTTTTTTGAAGTCTTATAGTGGCTGCCCTTAGAGATGATAGATGGACAAATGTTTCCTATTAAGTTCTTAGTTAATCTTTTTAGGATTGGAAGCACCTGGGAGAAAAAGAGCTCACTATATTAATAGAGATTCTT
Source organism: Piliocolobus tephrosceles (assembly GCF_002776525.5). NCBI lineage: Eukaryota > Metazoa > Chordata > Mammalia > Primates > Cercopithecidae > Piliocolobus > Piliocolobus tephrosceles. The sequence continues at coordinate 63,460,086 of NC_045449.1, read as the reverse complement.
TAAAGATGCAAATTTTCTCCCATAAAGAACAGCTTTGCAGGGAGAAAATATGGCAAAGAAACATGTTTTGGCATAAGATATTTTTATTTTCTTCCTTGTCTCATAATGTTATGCCAGAGTCAGGTTGGAAAGTAAGTCATGATATATAGGGTTAAATAAAACCCATCGGATGAGAATTTATGGTTTGTAGGGCCTGACTCCCCAGACTTCTTAGAAAGGAATTTGGGCAAGATAATACAAAATCATAAAGATAAAAAAAATCAGAGTTTAGTCCATATATATACATATACATACATACATACACACATATATATATCTCCTATTCTGTCCCTCTAGAGAACCCTAATACAATGTTATATATAATATACACACACATATATAAATGGACACACACACACACGTATATACACACATCTCCATTTTATAGATGAGGACACTAAGGCATAGAGAGACTGACAAACTTGCCCAGAGTCAGGCAGCTAGCATATTGTGTTGTTGGGATTTAAACGTAGGCTTTCTGGTTCCAGAAATAATGTCTTTCTTGTTCTAAAAGTGTCCATTTTCCTTGAATATTTAAGCAAATGTATTATCTCTTAAGTTTTATCCTTCTTGGAAGTTTTATCAAACTTGGGAGCAAGTTAGCTTAGCTGAAACCGACTCATCAGGATCAGCCAACTTTGTTCTATTATTGGTTTTGGTTTGGTTGTGCTTGTTTATTTATTGTGATGATGGTAATTGTGTGTGCATATTTTATTAATGATGGTGAATTTTCTGTGAAGCAAAAGAAGTTTGCATTTCAGGGCCTCCTATTTGTCTGGGTCTTTTCTGTAGTCAAGGTCCCTAGCAATATGGTCACATGGTCATATGTTTTCATAAATTTTATAAAATTAATATATTGTGACTATAAGCAGTTTAGGCCACTGTGTCTATCTCCTCTTATTTCTCTTCATATCAGTTGTTAAGCGATCATAGATATTTTGGTAATTCAAATAAGAAGTTAAAAGCAAAATAAATCTGAGCTATGAGTGGTGGGGGGGTTATGTAGGCAATTCAGTCATGTCTATGTATGCCTAAATTATTTCTAGTCATCCCTACATAAGAATAGGTTACAGAAAAATGTCTACAGTCTTCTCTACTGACTACACAATGTCCTCACACAAAGAATGAGGGCACAGGTTTAACAGGAATAGAGCCAGATAATAGGCTATATAAAGTCCTTCCAAATAATATAGTTCAATATGTGAAAGAAAACATGGAGTTTTTCTCGCTATCACAATAAGCCTAAAAATGTATATGCATTATTAATAATTACTTAGAAACAAATAAAGCTGTTCTAAATAATAATTTTCACAAAGTTTGCCTTTCAAGTAGGATATAGTATGTTTGGCACATCTTTGCTCCTACTAAAACAACTATGGAGAAAAAAGGATAAATTAGAAAATTAAATTGCTAAAGTCATCAGAAAACTATGGAAGCAATGAGAACTAGATGCAGTAAAATTCTGAACGGAGAAGAGCCCTTCCTAAGAGGGCTGCCAATCAATAGTTGTTTCTTCTGTGAGGGCATTTGCAAGTTTGGGCAAAGCTAAGGCTCAGGCTTGGCACAGGTGGAGGAATTCCACTGCAGAAAACCAAGATGAATAATGCTTCTGAAAACTTCAGAATGGTAGATGGAGATCTGAAGGAGCATGGACACATGACCCCAAAGGACATTTGCTGAGTGCTGAGGCAGTATAGGAAGTAGGGTGTTTATCTGTTCAGGATGCTTAAGTGACAAAAATCCTTCTATAAATACAACATATTTGCAAGGTTTTGAATCTGTTTGGGTGGAAGGTTAAAGGGCTTAATTTAAAGGATCCAAAAGATACACATTATATTACTAAAGAAGTAGAGACTCACTAGACTTTTCATCAAAACCCTGGTAAAGCCACAGTCAAAAAGGATGGGACTGAAAGGGAGAGTAAAATTTTGCTCAATTTCTTGGTATTTAAGATAATAGGTCCTATTTTAAACCATGCCTCATCTCTTCCTCAAGATGTTTGTCAGATATTGAAGCTACATGGGGCTGGAGGCTAAATAGTTAAGCTCAAACTCAGAAAAATTGAATTGAAGGGTTTAAGGTCTGAAGAGACACACATCTACCAAGATCACAATCAGAAGATCAGTGATGTAGCAGAGGTGGGCTGAATCTAACTAAAACTACAATCTAGCTCTGACCAAGCTCAATTACTGTTTAGATTTAAGTGACCTGGCCAGGCACTGTGGCTTATGCCTGTAATCCCAGCATTTTGGGAGGCCGAAGCAGGCAGGTTGCTTGAGCTCAGGAGATTGACACCAGCTTGGGCAACATGGCAAGACCCTGTCTCCACTATAAACACAAAACACTAGCCAGGCATGGTAGTGCATGCCTGTAGTCCCAGCTACTCAGGAGACTGAGGTGGGAGGATCACTTGAGCCTAGGAGGCAGAGGTTGCAGTCAGCCAAGGTCACACCACTGCACTTCAGCCTGGGTGAAAGAATGAGGCCCTGCCTCAAAGAAAATAAAATAAATAAAATAAAATAAAATAAAATAAAATAAAATAACCTTCCCCTCGTATTATCTTCCCAAGAAAAGAAAGAACAATTTCCCTTGGGGAAAAATGACATTATAGTCATTATTTATAGATTTTTAAAATTTGGCATAAAATTTAAATTTAAAAACCAATAAACAAGATAGTTTATCTCATAGTCAAAAGAAAAATTAAGCAAGACAAGAACCTCAGTTTATCCATATATTGAAATTTGTAAATAAAAATATTAAAATAACAATTATAACTATAGTAAAACAGAGGAAAGGATGGTTAAAATAAAGAAATGAATGAAAAGATGCATAATGTAATAAACAACCTGAAGCTATAAAAATCAAATATACCTCCTAGAAATGAAAAATGCAATTATCTGAAACAAGGAATCCATTAGAACAATCTAGGGAATGCAAAACAAAAAAGATTGGTGCACTCAAAGACAAACCAATAAAAAAACATTCACGCTGAAGAATGGAGGGAGTACAGCATAGAAACAACAACAAAAGGGGGGCGGAGCAAGATGGCCAAATAGGAACAGCTCCAGTCCCCATCTCTCAGCGCCAGCGACACAAAAGACCGGTGATTTCTGCATTTTCAACTGAGGTACTGGGGTCATCTCACTCGGGAGTGCCGGACAATCGGTGCTGGTCAGCTGCTGCAGCCCGACCAGCGAGAGCTGAAGCAGGGCGAGGCATCGCCTCACCTGGGAAGCGCAAGGGGGACGGGAGTCCCTTTTCCGAGCCAGGGGAACTGAGACACACAACACCTGGAAAATCGGGTAACTCCCATCCCAATACTGTGTTGTAAGCACACCGGCACACCAGGAGAATATACCCCACACCTGGCCGGGAGGGTCCCACGCCCACGGAGCCTCCCTCCTTGCTAACACAGCAGTCTGCGGCAATCTAACCGCAAGGCAGCAGCAAGGCTGGGGGAGGGGCGCCCGCCATCGCTGAGGCTTAAGTAGGTGAACAAAGCCGCTGGGAAGCTCGAACTGGGTGGAGCTCAGAGCAGCTCAAGGAAACCTGCCTGTCTCTGTAGACTCCGCCTCTGGGGACAGGGCACAACTAAAAAATAACAGGGGAAGCAGCAGAGGCCTGTGCAGACGCGAACGACTCTGTCTGACAGCTTTGAAGAGAGCAGTGGATCTCCCAGCACGGAGGTTGAGATCTGAGAAGGGGCAGGCTGCCTGCTCAAGTGGGTCCCTGACCCCTGAGTAGCCTAACTGGGAGACATCCCCCACTAGGGGCAGTCTGACCCCGCACCTCACAGGGTGGAGTACACCCCTGAGAGGAAGCTTCCAAAGCAAGAATCAGACAGGTGCACTCGCTGTTCAGCAATATTCTATCTTCTGCAACCTCTGCTGCTGATACCCAGACAAACAGGGTCTGGAGTGGACCTCAAGCAATCTCCAACAGACCTATAGCTGAGGGTCCTGACTGTCAGAAGGAAAACTATCAAACAGGAAGGACACCTATACCAAAACCCCATCAGTACATCACCATCATCAAAGACCAGAGACAGATAAAACCACAAAGATGGGGAAAAAGCAGGGCAGAAAAGCTGGAAATTCAGAAAATAAGAGTGCATCTCCCCCTGCAAAGGAGCACAGCCCATCGCCAGCAACGGATCAAAGTTGGTCAGAGAATGACTTTGACGAGATGAGAGAAGAAGGCTTCAGTCCATCAAACCTCTCAGAGCTAAAGGAGAAATTACGTACCCAGCGCAAAGAAACTAAAAATCTTGAAAAAAGAGTGGAAGAATTGACAGCTAGACTAATTAATGCAGAGAAGGTCATAAACGAAATGACAGAGATGAAAACCACGACACGAGAAATACGTGACAAATGCACAAGCTTCAGTAACCGACTCGATCAACTGGAAGAAAGAGTATCAGCGATTGAGGATCAAATGAATGAAATGAAGCGAGAAGAGAAACCAAAAGAAAAAAGAAGAAAAAGAAATGAACAAAGCCTGCAAGAAGTATGGGATTATGTAAAAAGACCAAATCTACGTCTGATTGGGGTGCCTGAAAGTGAGGGGGAAAATGGAACCAAACTGGAAAACACTCTACAGGATATCATCCAGGAGAACTTCCCCAACCTAGCAGGGCAGGCCAACATTCAAATTCAGGAAATACAGAGAACGCCACAAAGATACTCCTCCAGAAGAGCAACTCCAAGACACATAATTGCCAGATTCACCAAAGTTGAAATGAAGGAAAAAATCTTAAGGGCAGCCAGAGAGAAAGGTCGGGTTACCCACAAAGGGAAGCCCATCAGACTAAGAGCAGACCTCTTGGCAGAAACTCTACAAGCCAGAAGAGAGTGGGGGCCAATATTCAAAGTTCTTAAAGAAAAGAATTTTAAACCCAGAATTTCATATCCAGCCAAACTAAGTTTCATAAATGAAGGAGAAATAAAATTCTTTACAGATAAGCAAATGCTTAGAGATTTTGTCACCACCAGGCCTGCCTTACAAGAGACCCTGAAGGAAGCCCTAAACATGGAAAGGAACAACCGGTACCAGCCACTGCAAACACATGCCAAAATGTAAAGACCATCGAGGCTAGGAAGAAACTGCATCAACTAATGAGCAAAATAACCAGTTAATATCATAATGGCAGGATCAAGTTCACACATAACAATATTAACCTTAAATGTAAATGGACTAAATGCTCCAATTAAAAGACACAGACTGGCAAACTGGATAAAGAGTCAAGACCCCTCAGTCTGCTGTATTCAGGAGACCCATCTCACATGCAGAGACATACATAGGCTCAAAATAAAGGGATGGAGGAAGATCTACCAAGCAAATGGAGAACAAAAAAAGCAGGGGTTGCAATCCTAGTCTCTGATAAAACAGACTTTAAACCATCAAAGATCAAAAGAGACAAAGAAGGCCATTACATAATGGTAAAGGGATCAATCCAACAGGAAGAGCTAACTATCCTAAATATATATGCACCCAATACAGGAGCACCCAGATTCATAAAGCAAGCCCTTAGAGACTTACAAAGAGACTTAGACTCCCATACAATAATAATGGGAGACTTCAACACTCCACTGTCAACATTAGACAGATCGACGAGACAGAAAGTTAACAAGGATATCCAGGAATTGAACTCATCTCTGCACTAAGCGGACCTAATAGACATCTATAGAACTCTCCACCCCAAGTCAACAGAATATACATTCTTCTCAGCACCACATCACATTTATTCCAAAATTGACCACATAATTGGAAGTAAAGCACTCCTCAGCAAATGTAAAAGAACAGAAATTATATCAAACTGTCTCTCAGACCACAGTGCAATCAAACTAGAACTCAGGACTAAGAAACTCAATCAAAACTGCTCAACTACATGGAATCTGAACAACCTGCTCCTGAATGACTACTGGGTACATAACGAAATAAAAGCAGAAATAAATATGTTCTTTGAAACCAATGAGAACAAAGATACAACATACCAGAATCTCTGGGACACATTTAAAGCAGTGTGTAGAGGGAAATTTATAGCACTAAATGCCCACAAGAGAAAGCTGGAAAGATCTAAAATTGACACTCTAACATCACAATTAAAAGAACTAGAGAGGCAAGAGCAAACACATTCAAAAGCTAGCAGAAGGCAAGAAATAACTAAGATCAGAGCAGAACTGAAGGAGATAGAGACACAAAAAAACCCTCCAAAAAATCAATGAATCCAGGAGTTGGTTTTTTGAAAAGATCAACAAAATTGACAGACCGCTAGCAAGGCTAATAAAGAAGAAAAGAGAGAGGAATCAAATAGATGCAATAAAAAATGATAAAGGGGATATCACCACCGACCCCACAGAAATACAAACTACCATCAGAGAATACTATAAACACCTCTACGCAAATCAACTAGAAAATCTAGAAGAAATGGATAATTTCCTGGACACTTACACTCTTCCAAGACTAAACCAGGAAGAAGTTGAATCCCTGAATAGACCAATAGCAGCCTCTGAAATTGAGGCAACAATTAATAGCCT